>NC_062983.1:14222270-14544103 GCF_023078275.1 Leguminivora glycinivorella
CCCAGGAGCACTCGGGTACGTGGGGTCGCTGTTCCCCAACAGCTCGCCACAAGCTATATTATTATTATTATAATACACACTGCCAGTGTTCTAGATTTTCAAATACAAAAATAGACGTTTGGAAAATAGAAAAAATATCATAAATAAAATGGTTCCAGAGTACCATCGATTCCAACATTTTTACAGTGGATCTACACAGAAAACAAATATCCTTTTCAAGATATATTTAAGGAAGATCCTGAAACAGGACGCGTTTAACATATCGCCGGCTTAAATGGTACAGTCGAGTTCATAAATATATGTACATTTTTTCACCTTATTTCAACGAATTAAGGTGACGAAATGTACACATATTAATGAACTCGACTGTACTCGCCCCACGCGTCAACCGCCTTGCCTACACAGACAAGCCGAAAAAACAAACGTTGAGTCGTTGACGCAAGACACCGACCGAAACGCAGTCTGGCTCTGTTGCACAAATACGGAAGAGCGATAGAGATAGCTGGCTAGGATAACGATATTATCGTAAGCGTTTGTGCATTTGACTACGTACACTGACAGCTTTTTACCACAGATTTATCTCTCCTTCCTAATCCCCTGATAGTAAAGAATGGGGATAAGGATAACACTTCGTCATTTGTGTATTACTGTCGCTGGTACTGATTTATCGTTTCTTTAACTTGTTAAGGATTATTTTAAGGGTACTTATTAATTAACAATTAATATACTCTCTGACTAGTCAGTGAAAGATTATTCATTTAATATGACGGCTTAAAATATGAGCTCGTACTTACTTACTTTTATTTTTATTTATTTAAAGGATAAGAAACAACCTATCATCCTCCTTGCGTTATCCCGGCATTTGCCACGGCTCATGGGAGCCCGGAAACAACTATACATGGAATATTACAGCAACTGTTGCGATAGGTATTACTATGTACAATCAGCAACATTATCTGCAAAGTACTATGCAACTGTTGAAGGTTGTCAGACATGAAACTGATGTTCATAATTTTCATAAAACTCATGTTCATAATTTTAATCTCAGTGACATACATATAGGGGTGGGATAAATCTTAACATAAATTAAATATAACAAGATCATACCATCCCATACATTAAAATGCGACCGCCTAAGACCGCGCTTACACAGTACACTCCACCACACATAGATGGCGCCACAAAAAAATGTCTTGTAGCTTTCGATTATACTTGTAGATGGCGTTAAGTGTCACTTTTGACATAGATTTACGGCTCGGAATTGACACTTAATGCCAAACTACAAATAATCGGTGGCAACAAGGCATTTTCTGTGGCGCCATCTATGTGTGGTGGAGTGTAAGCGCGTTCGTAGGCGGTCGCATTTTAATTTTTAATGTATGGGATGGTATGATCTTGTTATATTTAATTTATGATCTTAACTACTCACGTGATTTGGATTTTTATAGGAGCTCTCAATTGCTTCGACATAAAATTTGTCATACATTTCAATACTCCGATATGTAGCCACAGCTACTGCGAGCAGGGGGGGTTACCATGACGTACTAAAGACGTTCAGTTTAGGTTGAAAGAAAGGGACACAGCTATAGCAGTTACATAGCCCCGTCCCTCTCTCTCAACCTAAACTGAACGGTTTTAGCACGTCATGGTAACCCCCCAGTTCAGTGTGCTCGTAAGCTACTGGAAGCATGTTAGTATGTGAGTGGTTAAGAAAAATGCTAGTTATTTTATAAATATGATTTGACGACCGGTCTGGCGCAGTCGGTAGTGACCCTGCCTGCTACGCCGCGGTCCCGGGTTCGAATCCCGGTAAGGGCATTTATTTGTGTGATGAGCACAGATATTTGTTCCTGAGTCATGGATGTTTTCTATATACATAAGTATTTATATATTATATATATCGTTGTCTGAGTACCCGCAACACAAGCCTTCTTGAGCTTACCGTGGGCCTCAGTCAATCTGTGTAAGAATATCCTATAATATTTATTTATTTCTAATTATTGAGTTACATAGAAAAAAACATAAGGATAGTAAGGAAAAATCGCATCTAATTAGTCACTCCAACGGGGCGGATGGAACCTTTGATTAGGCGCCGGAAATGCGGGGCTAATGAGACCAGAGTAACTAGCCAACATTGCAATCGTATCGTAGCTAGTTCTCTATCGCTCTTCTGTAGTGGTGCGACGGAGGCAGACTGCGTTTTGATCGCCAGGTAGCGTCAACGATTGTCACTCTGGGTAGGGCGGCTGCGGCCCCGCTACTAATAAGGTCTCAAATATGTTTGTTAAATTATAATATAAAACATACTAGGAGTATGACGACCGGTCTGGCTCAGTCGGCAGTGACCCTGCCTGCTAAGCCGCGGTCCTGGGTTCGAATCCCGGTAAGGGCATTTATTTGTGTGATGAGCACAGATATTTGTTCCTGAGTCATGGATGTTTTCTATACAGGGTGATTCATGAGTCGTGAGCAGGAGTGAACAGGGTACTGGGGAGGGTCACACTGAGCAACTTTCATAATGGGGCAACACTAAATTGTGATAATTTTTTTTCTTAACTATGACTTAATTGATAGTTAATCATCAATTAAGTCATAATTAGAACGTAATTGATAATTAGCTATCAATTAAGTACTTTTCAATTAAGTCATAGTTAAGAAAAATAATCACAATTCAGTGTTGCCCCATTATGAAAGTTGCTCAGCGTGACCCTCCCCAGTACCCTGTTCACTCCTGCTCACGACTCATGAATCACCCTGTATATATAAGTATATATGTATTTATCTATTTAAGTATGTATATCGTCGCTTAGCACCCATAGTACAAGCTTTGCTTAGTTTGGGGCTAAGTTGATCTGTGTAAGGTGTCCCTAATATTTATTTATTTTGTATATTAACTCTGTTTGTCTAACTTTTAACGCAACACACATCATCATTTTGGAACTATCCAAAACTATTTTTCCATAAATGGTATTTATAATGTAAGGTAGGTGCGTGATGTTTTAGAGGAATTCTTTCGGGCACTGAAATACATCCAGCACTACTCAGTGCTGCAATATTTACTTAATACAGTATGTATTAACAGATTGCGTATTTCAATTTAAACCTCAAGGGAACCTCAGGCTTTCCATAACACAACTATATTGCACACAACACAACTTTATTGTGGGACCTCCGGGCGATCTTGACCCTAACCCGGTGTCTCAGGTTTTCAGTGACCGCCGTAACCTTGTATAAGTACAAATATCTAAGTAGTTATTTAATTGCCTTGTTAAATATCGCTATTTTAAACCCACGTGTCATGTCAAGCACCGATTCGTCCATATCTGTTTACTCGTTATAATATAACCCATTCGTAAAAAGCGACGGTTGTACTAATGTCGAAACTCATTAGGGCAGCTTACCGTCAGTGTCACGGGCAACTTTAAAAATAATAAAAGAATGGGGACTTTGAAATAGGAACACGGATGCGATACAAGTTGCGCGCAGTATGTTGACTCTCTATTAATAGTAGGCGCAACATCGATCGATACAGAGATTACAGTGTTGTAAAACCAGAAAAATACAGTGCAAATAGTACATGACAAATTGGTCTACAAATTCAATAGTTAGATTAGGTAGGTAACTAATTACGTAGGTACGTATATAAATATTAGTATGTATTCGTAGCTTGTTTTTCATTAACATCAATAAAAATAGTCGCACTTGAGCTGAGATAATTGAGTTATTTATGTCCAACTTTGAGAGCTTCTGATGTGTATTATATACATAATAGCAATACGCAGTTAATACTATTATATATTGCGGTTAAATGACATAAGAAATAATTGACTCTTACCGACGAGCAAATAGTTAGGCCTGTTACAAAAAAGTAGCGCGAGACGTTACCAAAATTCTAAGAAATCACAATACTGGCTAAAATACTTGTACTGCAAGTCTAGTTTGTTTTCAATACTCCTGCGCCGATGATTGATCGTTACCGTGCTGCGCGCGCAGGTATCAGGTAAATTGTTAGACATACCTCATTAAACTCGGAAGTTCATTATAATTTCGAACCTATTTTAAATGGTCTTCAATCATGATTGAAAACTTATAGTATACTGTGGTTACAAAAACATACGCTGTGTCATATAATGAAATGAAAATGTAGAATAACTACATACGTTTGTGTGCAAGTTTTACAAACTAAATTTAAAAAAAAATCTATGATACATGTAAATATGTCTTATTTATAATGATTAAGTATCAGAAATCATACTCTATTTTTATATAGATATTACATATTTCATTAGATCATTACATACAAAGTATACTAGCTACCCTATATTTTTCATTACCTATACTAACCCTTTTAATTTAAGGGGTTATTTAATGTTACTAGATTTCAAACAAGTTCCATTGCATTATTAAGCACGTTTCTACAACTACGGGTGCAACCTTAATTACACTAAACACAGAACTGTAACCTGTCAACATTGACAAACAAAAACTACACTTATAGTTTTAAGCACAAAGTCTATGTTGATTGTTGATCAATGTAAAATAAAACTGTAAAGTTGTCCGAGCCATGAAGACCTGAACCGGATTACTACAGACCTAACACATACTCAATAGTAAAAGGACGTAAGCGCCTAAGGAGTTCATATATTCTTACTCCTTTTGAGTAATACAAATAATTATACTTACAAAGTATTTTACGTCAATCTTAAATCAATTGACTAAGGGTTAGAATCCAATGACTGGCTAATCTTACTAGCACCCAGTTAAGTGTACCTAATTATTATACGGAGAATAACTGTTCGATCCTTTTTCTGTTTTTAGGTTCAAGTAGCAATTTCAAAGTGGGTTTAATAGATCTTTCAAGGGAACGTGGAGTGTTATGAATTTAGATTGAACATGTCTTGTAGAACACAAAACTGGTTTTAAATAAACTGTGTATTTTTAGCTCAGTCGTCCTGTTGTATATTAAATTTAGTATGCGTATTTTTTAACCCCCGACGCAAAAACGACGGGGTGTTATAATTTTGACGTGTCTGTCTGTCTGTATGTCCGTCCGTCTGTCTGTCTGTCTGTTTGTCTGTCTGTGTGTGTGTCGGTCTGTGGCACCATAGCTCCCAAACGGGTGAACCGATTTCAATTTAGTTTCGCGTCCACTAAGTATGTCGCGGTCGGGGTTTTTTCAAAATTTTAATTTTGTGGTTAGGTATTCATTTAGTGTATGTTTCTTTCATATATTTGATCGCCAGTGTCCGAGGTTTGCCATGAGCATAGAGAAAAAATAAGCTCGCGCACGCCAAAGAAATTTTATGTGTACATTGTATTGTCTATGTAAGGAGATGTCGCTCTAGAAGTTAAATTATTACTACATGACCCGTATACTATACAACTAAATTTCAATTAGCCCTATAGGGCTAACCCTATAGGGTTGCCAAAAAAGGACGCCTGTGATACGGTCTGTTGGTTGACGCATCCGGCGTGGCCCGTACCCGTACTACTAAGTATCCCATCCCAGACCGCCTGTCACAACACACACTCACTAGGTACCTACTCTACACCAAAAAGATGAACTATGAGACATGTCCATTTCAGTACAATATAAAATAGTAATTTATAACTATACATAATTTTTAAGAAAAAAAAACCGTTGCCTTTCGGGTTCTGGTGAAAGCTACTTGCGAATGTTGGATTATGTAGAAATGTGTAGGTATTTTTAAAAAATGCTTTTAATGCTTTAATTATTAGATGGCAACACAAATGAATATACGTATAACGTTAAGGTTTGAGGAGTTTCCTCAATTCCTCATGAATCCGATTATATTATAAGAAATCGAAGCTTGACAAACTTTGACTTGAAAACTCAATATGCTTAACAAACATAACTAAATAAATGTCACTGTTCTGAACTTAAATGCATGCTTTTCTTACAAAAATACCAAAGTCACTATGAGTGTGCCGTTCAGATTTGAGGAGTTCGGTTCTGACCATCATCAGCAGTTCCACTGCACCAAATGTCACTGTTCTGGACGTGAGTGCATGCTGTTCTTATAAAAATACCAAAGTCACTATAAGCGTGCCGTTCAGATTTGAGGAGTTCGGTTCTGACCATCATCAGCAGTTCCACTGTACCAAATGTCACTGTTCTAGACGTAAGTGCAAGTGAATGCTGTTCTTATAAAAATGGCAAAGTCACTATAAGCGTGCCGTTCAGATTTGAGGAGTTTGGTTCTGGCCATCATGAGCAGTTCCACTGCACCAAATGTCACTGTTCTGGACGAAAGTGCATGCTGTTCTTATAAAAATACCAAAGTCACTATAAGCGTGCCGTTCAGATTTGAGGAGTTCGGTTCTGACCATCATCAGCAATCCCACTGCACCAAATGTCACTATTCTGGACGAAAGTGCATGCTGTTCTTATAAAAATACCAAAGTCACTATAAGCGTGCCGTTCAGATTTGAAGAGTTTGGTTCTGGCCATCATCAGCAGTTCCACTGCACCAAATTTTTTTTTTTTTTTTTTTTTTTTTTTTTTTATGAAATAGGCAGCAAACGAGCAGACGAGCCGCCTGATGGTAAGCAGTCATCGCCGCCCATGGACATAAGCAACATCATGGGAGCCACTTATGCGTTGCCGACCTTTGAGAACCCTAAATACCTGCTTCTTGAAGAACCCCATGTCATAGCGCAAGGGAAACACCTCAGAAGGTAGCTCATTCCACAACTTGCACGTTCTAGGCAAAAACGAGCGGGAGGCCCGTTTGTTCTTGGTTTGCCACGTGTCGAGAAAGTGAGGATGAACTTTGTTTCTTTGGCGGGAGGTGCGGTGATAAAAGCGCGACGGTGGCACCAAGTCAAAGAGTTCATCAGAACATTCCCGTTGTACAGACGGTAGAACAAGCACAGAGAGCCAACATCTCTCCGAAGGCTAAGAGGATCTAAACCGGCTGTGAGATCGGGATCGCCAACAATACGAATTGCCCGACGTTGGATAGAGTCAAGTGGAAGAAGTTGGTATTTCGGTGCTCCAGACCAGAGATGAGAACAGTACTCCATATGCGGTCAACAGTACTCCAAATGTCACTGTTCTGGACGAAAGTGCATGCTGTTCTTATAAAAATACCAAAGTCACTATAAGCGTCTCGTTCAGATTTGAGGAGTTCGGTTCTGACCATCATCAGCAGTTCCACTGCACCAAATGTCACTGTTCTGGACGAAAGTGCATGCTGTTCTTATAAAAATACCAAAGTCACTATAAGCGTGCCGTTCAGATTTGAAGAGTTCCGTTCTGGCCATCATCAGCAGTTCCACTGCACCAAATGTCACTGTTCCGTACCTAAATGCATGCTGTTCCTTTAAAAACACAAAAATCACCATATGTATGCCTTTCAGATTCGAGGAGTTCCCTCGATTTCTCCAGGATCCCATCATCAGAACTGAGTTCTGAGAAAAATGGGACCAATCTGTATGCCTATACATTCAATCAAAAAAAATTTTTCAAAATCGGTCCAGTAACGACGGAGATATCGAGGAACAAACATAAAAAATAAAAAAAATAAAAAACATACAGACGACTTGAGAACCGTCCTCCTTGAAAGATATGAGGCGACGGTTAAAAATTGGTGAAGTGATTTTTATACCAACGTTGAAACTGCTTTTTTCAGTACAGATGGTGTTTTTTTTACGCACTAGTGCGAGAAGTGGTTCATTATATGCCAGGTCGAAACTTCGGACTGCCATCTGTACTGAAAAACGTCGTACGATACACGTGCGAAAAGGAAATTCGTAACTCGTGTCGATTTAAAACACAGCACTTGTATCGTAATGTACTATTTTTTCAGGAAGCAGTAAGTAGATAAAGAGTAAGGAATTACAGTAAAACTTACGAATCGCTATAATAAAATGAATTTGGTTTTTGGTAGAATAATTAAATTCGTAAATTGCGAAGAGGGCCTTCTTAAAAAAATAAATTATGATGCTATTACAAGATTTGCTAGTTTCTCTATAATCAATTGCATATAACCTACTACTAGAACTTCGTGCGTAATTTTGCACTTCATAGTAAGCTATAATTACCTGCGAACACTGTCTATACTCGTCCAAGGGTCCGGAAACCGACAATTATTCCTACCCACAATCCAGAAAGAAACCAGCCAGAGAAACGCTCACTTATTAGGAATACCGGCCCCGACTAGTTTTCTAACAAGACATCTTTACATAAACATACAACTTTCTTTGATTTTCCTGTCGTTTGTTATACCAAGATCAAGGTTTGGACAGGAAACTGGTTGAAACTATACATAGTTGCCTAGTATAGCAGTGTGCCACTTATTCCTGAGCCGCGAGAAACTAGTTAGAGTCTAGAGTCTTCGGAAAAGATATAATGTTCTGTTAAAAAGTTTTCCAAAATCTTATGTCTTGATGAGATGCCTAATGCCAATGTCCTAAACTATTCTATTATTGTCCGCTGCTGTGGTGTATACTAGTATTACTAGCCTACACATTGGAGGAAGTGCCGGTGACCTCTCAAGGCCTCCTCCAGGCCTTCAACCTCCTGGTACATGATACAATATTCACCAAGTCCAGGCGTAGACTAAAAGACACGTGCTTGCGTGGCAGCGGCGTCAGCGCTGGAGGCCCCTCGTAGGCCTCCTCCATGTCTCACCCCCACGCCGGGTACATGTTACAATACTCACCAGATCCAGGCGCAGACGGAAGGAGATGTATGTGCTTGGTGCTTGCGCCAGTGCCGGTGGCCTCTGAAGGCCTCCTACAATCCTTCACCCAATGGTTCATGATACAATACTCACCAGGTCCAGGCGAAGACTAAATGATACGTGCTTGCGTGGCGGCGGCGCCAGCGCCGGCGGCCCCTCGTAGAAGGCGGCCTCCTCGAGGCCATAGTCGGCCTCACCGTCCCCCCACTCCAGCTTCATCGTGCTGGGACTGTGGACAAACAAATACATACTGTAAGGACTAGAAACTATAAGTTATGTTGAGTCTAAATCTAACATGAAATGAGACTAGAGATTTTTTAACAGTAACTAAATCTTTGAAACTTTGAATCCTTATGGAAGTGTCAAGTGACTCAAACACACTTATTCAAGTATTTACACACAACACAATGTTCTACTTCAACACTTAATGATTGTCACCTAAATCTAGATAATTTGTGATGTGCTGATTTTTTCTTACTTTTATGTGTTTATTTTTTATGCTTTTATGTATTTTTAGTTACTCAGTGCTTGGGTTTTTATTTTACTGTCATATTGTGTAACGTATTTCAAATAAAATAAAAGTAAAATTATTGATTAATTAGTTAGACTTAGAAAACAGCAATATAACCTTGATACGATAACAAAAGATTGCTAAACTGGCACCTTTATATTAACACCTGCGCATAACTGTAAACAAATATAGACGTATATGTGCCAATTAAGCATAAATACCTCTCCTATAACACACAATTTTATGCTAATCGTGAATAATCCATACTCATATTATAAATGGGAAAGTGTGTGTGTCTGTTTGTTAATTGTTTGCGTTTTTCACGGCAAAACGGAGCGACGAATTAACGTGATTTTTTAAGTGGAGATAGTTGAAGGGATAGAGTGACCTAGGCTACTTTTTGTACCTGTCTAGCCCCCACTACCCTAAAAAGGGGTGTGTAAGTTTGTATATTGGAGCATTCCGCAATTTTCGAATTTAACGCGAGCGAAGCCGCGGGCAAAAACTAGTACATATCTAGATATAGTATCGCATAAACATCACACCAGTATCATTCGATTAGATCATTCATTCACATCACCGATCACATTCAACGACCTTATATCATTCACGTAAGGACTGAAATGGTCATTTGTGGCTTCGTTGTCACAATAGTTAATTCATTGATAGTACTATGTTGTCGTTACTCATCCGCCGTAACTCGGAAAGGAGAATTTATTGATTCAACTGTTACTGGTAAGTCTTATGTGACTAATTTGACGTCAGTTTTTTTCTTTCCCTGTATAATATAATAGGGTTTTCGTAGAAAATACTGCATGTCTTGTTGGGGGAGATAATTCTATGATTTTATGATGACAGTCGTTTCTGTAGATATATGTAGGTATTTGTGAGAAACGGAACTCTTCTCTTGGGTCTATGGTTCTAGACTTTCCAGAACGATGTCAAACTGTCATCGAACGCAATTGTTTTTTATACACAGTTGTCATGAAACTCGCATAAATTGAATAAATATAGTTTATTAATTAATTACTAGTTTCAATATATAACATTGGCGACGAGTATTTAGTGTGCAAATGAACCAGTGAAATAAAAGTATAAAAGTAAAATTATCAGTGTAATAAAGTGTTAGTGTTAATTTGGCAATAATGGCGGACGACACATGAAGACTATTAAAATCTCATCGCAAGAATTTGATGTCAGATTCCGATTATCTAGACGCAGAGCTAATGGGTACTGAACCTCCTGAGGAAATCCGCAATAGAATACAACAAGTAAAAAACGGAAATATAAGTTTCATCTATAAATGTAAGAAAAACGAATTGATTGAAATTTTAGTGGATGAGAGGTTAGACTTCAGTGAAGACTCTACAGTGGATCAATTACGGAAATTATTGAGTGATCACTTCAAAAATAAAGGAAAAAAACAACAAAAAGTGCATACCTTAACAATGACCGCGTTAGGCGAATTAAAACCATTTGACGGAGAAAAGTGGGAGGTGTTTGAGCAACAGTTCGAATGTTTTATCTTAGTTAATGATATAACTGAAAAAAAAAGTGCCTTTATTAATTACCAAATTAACGGCCAAAGTGTTCGAAACACTGACTTATTTATGTTCACCAAAACAACCAAAGGATTTAACTTATAAAGAACTAGTAAAGAGACTTCAAGACAAATATGTCAAGACTTTATCAACAACACTGGAAAGAGCCGAATTTCGGAAAAGAAATCGCACGCTCATATTTTTGGTGGCCGAACCTTGACTCAGAAATAGAAAACATTCCCAAAAAATGTATAACTTATTTGCAAAATAGTAAAACGCCTTCGAAAACACAGAAACCGTGGCCTGTTCCCCCTTCAGTGTGGTACAGAATTCATGCTGATTTCCTGGGCCCATTTTATAATAAAATGTTTCTGGTCATAGTAAAGTAAAATCCATAATCCTACGGACCAAATTGACAAGTAAGTGTGAACGAATGTTGCCACAGTTTGGCCAGTGTCGTTCTTATCGATATTAAAATTATTATTACATCGTAGATTTAAGGTGCACCCAGACGGGACAATGAAATTGGCAATTTGATCGGCTAATCAATATACCATTTTTTTCTGTGATTTCGACAGATCAAAAGGTCTGTAGACCGCTAATTAGAGATATTTTTTTTATTTCGAAGCAGCAATAATATTATTCGAAAATTATATAGATATTTATGATATACTTGCCATAGCGTGACAGATAATTTATTATTGTCGGATATGGTATTTTATTTTTTACCTACAGGCTCGGAAACCTTTTTATGTTTTAAAACTAGTGGGTAAAAATGCATGGTATCCATCCACTACCTCGAAGATACATAGAAGAAACCAAAATGTGTACCTCTTATTTGAAACTAATATATTTATTCTTGATTTAAACTTGTCTGTTGTATGTACTTTACAATTTGTCGATATATTGTTATCGACATATACTCTTCCCTATTTTAATTTTGCTGTTCCTGGTATCATTTTACCTGTCAGTCATTTGTCAATTTAGTCCGTAGGATTATGAATTTTACTTTAGACAGTTATTCTAAATGGCCAGAGATATATGAAATGACTAATATTACTAGCTCTCGTACAATAGAGGTATTTGAAAGTGTATTTTCTCGTTTTGGATATCCAGTTCATTTGGTGACAGACAATGGTCCTACATTCACCAGTCAGAATTTTAAAGACTTTTGTAGTAATGGCAACATTAAGCATACATTTTCACCGCCGTATCATCCAGCGACGAACGGTGCAGCTGAACGATTTGTGGAAACTTTTAAGTCCGCTATTACTAAAATTAAAGAGAGTGGACTAGATTTACGATCTTCTATCAATCTGTTTATGTTTGACTATAGAAGTACACCACAACGCACTACAGGAATATCACCTGCTCGCCTAATGTTAAACCGAGAAGTAAGAAATAGATTTAGTTTATTGCGCCCTCCTCCTCTGTCAGAAGTGGTGCAGGAGAGAGTGGAAAAAAGGGACCAAGGGAGAAGGGATATCAGCTTTGTAATAGGTCAGAAAGTAATGGTTAAAGACTACAGGAAGGACAGCAGGCCGTGGGTTCAAGGGCTTGTTATAGAGGAGTCAATACCAGGAACTACCTATGTGGTAGATGTAGAAGGGTTTAAGTGGAAACGTCACATAAATCAGATGTTAAGCTGTTCTAATGAGTTAGAAGATTTATGTTAGTTTAGTTTGAGTAGGAGGAATTGTTAATTTGGTTTAACTAGTTAATTTACTAAAATAAGTGGAGGAGAGTGTGAGAAACGGAACTCTTCTCTTGGGTCTATGGTTCTAGACTTTCCAGAACGATGTCAAACTGTCATCGAACGCAATTGTTTTTTATACACAGTTGTCATGAAACTCGCATAAATTGAATAAATATAGTTTATAAATTAATTACTAGTTTCAATATATAACAGTATTTATGTAACAAAGTTATTTCAATCACTTAATAATACGAAGGTATTCGGTTTCAGAAAGCCTGTGAGATATTGAAAACTGTGTGTTAAATTTTTTATATCTAGAAAATTACAAAATATCCGAGTATCGATATAACACATGTAGGTGTGGCGAGTATACCTAGATTCCGTAATAGTACTAGAGCCCACGACCAAAACCATGTCTCATAGCAATACGGCAAAAACCCTATAAAATCGTTAGATTGTATGATTCTGAACCCGACTAGGTGTGTAGTGTGTAGTAACGGTCGAAAGTGTAGCAACTGCGTGGGAGGCCATTTCTGCTGTGTCAAAAAAAAAAGGCAGTCGGTATTATAGCAATACGTCTGATAGTGAAAATGTACATAGATTTTATAATTGTATTACGAAAAAGTTTGTTTTCAGACATTTTGCGCGTAGCACATAGCCTGAGCGCATTTTTGAAAATGTCAACAAATTTAGCCGACCTGTATCATAGCAATACGGATATATTTTTTTTTAACTTTTCGTATTGCTGCCATGATTACCAAAAACCTGTTTTCAGACACTTTAAGTGTAGCATATACTCCCATGGATGGTATGAAGACGAGGGACGATTTCAGTTTTCGTGGTTCTCTGGCAACCAACTACCTGAGTTGAGCAACGTTATTTTGGACGACAAATCATCATCCACAACAGGTACAGTTTACATGGCTTTTCATAAATAAGTTCGTGATTTTTACTAACGATGTTTATTTTACAGAAGAGGACGTTGAAGATCTCCCGAGCACGTCGAGAGTGATTTCGAAGACGACGATTCCGAATACGACAGAGATTGAATACGAGAATATTTTGTAACTTTGAATAAACCGTTTTTTTTCCAACTTCATCCCAGTTTCCTTTTGTGCGATTTATTTCAGTCCTTCAACTTCAATGTTACGGTTTCGGGTAAATTCTTTGTTAATTATCATCTAATAAATTCAGGGTCGCAACGTATTCATTGGTTTGTAACAGAGAATTCAAGATGCCTCAATACGATTTTTAAATGATATCTGAGTATCGAAAAGTTGTCTGATAGAGAAGGTGCTACACTTAATTTGTCTGATATAAATTTTTTGCACATGTGGACAACTTATTTTATCATGTCCAACAATTTTCAGACATATTGCTATGATATGATACCGATCGGTAAAATTTGTTAACATTTTCAAAACGGTCTCAAAATTTAATGCGTTCACATTTCCGTCTGAAAATTGTTTTGTTCGCATCAAATAACCAAAATTTACTAATAAAAAAGATTTTCAGACGTATTGCTATGAGACATTTTTTTTGTCTCATTTTTAATTTTTTTAAGTGATTTTACGGGTTTGCGCTACACCACTAACGTCTGAAAAATATGTTTCCGGTATCTCAGAACTATCATTCAACTACAGTCTGCAAATCAGACATATTGCTATGATGCAGTTCGGTAAAATTCTTTGACAATTTTGAAAATTCGGTCAGATCAAACGCTACGCGGAAAATGTCTGATATTGGTATTTTCGAGTTCAGGATAATCGTATCTATCGATTTGATGCGGTTTTAGCTGTATTGCTATGAGACAAAAATTTTGGTCGTGGGCTCTTATTCTATAACCCACTTCCCATTTAGGAATTGAGGAATTCAAAAACTATCATCTATCTAATTTCTAATATCTTTCAAAGAACGTTGTATGTACTTAATATAGGTACTTAAACTTTTTTAAATTCGTTGTGGAATGTATAGGGCTCCGAATTTAGCCCTTTCGCACTGACTTTAAGTAAAATACCTATAAAAATCCTAATTTGTTGTTCCCACGACACGTCAAAACGTTCAATCATAAAGAAGCCTTCCATTCGAAAGGCGTAGAATACTCGCACCTAGCAACAGTACGGCTTCGGTAACCGCAAGGAACCTGTTCCGTCCCTATCTACTGCATTTGGTCTTTTTTGAGTTTTTTTGTCCACGCCGTCAAATGCGCGGTTACTTGGTTACTCGGTTTTCTTCCGATTGATTTATTTTTGGATAGAACGTCAACCAATCTTAGGAAGCGTGCGACGTGCGTGTCTATTTTATACGACGCGTTTTTTATTGCAACAATCATAAGTACGGGGCACGAGTTTTATTTGAGAGTCCCGTTGACTGATGACGCCGACACATAGGGGATATAAGAATCCATAATCTTTTCTAATTTAAAGTTCAAAAGAAACAGATTATAATTTCTCCAAACCCTTCTCTGAAACCATCAAAGCTGAAGGACTCAAATTGTAACGAGTTGATCCGGCGGAAACACCGAACTTTTAAATCTATTTTCTGTCGCGTTAGGAATTAATGAACCCTGCTGGTGTATAATTAAGGTTAGCGATCGCGTGACTAATAGAGGGTTGAGCTTGCGCTATCATATATATCTAACCGACCAAGATTCTCGCAAATATCGAAACACATCTCTGTTGTCAAGGCGTTAGAGTGCCTGTTGACTTATTTTGAGCACCTCGGCAGTCCTGATATATCTGACGGCGACTTGGGGTGATAGTAGTGTAAGTATGTCGTCAGGACTGCGCAGGAGTCGTGTCGTCCGCCAATATCCGGCGGATACGGCAGACACCGGCGCGTGATTGGTCTAATTGAAACGGCGTGTCGATCAGCGCCGATTTGTTCGGGGTGCGCCTTAACACTTTCGAAACCGGGCTCTACGCGGCGCTACGACATTTTCGCTACATACGGGGAAACCCATGTAATCGGCTACGCTTCTACGAGCGGTGTACCCGACAGTCGGGTTCTTGGTAGCGAAAGTGTTAATAGCTGGGGTTACTGATTTACGATTGGTCTTGTCGCTAAGACTATAGTCGTAGGTACATGTTGGCTATTCTTAACTGTACATCCTTTTTGTGATTGTTGAAGACAAATGACTATGTTTATGACTATGACTATGCTATGAAATATGTTTCATAAAGCAGTATAGCATTTCAAAACTAAAGTGTCGGTAAGGTATCACCAGCAAAATTTGAGAAACGAATGGGATGAGCCAGTTATTTGGTTTTCTATGTTTTATAATAGCGCTTAGGTGCATTTTCCTAATGGCATAGCTCATTTTGATTTGTAACTTATCTGCTAACTAGTATACGTACAGCTTTACCAGAGTTCTTTACCAGCAGTATTATTAATGTGAACGTTAATTAGTCTATCTGTTTACCCACCAGGAAAAAGCCCTGAGGATGAATAGCTTTGAGTTTTATTCATTCTAAATAATTTAATTAATTAACTACTATCACAAGAGCCGTGTGGTGACGGGTTAAGAATTTCACCACTCCCTTTCTTCCCGTAGGTGTCGTAGAAGTGGACTGTGGGACCTGTCACTGCAATATCAACCCCTTTTTGCCAAGAGTGGCACTGAAACTTTAGTAGTTCATGTGCTCTGCCTACCCCTTTATGGGATACGCGTATGTATGTATCACAAGTTGTTAAGTATTTGTTAAAACAGGGAGCAATAGAAATAGACCGTAAGTTATCGCAAACTTGGGCAAAGCTCGCCCACACGGTATCGGGGCGATAAGATAAAGTTATCTGGCATGTTACATTGTGCATTGTGTTTCCACGAATTTTCTGGAATTGTGCATGTTGAACGCACATCTTTGTTTGGAATGTTATATTTCTACGGAAAATGGACATGCATACTAATATTAAATGTACTTAAGTACACATTTAAAAATTGACGTGATTTTTTAAGTGGAGATAGTTGAAGGGATGGAGAGTCTATACACAGTATCGCTTAGCTTGACAGTATAGGTACTACCATTTTCATAAGTTTCATAATTATTCACTTTCGAGATCCTATAACGCTAACACATCCAATATCAGATGTTTCTAGGAGAAAAACAATGTGGAAATGGATGTTGGAAAATAATATTTAAACAATGGAAAAGAAACTAAAAACAACTTTAAGTTACCAAATAATTACTGCATATTTTAAATATCCAAGCCTTACAAATGCATTTCTCGTCGACTTCCAGACACATGGACCAAATCACACCTCCGGGGCAGTCTGAGGACACGCGAATTGCTGTACAGGCATCCAACGTATGCTAATGTACAGTCAGCAACATTTATTCGGAGACATTGTAATTATTATTGACGATATGGAGACTTTCCGATAGATGTCGCCAAGCAAGGTGGTTAAACGCGCAATAAATACATTTCATGTGAAGTTATTATTACATTGTTAAGATCCGTTGAATTTAGAAAAAAGCTCGTCGTAGATATGTAGACATGGAAATCTGTATAATAAAAAATGTGTTGACATGAAATTCTGTAAAATAGGGGAATATATAGACATAGAAATCTGTACACATAATTGAGTAGAAATAGGAATCTGTAGACATGGAATTCTGTAAAAGAAATCTGTAGAACTGGGAACAATTCGTATCTAAATACCTAATAAAGTTCTTCTGGCAAAGTTGTCGCAGGACTCGCAGGTAGTCTTTCAACAGTTTCAACATCGCCAAAATATTCAGTTCATCTTGATCGAGACACGTACGCGACATAAAGAAGTCACGGTTTTGATACTTTATCTTGTTGACATCGCGGTCGACTCCATTCGAGCGAATAAGTTGCAAAAAAATGTTCTTGACTGGATTTTGGGGGTTTTACGAAATACTTTTCGTACGAAGTTAGATTGTTTTTAAGCCCCGACGCAAAAACGACGGGGTGTTATAAGTTTGACGTGTCTGTCTGTCTGTCTGTCTGTCCGTCTGTCCGTCTGTCTGTCTGTTTGTCTGTCTGTCTGTCTGTCTGTTTGTCTGTCTGTGTGTGTGTCTGTCTGTGGCATCGTAGCTCCCGAACGGATGAACCGATTTCGATTTAGTTTTTTTTATTTGAAAGCTGTGTTAGTCGGGAGTGTTCTTAGATATGTTTCATGAAAATCGGTCCACTAGGTCGCGGTCGGGGGTTTTTTCAAAATTTTAATATTCTAATGTTTATTGAACCATTGTTTGTATGATAAAGATGTACTGCACCTTTTAGCTATTTACCAAACACTTAATGATCGCAGTACTCCAATAATCATGAGACATGAACGCATTTTTCATCACATTTGCTGTTTAAAGTTCTCATTGCGTCTACGTGTAGTGAAGCATAATGTACTATTTTATTCCCAAGGGAGTAATGGATTTAGTTTTAAAAATTAATACAATCCGTACAATATTTCAGGCAAAGGATGTTTCAATCAGCCAAGGATTTTTGTTGCACAACAAAAATTTGACTATTAAGCTATAAAAGATATTATACGGTATGAAAAATGCATTTTATTTATGTTTTACAATTATTTCAGTGTGTTTTGCATTTATTTCGTAAATTTAACTCAGATAAATCGTTATAATTTACAATCTGGCAATATCCTCTCTACTCGCGCTTGACCGCGTGCGTACGCGAGGCACCCACCGTTGTAGCAACGGAGAGTACAACAGATCAAAATATTTAAATGAATGAAAAATAAGTAAAATTTTAGTTTAATTATATGATTTATATTATGCTTTTTTGAACATTGCGTTTAAGTTATGTGCAGGATTTTCGTGTTTGTTTTCGTTCAAAAAGTGTTTGTTATCAATAACAATGGATTTAATATGAATAATCTGATATATAATAGATGAAGATACACTACTGGTCGCAACGCCACCGTTGCGTTGAAGGTTTTGCCTTATGACTTTTTCCTCTGTATTTTTCTCTCAAATGTGATGAAAAACATTGTGTGTAACCAGGGGCGGCTCACTCCGCGATCCTTTCGCCGCGCTACAAGTACATGCCGGCGGCCGCGAGTTCGCGGCCCATTCAGTGGCGACGACCTTCGCGCGGCGCAATAGAATTCAATGTCGTCTGCACGCGTGCGGTCAGTTTGTTAATGTAGGTAAGAATTTAGAATGCGGCGTTTTGTGAATATCAAAGGAGTGAGCCTTCTGTACTTGTACTATTATATATTCTGTGGTGTAACTCAGGAGGTAAGGATATTAAATACTCGTGTTTATATTCACGACAGCCGCACGACACTCATATTTAACGACCCCCTTACCTCCCTTGTTGCACAATGTACTATTAAAATCTTATATTTCATCGCATGACAAAAAACTACTAAATGTGGGTCTAAATGAAAAAACACAGGTATAACAAAAAATATGTGCCCTAATAAATATTAGAAACATGCTTGTCTACAGAGTGCAAGTAAATAAAAATAAGCGTCGGAACTTTTCCAAAATTGAGAAATTTATACGTGGACAAAACAAAATTGAAAACTTCACATTTATTTTGTAATACCTATAGGAATCTAAATTTTTATTTGAATATAATGCAATAGGTTTAAATATTATATTTGCCGCCAACTGTACCGCCATAAGGTTCCCGACCTACAGAACTTGAACCTGGCAACAGCCTCACGCGATATCGCATGCCGCGTAATGTCTTCTGCGTCGCGTGGCGACTAATCCATTCGTTTATGCACCGGCATAGTGAAAGCTTTCCTTTCCAGGTAGTTCAGGTACTGCTCTCATATTGTCACGTGATGTGTCTGTCTACCTAGTATGTAGTACCTAGTAGTTTGGCCAGAAAGGGTCTCATCTCATTTCAGTCAGGGAGAATCGTACTTACTGCCTTTGTCCCAAAAGAAGCTACAGTAGGTATGTTTTATCCGTCAGTTTTGTTTCAGTACATAATATGTAGGAACGTATACATAAAAAAAACTCGTGGCTTACTTTTTGTATCAACAAACGTACTTACTAACCCCCTTATTCATAAACGTACTCTGAAGTTATCAAGCCGATAAAGTTCCTTTGTCCCTTTCTATCACACCAATAAGTCGGAAAGGGAAGGGACATACGAACTTTATCAGCTTGATAACTTTAGTGTATGTTTATGAATAAGGGGGTTAGAGTGTTTAATACAACTAAAAATGTAAAAAAGTGTGTAAATTATATAAATTGCATTTTGGACTACTTAATTATCACTATTCTAATACCAAGAGGTTACCCTTCCAAAAGGGAATGGAACTACTGTAAAACATTTGAAAGTAAAGGTGTTGTGAACAAATTACTTACTTCTTGGGGACTTAACACTTAACTGATAAAGTAATAAATGGTTCGATAGCAGCATTATTGTTCGTTATCTATTGCACTATTTATAGAATATTAATCCAATATTACATCAATGATACCTACAATATTGACAAGACTTTTTTTTTAATGGCTTCATTGAGATTGCCAGCGTCATGTCGGTGATATAATTATACAAGAGAGATAGCAAGGCAAGATAAGGTTAAAGTAAAAGAGAAAGTTGCTAATCCAGTATGAGAGAAGAATTAAATTTTGATTTTATTTAGTAAGATTGATTTTATTTAAGACAGTTATGATATATCATCTCTACAAGTATGATTGAAAGTTCAACACCTTCATAGAGTTTGACAACGTAACAAACTGAAGAAACCTCCTTTATCTGCAACGTCGTCTTGTTCAGAAATGTCATGGGAAATATGTCATGTCAATGTCATGTCATCACAAATTGTCATAAATTGCGAGTGTTCATAATACACAAGCCTTTTAATCTTTATTAATAATTATAATCTAGCCAAAAGAAACATAAAAAACATGGCCAAAAGATTTACCAAACCTTCTATTAATTGGGTAGAATTAGAAAAATTGGTGCCACCTGAACAGAAAGGCAACTATTTGGCTTTCAAGGCAAAAGGTGATGCCTATTTTAGGAGGTAAGATACTGCAATCCTTGGTGAATGCGAAAAGTATGCCTCTTGAATGAGGTTTTAGGTGGAGCAATGATAGTTTGTGGTTGAATGATACTCGTAATTGGCTAGCAAGTTTTTGTTCAAATGTATCTTAGGCGCATGCGGTCTGAATCGTATCTCGGGATATTTTAAGTATTTTAGTAATAATTATGTCTTAACTAAGTTGTTCAACGGTATTTTGTTGTAACTGGCGAGAAATTACCCTAAATTCAATTCAAGTAGCTTTATTTACTTCTCGGATCGATTGTAATTTTACAATGTCTTGGCCGACACTTTTGATCTCCTGAAGTTCATTGTTTTCTTATTCCAAAGAGTGCAAGCAAATCCACCCGAGCCACCGAAGATCGACTGGGCTGAATACAAGAAACTCTGCCCAGTGGAAGGCCTAGTGGATAAGATGAAGTCATCCTATGAAGCTTACAAGATTCCCGTCCCAGCGGACACTCTTACTGCTACCATTGACAAGCAGTGGGAGGGCTTGCAGCCGCAAATAAAAGCGTACTGCGCCGAACGACAGAAGGAAATCGACTTGTAAGTCAAAGAAGTTACATAAATAATTAAATAGTGACCTTGAAGATAAAAAAATAAGTTAAGTATTGCGTAATGCCAGAAGCCCAATTCGGGTCTCGTGGTCTCGGACAGACGAAAGAGTTCTAGAAAAAGTTTATTGTACTCCTTGGAATCAAACAATACGTCGCTTCTGTGTAAAAGTTTCCAATAAAACAGTTACTGTTCTATGCAGTGATAAAACGTTTCTGGAAAGGGTGCTTTGTTAATTCTTGGATATTCAATTTTTGATGATAGCATTGATAGCGTTCAGCTGATAGTTAAAACAGTGGAATCGCGTATAGTACTGTACTGTATAATTCTTATAGTCGGTCAGTATGATTCTTCCCTTTTTATATTCTCAATTCTTTAAAATTAATTGGCTGCGAATCGAATTAAATTTTCTATTTAGGTGTCGCCATTTTAATTAGCATACAGTTTTATACCTACTAGACCAGATCAAGTGCCTATTTCACAAACAGTGACAGGCGACAGTTTACAAAGATAATTCGGTAAACATTATAATACTTGTCCACTATCTCTCTGTATACTTGTCTTGACAGGTGCCATGGTTAGGAAATAGGCACTGATGTAAACACGGCTTCTGCGCACAACAGCATAGTCTGGCAACTATTTGACTTGCTACAAATACCCGTTTAATGGACGAATAATTAGTAGGCTCCGCCAACACTGTCTGTCCACAAGTTTGACATTTCTTGAAGAGTCGAGACTATAATTCTTATTTTCGTCTTAACTCTTAATATATGTATACTTCTCTAGAAAAATCTAGGCGAAAGTAGAAATTAAAGAAAACTATTTAACGTCTTTATATTAAGACCTCTTATCAGTACCTATATGACAAGGATTCTGATAGAATTTTGAATCGTCCTTTTGCATTTTTGTTGAGATTGATTTCTTCTTAACGTAGAGTAGCAAAATCAAAACTGAACACTTATAATAAGAGTTTTGAATGATTCACGGTTATTTTCATTAGACTTATATTGACCGGGATATAGACCGTGATTACCTTTTTGATTTTTGTCGAGCTCCCGATATTTCGACGCAGTTGCATGCATCATGATCACGGAAAACTGACGAAAATCAAAAAGGTAATCACGGTCTATATCCCGGTCAATATAAGTCTAATGAACACTTATAAGTTGTAATATTGTACGACACGACTTCGTAAAACATAACTCGTGGCTTCTGAGTAAGCTTTCGTCTACATAATGTATTTCTCCTCTCACTAATTCCTTTAATACCAGCGGGTAAAAACGCATTTTATTCACTAGTGGGTAAAGTAATTTGACCTTGAATAAAGTCAAATTAACTGCTTTAAAATTGATAACAGTAAGTGAATCTAGTAATAAAGATGATTTACCACCTGTGGAACTACTGGAAGCAGTGACAAACGCATTTTTTGCGTTGTAGTTTCCTCGCTATAGTGAGGGGAAAAGTTTTGTGTTACACTCGGGTGCAAATGTATTTTACTTCTCGTGTGTTAAAAAACTCGCAAGTTCAGGATTCTATTCTCGAACCACTCGCTTCGCTCGTGGTTCAACTATAGAATCCTTTCACTTGCTCGTTAATTTCTCAATTGCACACTCGGCGTTAAAATACAACTTTGCCCCCTTGTATAACAAATAACTATTACATTAGATGTCAACACTATAAAACTTTATACATACCTATATGACGACCGGTCTGGCTCAGTCGGTAGTGACCCTGCCTGCTGAGCCGCGGTCCTGGGTTCGAATCCCGGTAAGGGCATTTATTTGTGTGATGAACACAAGATATTTGTTCCTGAGTCATGGATGTTTTCTATGTATATATGAATGTACCTATTTATCTATTTAAGTATGTATATCGTTGCTTAGCACCCATAGTGCAAGCTTTGCTTATATAGTTTAGGGCTAAGTTGATCTGTGTAAGGTGTCCCCAATATTTATTTATTTATTTATTATATTGTGGTGATTTAGGCTAGGCCTTCCTAAAAATGACTCTTCGCTTATCAGTAATATTTGGTCCAAAGACTAATCAAAGCATACGCCAACAGGGCCACAAAGGGTATAAACCACATCAACTCCCTCCCCAAGTTCGACGTGGTGACGATGGAGATGGTGTACGATATGTACCCGGACCTCGCCCTGGACCCGGTCAACCGGCCCACCTTCTGGCCCCACACGCCCGAGGAACAGCCTGGCTACCGGACTCCGGAGCAGAGGGACTTTAAACACTGGGACGTGTTTACTCCGAAAAAGTAGAAGATCTGATTCGGTGTGTATTGCGGAATATTTTGAGTTGGCTAATTTTTATAACACAGATAGCGTGTTATTTTAAACGTGGGTTCTATGAAATTGTGATGTCTAACTTTTGCACTTTTTGCTCTCAAAATAGTTCTCAACATAGCTTGGTTTGATTCTACAGATGTGCTTACACTAACGCCGTGTCTTGCGTGGGCGACGGTCGCGCGATCGTCGCCGTCGCGTCTCATACTTCCATATCGATAAGGTTTGATTTCGTATGCGTCGCATCGCCGTCGCGCGACCATCGCGCGACCGTCGCCCACGCAAGCCACGGCGTAGTACGTACGTACACTAGAAAGACTCCGAGTAGTTTTATTTTTTATTAACCGTCGCCTCATATCTCAAGAAGGACGGTTATCAAGTCGTCTGTATGTTTTTTTTTTTTTTTTTTTTTTTTTTTTAATGTTTGTTCCTCGATATCTCCGTCGTTACTGGACCGATTTTGAAATTTTTTTTTAATTGAATGTATATGCATACAGATTGGTCCCATTTTTCTCAGAACCCAGTTCTGATGATGGGATCCTGGAGAAATCGAGGGAACTCCTCGAATCTGAAAGGCATACATATAGTGATTTTTGTGTTTTTAAAGGAACAGCATGCATTTAGGTACGGAACAGTGACATTTGGTGCAGTGGAACTGCTGATGATGGCCAGAATAGAACTCTTCAAATCTGAACGGCACGCTTATAGTGACTTTGGTATTTTTATAAGAACAGCATGCACTTTCATCCAGAACAGTGACATTTGGTGCAGCGGAATTGCTGATGATGGTCAGAACCGAACTCCTCAAATCTGAACGGCACGCTTATAGTGACTTTGCCATTTTTATAAGAACAGCATGCGCTTACGTCTAGAACAGTGACATTTGGTACAGTGGAACTGCTGATGGTCAGAACCGAACTCCTCAAATCTGAACGGCACGCTTATAGTGACTTTGGTATTTTTATAAGAACAGCATGCACTTGCGTCCAGAACAGTGACATTTGGTGCAGTGGAACTGCTGATGATAGTCAGAACCGTACTCCTCAAATCTGAACGGCACACTCATAAGTGACTTTGGTATTTTTGCAAGAAAAGCATGCATTTAAGTTCAGAACAGTGACATTTATTTATTTAGTTATGTTTGTTAAGCATATTGAGTTTTCAAGTCAAAGTTTGTCAAGCTTCGATTTCTTATAATATAATATCGGATTCATGAGGAATTGAGGAAACTCCTCAAACCTTAACGTTATACGTATATTCATTTATGTTGCCATCTAATAATTAAAGCATTAAAAGCAGTTTTAAAAAATACCTACACATTTCTACATAATCCAACATTCGCAAGTAACTTTCACCAGAACCCGAAAGGCGACGGTTTTTTTTTCTTAAAAATTATTTAGGCTAAAAGCTAATTTTAAATTAAGTAGTTTAGAAAACTAGATCATGTCCGTCGACTATGTTTGTAAAATGTTTTGTGTTGTCCTTCAGTCTCGTGTCACTGAATGGTGTAATTGTATTAAACTTGTCTTTATTACAAAATAACTGAAATATTTTCCGCCTCTACTACAATCCCTGAACCTACTTCTCTTTACATTTGCTATCAGCTCTGTGAAGACTTTCAGTAAAGTAATTAAATAATTTATTGTTCAGTATCGTTTCGTTTCGTGAGCGTTTGTGCATTCGGATACGCACGCAGGTATTACGACAGAGCTTGCGGAGCGAAGAAAATAAAAATTAGCAATGAAAGCAGAGCAGTGGCGCAGTGTTCCAAACAAACGTTTGATTTATTGTCTATGGCTGCAAGGGCAGACTCAGTCTATTCTCTTTACCTTTTGCGAATTTAGCTCTGTGAACACTTTCAGTAAACCAAAGAACTTATTGCTCAGTATTTGTGCGTAACACGCTTCGGGTTTTACGACAGTGCTTGCGAATCGAAGAAAATAAAAATTAGCAATGAAAGCAGAGCGCGGCGGTCCAAAGAACCGTTTGATTTATTGTCTATGGCTGCAAGGGCTGACTCAGTCTATTCTCATTACCTTTTGCGAATTTAGCTCTGTGAAGACTTTCAGTAAACCATAGAATTTATTGCTCAGTATTTATGCGTAACACGCTTCAGAGGGCCGATTTTTGAGTCTCACTGTCACTAAAATACCGGTTGAAAACGGTGAATTGCCTATTATTTTCAGTGACAATTTTCTGAATTCGAACGCCGTGAGGTTCAAAAATCGACCCCCTGGTTCTACGACAGTGCTTGCGAATTGAAGAAAATAAAAATTAGCAATGAAAGCAGAGCGCGGCGGTCCAAACAAACGTTTGATTTATTGTCTATGGCTGCAAGGGCTGGATCAGTCTATATTTAGTCCATGTTCAGGGTCGCGGGGACGGAGCTGCGCTAAATTATGATTGATGCTGGGATTTGATTGCAGTGAGATTCATTTCTAAGATTTGATAAAGTGTCGGAACACTCTGAACCCATTGCTACCTAATTGCAGACTTTATATGTGTAGGTTATGTATAGTTTGTAATTCGCAACATCAATCATACTTTGGACCACCATAGACGAACCGCTTGTCAACAATTTGACAGCTACAAGCAATCTTTGTATGTATGCTCATACTGTAGACATTTCAACATACATTTTTATAGCAAGGTCCTTCTCTGAGTTCTCTAACGAAAAAATACGTGATAAAGACGTCAAAAATAATTGCTTATCCCAAAGAGAGGTCTTATTATGCAAATGCACGTATCGTTATTACTCCATTTTTGCATCTTTTTATTCCTTCGCCAGAGTTTATAGCGTAATTCTGATTATTCTGAATAAATTGGTAATAAGACCAGAATAGATGCAAGCTGGCTATCTAGTTATTAATACGAACTTGATGTGGATATTTCACATGCAATGGCCCGTATGAATGGGCGATGTGTGCTTTCAGTGCCAGGCGGAGTTCCGAGAAAACTGTTTCCTAACTCGACTCAACATAGTACAAGTGTCTTGTCTTGTTTCATGTTAGTAGTTAATGCGGATTAATGTATGCATTTCAATTGCATTTTAAGCAAACTAGTTTATAATTGAGGATTTTCTCTTAAAATAAAAGAGCGATAAACGTATTTACGAGTTGCAAATGTCACGCAAAGTTAGCTTAATTTATTTCTATAAATAAATAAATATTTAACCAAAATTATAAATTTAAATAGATATCATACACGAAAGAAAAAACGACAAGGCCCACTGGTGGCCGAGCCGGGAATCGAACCCGGGTCTTCAGCTTACGCGGCTAACGTCTTCACCACTAGACCACCCGCCCGCCCGCCAGTGGTGAAGACGTTAGCCGCGTAAGCTGAAGACCCGGGTTCGATTCCCGGCTCGGCCACCAGTGGGCCTTGTCGTTTTTTCTTTCGTGTATGATATCTATTTAAATTTATAATTTATATATAGTAGTGTGACTACTTGAAAAAAGAACAAATCAAAAAATATTCAATAAAATAATTTGATTTGTTCCCTAGTTGTATTTAACCAAAAGTTAAAAAAAAGTATGTACATTTCATTTTTTTTTCAATCCTACAATTACATATAATGGATTTATTTATTATTATAATCAATTAGTTTATGTGTATAACTTCTAAAAACGATTACTTACTTAATTAATTTTTTCAGTTTTAAGGTCTTTGGGCCTCCTCCAGTTGTTTCCAGTCATTACTTATCATAGTGCAAGGAATATTCTACATTGATTGAATAATTGAAAATCATGGCGGATAGCATTCGTATTTACTGTAGGAATAAGAAAAAGACAAACAACAAATTTGAACAAAGATGACAAAGAGCATCGACGAACTAGTTTGAAGAATGAAATGAAGAATGGCTGACGAAAGCTGAATGAGAGACTTTAGGAACTTGCCAAAAAACGAATGATACCAAGATGATATATTACATTACATGATATATAGTATATACATATATACTAATTACTCGTATTATATTATGCTTTAAGTAAATTCAAAGAAGAAAGCTCTGCAGAATAGTCCGCAATCCAGTCAGTGTTTTCATTCACCCGCGCTTTAAACTTAGCATTTCAACAGCTTCACACATTAGTCACCGAGTTATGTTTATGAATGGCCGAGGGTGGAGGGGAGGGCTAAATATAGCCAGGCAACAGGTGGCCCCTCACCCTACCAGTACCAACGCCTACCAAAGAGAATTGAGTAGAATTACTGTCAAAGTAAAATGTATAGTCTTAGTGCATTGACTGCTTTCTCTCACAGCATTGAAACATTTGAACTTCAGTTTTGACAGTTTGACCCTTTACTTGATGCAATCTAACCGAGAATCAACCAAAGGTGGCGTTGGCTGCGCGAGAATTAATGTTTCTTTATGGCTCCGAGATAGGTAGGTAAGTATTTTTCTTAGACATTGTCTTTCTTTATGGAGTTACTTTGCGCCTACGCACTTCTACATGTGCACCATGTGTCAACAAAACGCGATAGGAAAAGTGAAAACGCTCTCGCCGGCCGGGGATTTAAATACATTTGCATAGTCATTTGGTTAAAAGTATTGGCTTGTTGGTAAACAAATCAAGCTTACATGGTAATTGTAGTTGTACTTATCACGTATCGAATACTAACAGAGTGAATTCCATTGAGAGTTGAGGCTGATTGGGACAATGATTTAGATAAAGCTACAGTACTGTGAACGTGTTAAGTCTCCTTACAGAAGCTTCCTATTTTTGATAACCAGCACCGATAGCATGGTCGCGCGATAAATAATATAACATCAGGCCGTCCCTTTCGCACTATTTTTTAGTGATTGCCTGCCAGGCACAGACCAAGGTTCTCTGTGCTTCCAAGTCACCAAAACTTACATACATACAAACATACAATCACGCCTGCATCCCATGAAGGGGTAGGCAGAGCACATGAAACCACTCAAGTTTCAGTGCCACTCTTGGCAAATAAGGGGTTGACAGAAAACGAAATTGTGACATTGCAGTGACAGGTTACACCAAAACTTAATGACAAAAAACATTTTTTTTTTTACTATTTTAGCGACCTTGGGATCAACCCCTTTTATTACGTTTTCGCCAAAATAGTCCACTTCGTCTATGAGAATAAATTGCTTATGAACTTATAAAATCTTGACAATACTACTATTTCCATTGTTAAGTACCTTTAATTCAATATCATTGTTACCTTGCGCTGTATACTTTAGATTTAAGTTAAATCTAGTAATCGGTGGACAATGTTGTTGGTCTCACACCTTACTATTGTTAACACTGTAATTCTCTATTAGAGCCTTGTGTGTTACTGTTTGTTGTCCCCAATAAATTGAAAAAAAAAAAAAAAAACTTTGTAACGCGGCATATTCCTAGACTTGGGCCCTAATCACTTCCGGTCGTCGGATATCCGCGCGCTGCCGACGGACCTGAACCGGGACGGTTCGGAAACGGATGAGATATTTTTAAAAATATCCGTGAACCGGATGGGAAATTACTTACAGATGAAAACTCGTAGGAAAAAATATCTTTGTCTTTCCTGCAATATTTGGTTTCTAAATCTGTACAGGTGCCGTAGCCGAATGGCATTTCTCCGACGCGAAATGAAAAAGAAACGCCGTGAAAGGTAGTCTGTCGCGCCAATACGCAAGAGCGATAGAGATAGATATCTACGAGCGTTTCGTTTCGTGAGCGTTTCGTGAGCCACAAACGCTCGGCTACCCTGGGATATTGTGTAAATTGTAACTGATTAAGTTAAGAGTCCCTTGAAGCTTGAAATTAGCTGCCTGTTTATTTTGGGTTGTCTTTTATTTCAAGAAGGTCCTACTTAGAAATTGCTAACAAGATCTTGTCTGTTGTGTAATCTACTAATCTTACGTTGTAATTTATATACTTACTTACATACAATTCAACATCCACCCCATTCATTAGGAAATCTAAATGTGTTCCATATGATTGGCATTTATTTTCTATCCCTGACTGTAGTTAAACTTAGAAAATGCACATTATCTGCAACGTTTTACGAGGGAATGCAACTAGATAGTTTATTATCTGCACGCGAACTTTCTTATGGTAAATATTTACTGTGAACTTAACTGAGGCTTTCAAAGTAAACTTTTACTAACCTACACCTTTACCTTGTAAATGAAAAAAATGAAAATGAAATATTTATTTTTCAAGTAGGCATATTACAATGCGCATATGAACGTCAAATAAAGCTACTATTTTTATTTATGCTGTATTTTTTCATTGGCATTTGAAACTTTTTTGAATATTTTTTTAACCGCCGACGCAAAAACGACGGGGTGTTATAAGTTTGACGTGTCTGTCTGTGTGTGTCTGTCTGTGGCATCGTAGCTCCCGAACGGATGAACCGATTTAGATTTAGTTTTTTTTTGTCTGAAAGCTGAGTTAGTCAGGAGTGTTCTTAGCCATGTTTCATGAAAATCGGTCTACTATGTCGCGAAGTCGCGATCGGGGTTTTTTTCAAAATTTTAATTTTGTGATTAGGTTATTAGATGTTCAATTTCGTTCGAAGCTGGTGCAAGGTTGGCCAACGCTATTCAACGTGGTATGGGCGCCTTTGAATCCGGTAAAGCTTGTGAAAGTCTTTTTGAGTAAAATATTTTAGTTAGTACATAAATATACCTAGTGTTTTCTTATGATTTTAGAAACATAGCATACAAGACATATTTGTTATATTTTATTTTATATATATCTGATTTATTCATAGGAATACCAGAGTACCTAATAAAACCTTCGGGGGACAAAACGTTTAAATAGATAACTCTTATACCTACCTAATTAAAAATCTATGGATAAACGTCTTCGTGTTTGACAGTCGCGGTCCGCACCCATTACCTTGGCCTAAACCATGATACTACACTCGAAAGCAGAACCAAATAGTCATATTTTTATACTAGTTTCATAGCGACATACGACGTTATGGTATTTTGAATTTGATGACAGTGCGACACCCACTAACTAAGCATTAATATACGCCACACGACCCAAGGCGTTGGGTATCTGATATTATTCTAATATAGCCGTTTGTTAACCTCACACACATAAGTATTATTAATTTATGCTATCGTTTTCATTCAAATAAGGTAGGTATTGCTTAAACAGATATTGCCTTATTTGACCAAATTAAACGTAAGTATATGAATTAGTTTTAATTAGTGTAAATGTTAGAAAATTACAATAGCTAATAACTAAACACTAATAACAAAAAAAAAAACCGGCCAAGTGCGAGTCGGACTCGCGCACCGAGGGTTCCGTACAAACCTGCAAGGTTTACAAAGTTCGTTCATTACGACAATCGAGTCATTTAGATCTAAGTATTTGATATGAATTTCAACTTGATAGCTCTACGCGTTCATGAGGAAAAAAGTAATAAGTTTATATTTATTAAAAAATATATATTTTGTAATGTAACTAAAAATTTAAGGTTTTCGGAATTTTTCCTTTATGTGTGCTATAAAACGTTGCTTCATGCCAAATTTCAAGATTCTAGGTCGACTGGAAGTACCCTTTAGGTTTTGATTCCCTTGCGAGTACTTGCGAGTTTCAAAATATGCAGCTTAAATTGCTGTTTCTTTTGATTGCGTTGACATAGAAGTTTGATTTTGTTACAGCTTAAAGGTATTATAGACCTGAGTATTTGGTATGAATTTCAATTTAATACCTCTACGCGTTTATGAGGAAATGGGTAGTAAGGTTAAAATTATTAAAAAAAAATATATTATGTGATGTAACTAAAAATTTATGGTTTTCGTAATTTTTCCTTTATCTATGCTATAAGACGTTGCTTCGTACCAAATTTCAAGATTCTGAGTTCACGGGAAGCACCCTGTAGGTTTTGATTCCCTTGCAAGTGTCGAAAATTTGCGGCATAAACGGCTGTATCTTTTGATTGCGTTGGCTTAGAAGTTTGATTTTTTCACAGCTTCAAGGGACAGTAGACCTGAGTAATTGATATAAATTTCAGCTTCATACCTCCACGCGTTCCTGAGAAAAAGGGTCTTGACAGACGGACGGACGGACAGACGGACAACAAAGTGATCCTATAAGGGTTCCGTTTTTTCCTTTTGAGGTACGGAACCCTAAAAACTATCCAAATAAACTATTCCCTAATAACTAAACACTTAATAACAAAAAAAACTATCCAAATAAACTATTCCGACAGGGAATTCCCGGTGCAAAAGTGCCCATGACGCTCGCAGCATTTCCGCGTGATTATATTTTCTTTGTCAACATACAGATTTGTTGCTAGTTATCTTTTTTTTTTTCAATTGTGTGATTTTTTATATTTTTCCTACTTAGAAACCAGCTGAGAAAATATTTATAAAAATTACAAAATATTAAAAAAGTGAAGTCGACAAGAATATAAGAACTGGGGGCCGATTTTTGAATGTCGACTATTCGATTTCGTGAATTTCGTTCAATAATATCTCCACTACTAGCGATTTTAATTCTACTAAGGGCCACTTGCACCAACGAAAATGGAGGGTTAACCCACCATTTTATATGGAATTTGACAGTTGTCAGCCCACTAACCCTGAGTTAAGTGCTTGGTGCAAGTGGGCCTAATAGGATCAAAAACGAGTGGTCTTTACCATTACTAGCCGTCGTTTTTCAATAATAGCATTACGTCGTTTTCCACAGACTTTCGAACGGCGAATTCGCGCATTCGAGATTCAAAAATCGGTCCCCAGTCCACCAAATTTTATTAGTAAAGAAAAAGTTGCACCAACCGAGATAGATGAGATTAATTTATAAAACGTAATATAATAAATATTTGCAGTAGGTAAAGTAAGTTCTGTTATTTGTGAATTAAATGTAAGCCTTGACAGCTCATAGTGTTATATAAGTTGTAGACTAGTTATATAGCATAGATATGAGTTGGATTCAGTGATATATTAATATTTATCAGAGTCAACGACCCCGCGCTGGGGTCGACCGATGCATATGTTTAGGTGTGTGATATTCGATAATTAACTTAAAAAGTAGCTTCATTTTAGTATTTTTAGTAGATCTGTTTTTTTTATGTGGCTAACACAAATCGTTGTAGGTTATGAAGGTATTCCTAGGCTAGGTAGCTTGAAAACCGGGATTATTTAATGCTTGTTTATTTTTCTAAGTATGTGAAATTGTCAATGACTAAAATGGAGCCTATGTGAGAAAGAAGTGATGATTTCTGTACCTTGTCGCTTTTAATCGTTTGACAATTTCAAACATGACGTTAATATGACAAGGTACAGAAATCAAATCATCACATATTTATGCCGGTGACTCTACAGTCGCCATCGGATATATCGCAACGATCAAAGTGCTCAGAAATATCTGAACACGCCTCTATTGTCAAGGCGATATGACGTGTTCAGATATTTTAGCGCGCCCGACATACCTGGGTACCTATGAAACGCTCACGAAACGAAACGCTCGTAGATATATATCTCTATCGCTCTTGCATATGCGCGACAGAGACAGACTACCTTTCGCGGCGTTTCGTTTTCGTTTCGCGTCGCAGAAATGCCATTCGGCTACGGCACCTCCACAGTCTCGTTCTGTATTATCAGAAGAAGGAATGTGTTGAACATTAATCGATTCTTTAAAAATCGATTTTTAAAATTGTCGCATGTTTTCATACAGCACGGGCGGGTCTATATTAATTCGCATAACTGAATACTCCTAATATGAATTGGCATACCGTTTATTACGCATAACGTTTAATACGCATATCATTATTTCGCATAACAGATTTCGTATAATGCTAATGCGCATAATGTAAATTGTTATAACGATGAATTGGTATAAGTATAATAAGCATAACTTTGTTTCGTAGAATGTTTAAATGGCATACAAGAAAATTATATCCAATTATACCACACTAACGGGTAACGGCTTACTTTTCTGTTCGAAAACAGATAGCAAAATTGCATTTTATCCACAAGAGTGCAAAGTAATTTCATACAAATTTTAACTTGATGTCTTAAGCTAGCTGATAGAATTTTACGTATAAATGATGATTTTGAGTCATAAATATTGAAGATATCGATGGATTTGATTTAGTTTGATGTTTTATATAGTCATAGGGCTTACGGAAAAAAACTGCATTTTATGCAGAAAGCAAGCCACTTTGCACAGTGATACTAGGGACCAATATAAATGATTTCATCCGAGGAAACACGATTTTCATCCACTAGAATTCAAGATGGCGGACATTTTCCAAAATGGCGGCCGCATATTTTTAAAAATTTATAGAATCGTAACGGCTGCACCGATTTTGATGGTTGAGGTGTCTATCGCATCGTATTGAAGCGTTAATTAATATAAAAAATTAAAGTCATAAAAAATTAAGATGGCGGCCGAATAATAAGAAAAATATGAAAATTTCAAACTATTTTTTTTCATTCTCGTGCAATTTACCAATAAATTTTCTAGGATATGGTCACATTTTTATGTATTTAAATTAAACCTGATAATATTATCTACATAATAAAATAAAAATCATGAAAATCCGTTGAGTAGTTTTTGAACTATACTCATTTGAAATGGAGCGCGCGGATTTGAAAGACGTTTTCGCACGTGATGTAAACAATTTTGGAATCATAACGGCTGCACCGATTTTAATGGTTGGGGTAGCTATCAGTTTGTATTAAAACATTTATTTATATAAAAATTAAAATCATTTAAAAAATAAAGATGGCGGCCGAATAATAAAAAAAATATGAAATTTTCATTTTTTTTTTATTCTCACGAAATTTACAAACAGTTTTTCTACCATATACGGTCACATTTTTATTTTTTTAAATAAAATCTAATATTAACATCTGCAAAATAAAACAAAAAACATTAAAATCCGTTCAGTAGTTTTTGAACTATACGCATTGAAAATGAAGCGCGCGGGTTTGAAAGACGTCTTTGCACTTGATATGTGATGCATCGTATCGTTTGGTACCGCTACACACCCAAGACTGATTATTTATTTTGGTCACAACTTACTATATTACTATTCAGAATCAATGTTTTTAGTATTTATATACGTTATTAGTTTTTTATTCCGAGTTTAGGTATATTTAGATAACCCCCGTAAACTTGACCATCACATAATTTGTATTTTAATACGTAAAAGAACTTAAATGCACATAACATAACATTTGTATTAATAGCAATTGTCCTTTCCGAGGACTCCAGAGATAATTTTCGACAACTTAGGGGGCTTCAGAAATATCTATGTATAAAATAACTTGTTTTCTGCGACAAGGAGCGTATGTTTTTGTAGTGCTGGCGATGTTGGTGGGATGCTGGTTATTAATTTTGGTTGGAAAAAGTTCCAAACGCACCAAGTTAACCGATAAATGTTGAGTCTGCGGATCAAGTTTTCAAGCATGGCCATTATTCCTCCAGGAATACACTGTTCAGCATGACAACCAACAATACTTTTTCCAGAAACTATAGCCTGTTGATGTTATAAGTGTGGTGATTTTTTTTTCTAAACAATTTACTTCCTCAGAGAACATTTGCTCTGCTATTTCAGGGTAAACCATAGGAACGTAACCGGAAGAAGCTGATAGCCTCATTGTACCTCGCCCAAAAGATATGGCGGAACAGGGACTCACGCGTATCATCACATCTTCCGATACAGATGTCTTGATATTTAAATAAAAATCACTGGAGTCTTCGGGTGAAGGATAGACGTAAAGTCAGTGGCCAGATTCGGGTTTGGACCTAGCTTAGAGCCTCGCAAGGCCTCATGTGAGACCTCGAGTGAGTTCAGGGTGGTAACGGATGCTAGAGTGTCCCATGCCCTTCGTTGAGTTTATCTCGCAGTTTGTAGCCGTGGAGGCTTTCAAGGCGTTACGTGCGAGATCGGACGTGATGTAAATGGAGGCAGGAATGACGGCAAAACGACACTTTACGAGTGCCTCAGCCGCCAAACCATACCGGTAAACAGGCCTGAGTCCATGCTTGCTCACTAAAATATGTGTTAAGAACGGTCCCAATTTGGCATTTAAGCATGTGATCTATGGAGCTAATTATATTGGGAAATTTCCAATTCTTATCTATTATATTTTCTTAAGACTTCAAATGAGAATAACCTACCGGAGTATAAGCCTAAGGTACTACTGCTATTCGTGGTTTTTACGCTTTTACGTCTGATACGTTAAGTTAAGTTATACCAGCTTTGATAGAAACATCGCAGTAACTACAAAGTCTTCCTGGAGGAATAATCGCTATGCTTGAAAAGTTCACTCCAGTTCAACTTGGTGAGCAAGAAACTGTTTACTACCGAAAATAAATTAGTACCTAACCAACATCGGCAGCACTCCGTGTCGTATAATAACGCCCCATATTCTGGATATTACTTCTGTGCCTATGCCATCATCCTGGGGTTGGAAGACGTACAATGATAGTTGGGTACTGCAGTGGTCTGAAAACAGGGAGATATGGTATGAATATGTATACTTGGACAATTGCGGTTGTGAAAAAGGCTGCGAAACAATACGCTGTACGTGTTGTGGGTCTACCCTGCGCGGCGCAATGCAAATAATGCAATGTATTAATAATGTTATCATTATTTCCTTGTTTGATATTATTTTGTATCTCTTTTATCTTTCAGTATAACCTAGACGAGAAGCAAAAAATATGTTTTGTATTAATATATGTTTCCGTAGCCCCTACAGGAGTTGTCGAAAATTATCTCTGGAGTCATCGGAAAGGACAATTGCTATTAATACAAATGTTATGTTATGTGCATTTAAGTTCTTTTACGTATTAAAATAAAAATTATGTGATGGTCAAGTTTACGGGGGTTGTCTAAATATACCTAAACTCGGAATAAAAAACTAATAATGTATATAAATACTAAAAACATTGATTCTGAATAGTAATATAGTAAGTTGTGACCAAAATAAATAATCATTCTTGCGTGTATAGCGGTACCAAACGATACGATGCATCACATATCAAGTGCAAAGACGTCTTTCAAACCCGCGCGCTTCATTTTCAATGCGTATAGTTCAAAAACTACTGAACGGATTTTAATGTTTTTTTGTTTTATTTTGTAGACGTTAATATCAGATTTTATTTAAATAAATAAAAATGTGACCATATGGTAGAAAAACTATTTGTAAATTTCGTGAGAATAAAAAAAATTGAAAATTTCATATTTTTTTATATTCGGCCGCCATCTTTATTTTTTAAATGATTTTAATTTTTATATAAATTAATGTTTTAACACAAACTGATAGCTACCCCAACCATTAAAATCGGTGCAGCCGTTATGATTCCAAAATTGTTTACATCACGTGCAAAAACGTCTTTCAAATCCGCGCGCTCCATTTCAAATGAGTATAGTTCAAAAACTACTCAACGGATTTTCATGATTTTTATTTTATTATGTAGATAATATTATCAGGTTCAATTTAAATACATAAAAATGTGACCATATCATAGAAAATTTATTGGTAAATTGCACGAGAATGAAAAAAAAAGTTTGAAATTTTCATATTTTTCTTATTATTCGGCCGCCATCTTAATTTTTTTATAACTTTATTTTTTATATTAATGAACACTTCAATACAATGCGATAGACACCCCAACCATCAAAATCGGTGCAGCCGTTACGATTCTATAAATTTTTAAAAATATGCGGCCGCCATTTTGGAAAATGTCCGCCATCTTGAATTCTAGTGGATGAAAATCGTGTTTCCTCGGATGAAAACGTTTATATTGGTCCCTAGTATCACTGTGCAAAGTGGCTTGCTTTCTGCATAAAGTGCAGCTTTTGACCAGAATTTCGCCGTAAGCCCTATGACTAATAGTCAGTATTTTGTTTGTGTGTTGGGGTGGTAAAAAATTTTGTGTTTCAAACTCGGTGGCAATGTTTAACTTGCCGTACGAAGGTTAATGTGCCTTGAAACCCTCGCAACGCTCAAGATTACACTTTTTAAACCACTCACTACGCTCGCGGTTCAATATTGGAATCTTCCGCTTGCTCGGGTATCAGTATTGGGACGTGCAATCTGCGAAAATCTCTATCCATTTTCAATTTCTTTAGTAAGGTACAGCGGGGCAAATCTAGACTAAAAGGCAATTGTAACTAATCCATTTTTTCCATTATTACATGTTTCCACTGAACACGCCTACTACATAACTGGTAGACACTCTATTTTCTGAAAAACACTTATGAAAAACGAAAAAACTCAATATGTAATGTATAAATAAAATAAAGACTCCTTAACTCAAATAATCTTTTTAGTTTAAGATTAGCAGTTAAGTTCATAAATGCATGTATGTTTCTTAAAAATAAACAGTTTTTTTTTAATAATGCAAACATTGTAAAATATGGAAGAAATTGACCAGTTACATTTGCCCCCCACTCGAGATTTGCCCCGCTGTATCTTACTTACCCCAATTTTTTTCATGCTTAATAAGTGAGACAGTATAAAATTAAACACTCAAAATCAAGAGCTCGAAATTGGAAAATCAGCCCCTGATTGATCCAATCGCTTCCTCCATACAGTTAGTAAGTATGGCAATTCATTTTAGGATAATTAAAGTTATACGAAATAATAGTATGCAAATTTCAATTATGCAGATTCATTGTTATGCGAAACAAGAATTATGCATTTTAAATATTATGCTTATTCAATGTTATGAACAATTATGTTATGCCAAATCTGTTATGCTAATTCAAATTATGCGAATTAATTATAGGCGAAATAGAGGGCACCCAGCACGGGCACTTAGCACAATTACCTTGTGTGAACAGCTAACAATGAGTAACAGGGATTAGGCAAGTTCGGTGTTGATCGCCACTAATTAATTCATAATTAAAAATTCTGGTGCGCCCGCGCATATGACGGGTCTACCAATTACCCTACCCACGCGCATCAAACAAAATACAACTCTATTTTTACTTGCATTGAAACAAAAGTGTATTATTCATGTTGAGAATGAAGGGCAAGCGACAGTTGTTTTATTTTGTACTATATTTAGTACTTGGACTGAATTGTTACTGTGCCAGCTTGGTCGCGACGTTTCGATTGGCGCTGCGAGCGATGCGACTTTCTTTTGTTATTCTGTTCTAAACAATAACAAAAGACAATAATATTCGAACTTTGAAGTATTTCGGAATTAACATCAGACAAAATCTTCATAGGATGTGTACTTGTGTAGATTCGTAAACGGGAAAAGTTATTGAGCATCAAGAATTGTTACAGAAAGAGTGACTGTTTGATAATAAAGAGTGACGAGATAAGAATACATGCCCCTCTCGGATTCTTTACTATAATACATAAATAATGCAGTTCCCTATATCGCTAGATATTGACTGCTAGTGCTAATTGAGATACCTAATTTGTTCTAAATTAAAAACATAACATGGCTTTACTTAAGCTACTTCAGTATAGGACTAATGAAGTCCTACATCAGTTAATTTAGGTATAGATATTATCGGTATTTACCTACTACTTTAATACAGGCAGAACAGGACATAATTATTCTGTAAATTTTGTTAAGTGCTCGCCCTTTAAGCAGATATTAAACGATCGGATGCTTGTAATTGGATAAAAGGTCAAAGAAAATTATATTTTAATAAACATCATTATATGGGTACTATGTTGCCCTTAGACTTATTGAGAAAATTATCTTACCAGAGTGGTTATCATCGTATTCTTTTATAAGATTTTACTAAAGTATGACCTAATTACTTTCTCAAACTTTTAAAAAATGTTAATTTATTTACATATTTAAACTTATAAAACTCACGCAAAAGTAAAATAATTCATTGTCGCGGGACTTCAAAGTTCAACCCACGACCACTGGATCGATCGCTAGCCCAGTGCTCTGCAATTCCCGTTGTTTTAACTTTTAATAAGTTTAATAGCAGTTTCTGCTTCATACAAATTAGCTCGCGAAGTATTTATTGTTTTCGTTTTATGCATTTTGTAACAGGTAAAAGAAATCCTAAAGAATTCTTCCTTACACACTAGAACATCCTTATTTTCTATTCTGCATGTATACCGTATCGCATTAAATGTGATCCGATTCGGATATCATTGTTGAATAGCGAACCCTCCCACTCGCATTTCATACACATTTGTTTCCAAAAATGTGATATTCGCACCGAGAAAGTGTGTTCCTCGGGAAGCGACTACCTGCTAGGGATCCGTCCCTGTCCCGTTGCGTGCAAGGTGTACATCAACACCGAGTGGAATACACCCTTTTCACTCCCTATCCCTTTTAAATAAGGTTTCTTTTATCTAGAATGAGCTGCAAATTTCGTGTTCCACCGATAAGCACCGGCTGTAAGGTTGCCACGCGTTTTGCGCGTTTATGGTGAGCCATAAATCTTGTATGGTTGCTTTGGTAATGTTAAGAGGTGCTGTAAATTAAATCGAGACAATTGAAATGAGATTATATGGCGTTGTTTTGCTTCAACAATAATTGTGGAGTGTGCAAGAGCCACTTGAGATTAATGTTTGATGCAATATTCAGTATTTTTTCGTCAAAACTGCTGTAAAGTCTTGACGTGAGATGTCTCACAGATACTGTATCATAATTATACCTAAATGCACATATCGAATTCGTGTGAATAAGTGTACAGTTGGAATCAAAAGTAGAGGGGTGCGCTTTATAAAATGGAAGTTGGAACCATTCTGTAATCGATAAATAAAAACTATACAGAATTATCTTCATTAAGTAAAGTTATTCAGGATGTCAGATATTTTTGGTGCCATGTTAATTTCATCCACTACTATTGATGCTGACTGCACGAGAAATAGGGTTTCAAGATGGTTGTGACTTAAATCAAGACATGTAACACTAATTATGAATTGGAAAACATATACATATGTAAATCGACCGGTCCGGACGACCGGTCTGGCGCAGTCGGTAGTGACCCTGCCTGCTACGCCGCGGTCCTGGGTTCGAATCCCGGTAAGGGCATTTATTTGTGTGATGAGCACAGATATTTGTTCCTGAGTCATGGATGTTTTCTACGTATATAAGTAATTATATATATCGTTGTCTGAGTACCCACAACACAAGCCTTCTTGAGCTTACCGTGGGCCTCAGTCAATCTGTGTAAGAATGTCCTATAAAAAAAAAAATATCTATACTATGCGGTTTACTAAAAACTCCTGGTCAAAGCGAACATCAGGTGGCAGCCCTACAGAGCACAAAGACGATCAAATGTCTAACTCACACAGCGCAACAGATGCCACCCCCCACCCCACTCCGTCGCATCCATAGTGCACGAACCTCTAGCTTGACTTGAAACTTCGTCAGATGTTGATCGACAGTTTTTTTTCGATTCATGTTATAAAATGAGGACGCCTTGGGCCTAATGTGGCGTATAAATTAACTCGATGTCTACAGCGGTTTATCCGAAAACTGGATGTTTTGAGGGCTCTCTTTATGTATATAATTTGATAATGATATGGACCAGCCATATGTGCCCAAATGATAGATTTTACCTGCTTTGATGATGTTCGATGATTGATGTTCTACTAAAAATAGTTGGTAAAAAAGAATCAAAACCTATTAGGTGCAATGTCAGTTCTTAAACATTACAGCAATGTTAATTGACGACCGGTCTGGCCTAGCGTGTAGTGACCCTGCCTGCTAAGCTGCGGGGCAGGTTCGAATCCCGGTAAGGGCATTTATTTGTGTGATGAGCACAGATATTTGTTCCTGAGTCATGGATGTTTTCTATGTATATAATATTTGTATATTATTATATATATCGTTGTCTAAGTACCCACAAGCCTTCTTGAGCTTACTGTGGGACTCGGTCAATCTGTGTAAGAACGTCCTATAATATTTATTCATATTATGTTGGGGTAGTAAACACCCAATTACGAGAGAGTACGAGTTTAAGACCGAAGCTTAAGGCGACACGAATCTGAATTCAGTGCTTGCAGAGCGCATCGGGTATTAGGCACCTACTTGTTAATACCACCTTTTACGGTTGTGATTGAAAAGTTTCATAACATAAAAACTTATTATTCTATCTATTGAACATGCCCCGCCCGCAGCCGGTAACCTTGAGTGATAACGCCAGATAGGTGTGTGATAAACGTTTAGGGCATTCATACCTACCTACTAATATAAACACTGATATCACATTCAGTGTCGTCTTTAGCGATTTGAATTTTTGTGTGTAACATTTGAGGAAAATGGTAAGAGTAAAGAGTGTGGAAGTATGAAAGTAATATTAAAATTTATAGGTATTAGGCTTGTATTAAGTAACTGCCATATTTTTCTCATCTCAACTCGCTTTTGAATACCGAAGCTGGAAAATTGCGGACTAGAGAGTTAGAGATTTATGTAGGTATGTGAACTCTCGCGGTGAAACCTAATATTTTTTGCACTTTTGCGATCGCTAAAAGTTTCGTATTTTATTGGAAAACAATCGGTAAACATTGCATAAGGGTAGAAATGTAGCAAGACTACAGAAATCCTATATTACCTTTAAAGAATTTGAAGGCCTTGTGGAACTGGTGCGGCTTGGGAAATTTTGAAATGGGTGTTTTATTATGGATTAGGTAGTTCATATCACAAAAGGAATAGAACCTGAAGACCGACACATTTGGTGACCAACTGGCTACGATTAATATGATTCAGAGATAATGACGTTAATTTACAGATAGTGAGCAATTGTTGTAGTAGGATTCTAAGAAAGTAGTTTTAAGGTTATATTTAGTATTTTTTGTCATCAAGCCAACTTATAGTTTTCTTTGATTTTTTTTGAAATAGCTTTAAGGCGCCAACCGGGCTAGATATTAGATAAGGTACAGTCGTTATCAGGCACATCAAAGTTTCTTTATTAGGTAGGTACCAATGTGCTAGAGTGGTTGTCCAGATATTTGGACCTTGGCCGATCTGATGTTATATGATTAGATACCTACCTATTCTACCTGACTTGTAGATGTTTGTGAAAGTTTATCAATATGGGTTGTTTTATTGAAAATAATCCAATTGGAAAATTCAGCCACCGTTAGATTTCAACAGTACTGCTCACGTTTCTAAGCTTCACGTGTTACGCAGACTGTTTTAGGTCTGAAAGTTGGAACGAAAAACGCAGTATAATTCCTGCAAATCCTGCAGTACAGTTACGGCGTTTTTCACCTCAACCGCAATACAATGGTATTATGGAAACTGCTTATCGCGCACCGACCTATTCCAAACGCATCTCTATAAATTCTGCTTCACGTGCCAAAATGTGTATTATCTATTGTTTAAGTCGATGTAATCGTGGCCAATATTGTTATTCCCAATGTGAAGATAGTCTTCTCAAATTATCTGATATATCTGTATTTTCTAAATCGTGCATAACAGATACGAATTCAGAGGTCAGAGAATACTGGTGGGTTGATGCGAAGTTCTTTATAGTGTTGTGAATGACAGTACAGATTTATAGTTTCGAATTGCATGAGTTTCGTAATACCAAAGTATAGGTGCTATTCGTTGCTGTGGGTTTTGTTCTCGTGATCTGTCAGGTTATTTTATATTGTAAACATCGATTGCTACTTGAGTTCGATGACAATATTAAATTTATTCGCCTAAATTAGTGTGCGTCAGACTAAAGATAGAGGTTTGGTTAAAAAATACTCTTCATTTTGTCCTAGCATCCTTGTAAGCTTAAATAGCAAAAAATACTTTGTTAGTAAATTATTCTCAGTATTTATTTTCTTTCTTAGGCTAGGTATTTTTATAATATGATTATAAAAGTAAAATACAAAACCACATACAAAACAATACATTATAAAAACCTAACCTAGGGTGCCGCCAGCAGCGGGGCAGGGCCCAAGCTGCCGGTGGTTAGGGCTGCAGAGAGAGGAACCGTCGGACTATCCGCGCTGTATCCAAGATCACCGCCTTCTGCATCTGGCCCTTGATCCAGCCACCTAGCGAGAGTCTCTTAAGATGTTGGTCGAGACTCTTCGCTATGAGACCGTTCGCTGAAACGACTATCGGAACAATGATCGTTGATTCAACATCCCACATGGCGGTTATCTCGTGAGCCAAGTCTAGGTACTTACTGGACTTGTCCTTCTCGGATTTCACGAGATTCTCATCATGGGGGATGGTGATGTCAACGAGCACTGCCCGGCGTTGCAGTCGATCTATTATCACAATTATTATTATTTAGTGTCTACCTACATATGTTCCAACTTCTAATTTAAGCGTGTCTCTTGTCTATTCGCTGCTTTAAAATGTATACTTTATAAGTAGGTACTTAACTAGCTTTTAGTCCTCTCGCGTTAAATTTGAAAATAAAATTGCAGAATGTTCCGTACAAATTTCCACTTCCCATTCTAGGGAATTTCCAAACCACCATAGATACTCTTCGCTGGGCTCAGGTGTTGCAGAGGTGTTAAATGATAAGCGGACTGTAGTTTAAAGCTGGTTTACTCCGAAATGTGAGAGAATACAAAGAAAGTAGCACAGTGTCGTTGGAGAGCGGAATAACGAACAGTAACCGGGGGGGTTAGAAAGAGACAAAAATAGCCTATGTCACTTGCCATCCCTTCAACTATCTCCACTTTAAAAATCACCTCAATTCGTCGCTCCGTTTTGTATATTTCTCGATTCTTTTGAAATTATAAAGTGTGATCATTAGTGTCAATTTGTGGGTAAAATCCTACCACACGATATAAACCTTTCTATCTCTTATAAAATAATTATCAATTAAGTAATAGCGTTGAAAGTAAAGTTACAATCAAAAGAAAAGAGAAAATGTTAAGTAGTTCTTATCAGATATCACGCGATAAGAGATAAGGTGCACGGTTCACCCACCGACATCAAAATGGCTGGAGCCATTAGAAATCTATTCTCAATCCTAAAGATAGATGTCCTTATAATCAAATCGATAGAATAAATAGAATAGAAAGCCCAGTTTTCTTGGTAGTGGAGGTGACCATCTAAAAATTGTCATGACATATATGGCCTTAAACCGGATTAAACCCTAAAGCCCACTAGCATTCAGGTTGTCTTAGTCCACTTTTCTAGAAACAATTATTCATCATTTTCAATCGCTCCAGTACCATCTTTTAATCTTCATATCAGCCCTTTATCGCTCACTGCTGTGCATATTAGGCATCTCTTCTAGTACGCCACTTCTCTTCACATCTTTTAATAGGTAAGTACAACATGCGTATACTTTTCTGTTCTTACATTCCTAAACAAAAGACCACTCTGAACATAATTTCATTCTCTCGACCAAAAGAAGACCACGTTTCTTCTAAATATGGCATTAATTCAAAACTACGACGCAACGGCAACGCACTTGAGTTTTCACCAACGATGTAAAGATGTCGGCAGGTGCATATTTTTTTACATTTGCTCCCATTTTCCGTTGACATGCATAAGGAGGCGAGGCGACAGGGTTTTTTTTGCATGTTTTAGTACAACATTTGGTTCTGTTTGGACATCTTTGGCGCATTTTACGAATGTTTAAAGTAGCATAGGATAGGAGTTTGTAGCATGCAAATTTGATAAACAGTGATACGACTCCGCTTGTAAGCTACGCATTCCTATCTATATATCTACTCTTAGAAGATTTTACGACAGGTTTCTAGAACATATAGTAGATAGATAAATAAGTTACAGGAAAATTATACCTATTTTATTTTATCACTCTTCATGGGAGCCGTTTTTAACCTCCGACGCAAAAACGACGGGGTGTTTTAAGTTTGACGTGTCTGTCTGTGTGTGTGTGTGTGTGTCTGTCTGTCTATGTGTGTGTGTGTGTCTGTCTGTCTGTGTGTGTGTGTGTGTGTGTCTGTCTGTGGCATCGTAGCTCCCGAACGTATGAACTGATTTGGATTTAGTTTTTTTTTGTCTGAAAGCTGAGTTAGTCGGGAGTGTTCTTAGCCATGTTTCATGAAAATCGGTCTATGTCGCGGTCGGGGGTTTTTTCAAAATTTTAATTTTGTGGTTAGGTTATTAAAGGTGATATCAAATATAGTAAATTTAATTACTCAGCACTTATGGCAAACGCGTATCTACACGTGTAAGTGTTACTTGGTATTACGTGTTATGATTTTTGGAGCTATCTTTTTTATCTTTGTATTTAAATAACAGTGGTAGTTTCCACAACAATAGTAAAGCATGTGATAGATAAAAGTCTACGGTATTTCTGATTACGTATTTATCAATCATTTTAGATTTTAAGAAGTTATTAGTCACTGTACATATGTAAAAAATACATATAATATCATTAGATATATAATAATCACACAATTTAAATTTTGAAAAAAAAAAACCCCTGACATTGTGGACCGATTTCCATCACACATGGCTAAGAACACTCCCGACTAATTCAGCTTTCAAACAAAAAAAAAACTAAATCGGTACTATGCTACAGACAGACACACACACACAAACAGACGGACAGACAAACAGACACACACGTCAAACTTATAACACTCCGTCGTTTTGGCGTCGGGGGTTCTTAGGAGAGTGGGCCCTCCTGTGTAAAATTATCATAGGAAAGGAACCCACCGACATAGTTATAGGCAGTATGGGGGAGATCCTAAAATCACTTCCATCTTCAATTAGGTATACTAACATCATCATAAGCAGTTCCTGCATAAGCTATGGGCGCCTGCTGCTCCATATACCAAATACCAGGGGCCCATTTCTCGAAGTTACAAGTTACAATTTACAAGTGGTTGTATACAATTTACAAATGTCTAATATGGCAAGTTCGCAAGATCCCGCTTGTAATTTTCAATTTTGAGAAATGGGCCCCAGACCTAAATATCTATGCCGTGCAGCCGCGTGACGAGTGACGAGTCTAATGCGTATGCTTAATTTAGTTGTTTGTTACAATTATTTTATCAGGTATCTACACTGAGATAACTGATAAGTCCATCTACTTAGTCAGAGATATCAAATTATAACATTACGTCATTTTGCCTTTGAATGTTTGTATAGGGTTAACTAGATTATACCTGGGGGCCGATTTTTGAGTCGCACTGTCACTAAAATACCGGTTGAAAACGGTGACTTGCCTATTATTTTCAGTGACAATTTTCTGAATTCGAACGCGTGAAACTCAAAAATCGGCCCGCTGCAATGGAACCACATGTTCTTTACAAAATCTTAACATACCTATACTTAATATCGCTAAAGAACAATCGGTATAAGTGCGTTTTTAATCACACTATCCGATCCGGATGTAGGACTAGGACCGATATCCGATACATTACAGGCGCCATCTTGGATTGTTCCATCGAAATCCTTCCAGCATCCGATATCGGATCGGATAATGTGAAAACGGACTAAGTATAGATATCACATCTGGTATTGTGATCAGAGTTCGAATTATGGTGGATGTGTTCAGAGAAGAGATCAAAACGTTTAGTGAATACTGAATAGGTATTGCGCTATTTTGAACATTTCAGTGCTGACTGACGCTGTAGATCCGACTTGTAGATCCAGTTTAACTATGAGCCTTCATTGTGTCAATAATCAGGGTAAAGTTCGATTTCAGGGTCTGTTAAGACGCTGCAGGAGCGAAAATGCTAAAATGGAACCCCTTTCAATTCGGCAATTTTAGTTAAATATACTAGTGTTATGAACTAGATTTATCGAAAAAAAATTGTCCATTCAGAACAACTCAGTTAAAAGATATTGCGAAAAAATCTTTAAAATCGAGGTTTCGCTCTCGACTGTTTCCTCCTTCAAAACTTAATCAATCGTAACGAAATTTGAGAATCTGAATAACAATGAAATTGTCTACGTCGGACCGTTTAGTTTTTGTTTTTGGCTAATTGTCACCAATTTTTAATACCACACCTTTTTTTGCGCCATAATCGATAAGGCCGTTTTTGAAAAATTTGATGGGCTCTAGCGTCTTTAAAAATAAGAATATCAAAAAAAATCAAAAGGGTCCGACACAGATAAAAAATAATAATAATCTGTGTTGAAAAAATCAGTGCTCTATCTTCAAAAACCAGAGAGGAAATAGTCGAGAGCGTTTGTATGGAGAATTGACCCCTCCTGTATCGTCTTAATATTTTTAGGTATATTAATTAGAAGCTGTGCACTATCTACTTGCCCTCTTACCTTAAATAGGTAAATTATTCTCTTTGTCCTCTCAAGTTGAGGTAATTTCATTTACGTGAGATGTTTTATTGCATATACTAGTTAATAGATTTATAACAAGTAGGTATGTGTAATATGCGGCATCGTTAACTTTTTGATTTATTGTCTGAACGTATCTTATCGTAACCGTGCCATTAATGATTCTAGTGAAATTTACCGACATGACGAACTAGCCCTTCTACTCCTTTGAGAACTGAATGTCATTTTATACGTAAGTAGTTCAAGATTTAAGTACTAAACGTTTTTTATACCTATTTAGTTGGTAGGCAAGGCACCTATCAGGATTCGAACCTGTGTCATTATAAGCATATATTGTGTAATTAAATATACCTACGAGTATCTTAAATATATCTTATTTATCTTACAGATAAATCCACAATTAGGGACATTAGGGTGCATTGGGGTAAATTCGAAAGTCGTCTAATTTCGAAAGTCACATAAAAATCACCATTATTTATATCATTATCAAGATTCCCCTTTCGAAATTACCCGAGCATTTCTGTGATTCGTAGTTACCCCAATGCACCTTATTAAGTTCTCGAGGGATTTGCTTGAAAGACAAACCCTTTCTTCAGTATGAGGGCTTCTAAGTTGTCCATCTCTAATCCCTCTCCGTTTAGGTAAAATGGCATAATGTCGTCCAATAAGTACAAAGAAAATATAGATTTCGAGTAAATAAGGAATTTACCTATCAAGATAAGTTGAGAGGCCTATTCGTAGATATCAGGTGACGTAGCCACGTATTGGCGTAGTCTAGCTCCTAGCTGGTTTATTTTCTTCATCAAGAATGTATACTGGTTATCGACTGCCATTAGTGGGATCAGCTTGCGCTCGTACTCAGGTAGCGGGATATAAAAACACCACTCGAAATGGAGCGGACGCGGGCCGGCCTCGCCTAGATACTCATAAATGCGATCGACACAGAATCACAAGTCAACACAACAAGCTTGTGATAGGTTGCGATTTACAAGTATTTTAAAAAGCTACAAAACTTCTACAAGTGTCCGGACAAGCTTTTCGACGGCGTAGACTTGAAAGTAAACGGCTTCGTTGTCTCGTCCTTATCAATGATGAATCAAGCGCTGTTCCAAGTGTTTGAACGGCAATAACCCATTCACATCACACGTACGTTAATATAAATAAGCTAACGCAATGAATGAACTTATAATATGTAAATTCGTCGCTCAAATCGCGACAGCAGCGCGTAGGCGGCGGGCCTGAATGAAAATAAACATTTTCGGCAACGCAACTTACCTCTCAATTTTAATATCCAGATTAGCGTTTACACGTCACTGTTAACTGAAATGGTGTTGTTTACACTTTAAGTTGTTAGCATAGCACTATTTTGGGTAGTTGAACGCGAAGGCCTGGCGCGGACGACGGTTATCCAGCCGGCCTGTAGACGAGCACTGAAGAACAGAACACAAGCGTGCGGTGCGCGCGCGGCGGTACGCACACATGCGCATTCATTCAAATAACGTCTGCCCGTGTGGTGGGGAGAATTTATGAATGGACGTAGTGCTATGCCGTATGGATACGCTGATAACGCGCTATCCGCGCCCCAAACCTCGGCCATTTGATATTCGCAATTTCTAAGTACTTCATAAACAAGGCCGCATGATGAGAGCAGGTTGCGAAAGTAGAATAGTAATTCGATCGCTTTATGTGAGACGTTACATCACTTTGTTTACGTATGAGTTTTCTGCTCCATGAAAACTAGGTACTTATTCCATAAATAATTTGAGAGTGAATTTTCAAACTGTATGATTAAGTAGTACATATAATTAAGTACTTTCCATTTTAAACACAAAAATCTGGCGACGCATTAAAACCTTACGTGTATTCTTGTAAATTGTACCACATTGTCGCTCAGGACGAGCATTTACTCATATCTTTCTGCTGTTGTCTGCCTCTATATAGAATCATTTGTTTTGTCTCCACTGTATCTTTTGCTGAGGTGTGCCAAATTGCCAATAAAGAGTATTCTATCTATCTATCTATCTGTCTTTTATACGCATTATCTTTTCTTTTAGATAGCGTAGGTACTTATGCCTAAGCGACAATACAACCTATGGTACTTTTGCTTCATGACAACGGAACATTAAATGTTCTAGCAAATTTTGTCCATAAGGCGAAAAAAATGTTCAGAAAAATAAGCAAGAAATAGGTGTGTGTATTTATATTATGTATTATAGGTAGGTTCATTATTTCATATTTACTTGAAGCGGATAAGTAATCAATAGGTATTATAAGTAAGTTTAACTTTTTAAAGTAAGTTACCGGTAATTTTAAAATAGGTACGAGCAAATTTCATCCTTCTGCTTATGCGAGTAGGAGTTGCACTTTTTTTTTTTTACTAATCATTGGACGTAGCTAATGACAGATAATTACAATTAGGTAAAAGTATGAATAAAAACTCGACTGACAGACAACAATAATTTATAACTCTTATCTATGTATAAACAAGTTATAACAATTAAGCAAATAATGAAAATAATATGAGTAACATAATTAAAAATAATGTTATCTTACAACGGGTTAAGATCGGTGGACATTTTTTCTACGATGTAAAAACTTGGTAAACAAATAAAAATTGCGGTTATTGTACATAATTAGCTTTTAATGATACCCTTTCGCAAAGACAAATAATTTAATATAGACTGGCAACTACCAGCAAATTAAAAACAAAATTATATTTAGGCGCGACTATACAATTAATAAAAATTAATTTTCGAACTCTGAACTTGAGTAAGTATACCATGAGTTCATTGAAAATCATGCTTATTGAGGTGTGCTAAGGACCAAGTTACACATCTAAAATACAATGTTGTGAACTTCGTTTTTCAAAATATTACATACAGAACATGTGTGCATAATTATAATTTATTTTAACATTAAAATACCAAGGATTTAATGAAACCTATAATACTTAACTTAGGTATTTTAGAATGAAATATAACTCTTTGAACGCCATCCCACACTAGCGTCTTTTGAGCGTAAGCGTCCAGTCAGCGTAAAGGAAAATGTGGTCGCCATGCTTGCGTCAATGCCAACGTTGCGTTGAGCAGAAGCCATATATTAGACCGAAACGCCGACTCTTATGTGGTCTTTAAAATAACGTCATTTGTTAAATCTTGCCCCCACTAGCTTAAACAAAATTACGACAGTCCCTTGAGGAAGCTGGATAACTTGTGGCTCTTGTAGTCTGAACGTAGCTGGATAAAGTTGAGCAGGATTGAGTGGTCCAGCTCCGCCTGGTGAAAAATAAATACGTCTTACGGCCCAGCCACGACATTGGTCTAAGCGCGACAGCGGTGAGCGGCAGCCATACGTGCGAATGAAAAGTCCCATCGCTGTACCTCGCTCCAATGTATGGCCGCCGCTCACCGCTGTCGCGCTTAGACCAATGTCGTGGCTGAGCCGTTAGGCTGATTTTAGTGTCACGCGGACCGTCCGCGCGGAGCGATCCACGCGACCAATTTGTATGAAGTTGATGTTGTCCGCGCCACTCTAAAACGTTCCCTGAAGTTAACACATATTAGTCCAGTGCGAATCGCTCCGCGCGGTCGGTCCTCGTGACACTAAACCAGCCTTAGTGTCACGCCACAGAGAACCTCCTATAAAGTAGCATTCTTGTATATTTTGTTCGCGATACGAGTCACCAGTGCCAGGGGTGCGAGGAGCGGGCGGGGAATGTGTTAAGCGCGCTGTGATTGGCCGTTTCAAGGACGGCGGGCAGTCGCGCCAGATGAAAGGGACTGTCCCTCTACTGACGCGTAAGTGGCCAATGTAAGTTGACCTACGCCGGCTCTGAATAAATTATAAATATGACTTTTATGTGGAATGTAATGACGTCTGTTTTTAAATTTGAGCTTCTTGTTACCTTTCCACACTACAGGTGGACATCTTTAAGACATCAAAATACCCTTTTTCAATTTTTTTACTGCGAAAAACTCGCGCTGCTTTCGGGTCTGTTACTTGGTCGCTACTGATCGGGCACGGCGAGCGCCCGCGCTTATATCAGTGCAAATACTAGGAAGGCTGGCGACCGCGAGTCGTCTTGTAATGGATGTCTATAGGGGTTGGTCTGTGTGTCACGCGGACCGACCACACAGGGCCCCATTTAATAAACAATACAAATTGTAAATTGTACCGACAATTTACAATTCTACAAGTTTCTGTTCAATAAAAATTACAAGTTACAAATTTGTCATAGTGGAAAATTTACATAATTGTAGGAGTAAAGCTACAATTTTACATATTTCTGTTCAATAAACATTTTCACTTGACAGGTGATTTTTAACAATTTTGTAAGGAAATATGCTTTATTGAACACATAATTGTAATTACAAGTTTACATATTATGTAAATTGTAGTACAATTCTGACAGGAGATTAATGCTGTGTACGATCCGCACCGGAGTAATATGTATTAAAATCAGGGAGCTTTTTAAAGTAATGCGGACGGGTCCGCGTGGACAACGACACCTATTTCATACTAATTAGTCGTGCGGATCGCTCCGCGCGTTCGGTCCGCGTGACACTAGAACCAGCCTTATTATTTGTCTTCATTGTACATGCACTGTTCAACGCCATCTGGCGCAGCATAATTTTACACAAATATATATATAGTTAACAGTCTTAATCTTTTATAAAACTTTTCTAAAAAAACAATTTAGGAGTTTGTATTGAGTTCATAACAAAATAAAATTATAATTAATATTTGGGAGAATCAACTTTTTCTTGTCTGTTATTGCCATGGTTACGGTCTCCCGAGTCACGCTGGTTTTATGCAAAAATATGCTACTTAAACTATGCAAACACAACATGCATTTTTATGGTGATAACAAGCCCTTTCCTTAATTTGCCACCTACAAACATGGACTACAATGCATGCTTGCATAATTTCAATATCATAATTTTACATAAAACCAGCGTGACTTAGGGGACCGTAACCATGGCAATAACAGACAAGAAAAAGTTGATAAAATAGAGAATCTTACTAAAATAGTACATTACGATACAAGTGCGGAGAAAAGGAAGTTCGAAACGAGTGGCGATAAATTAAAACACGACCGAAGGGAGTTACGAATTTTTTTTTCGCACGTGTATCGTACTTAGTATTTCAGTACAAATGGCCCTCTGAAATTTCAACCTAACAAAAAATTACCCACTCCTCGCTAGTGCAATAAAAAACACCATCTGTACTGAAATAATTATATAATGAACCACTTCTCGCACTAGTGCGTAAAAAGAAACATCATCTGTACTGAAAAAATATACATTATAAAATAATATATCTCTTTCCCTCATACTATAATGTTCGTGGTAAAATAAAAATTTCTTATCAGATTATCTCTGAAAAAAAGCATTTTAATTGATAAGTAAAAGAAAAATAAAAACCATGCAAAAAAAACAAAAAGTTAAATGAAAAAAAAAAAACACAAAAAGATTATCATTGGAGGTGCGGGGTATCGATCCCCGTACCTCTCGCATGCTAAGCGAGCGCTCTACCATCTGAGCTACACCCCCGGTTGGAAACACCGGCGAAATTAGCGGTTCCAAGCCATACGCTTTCAAGTAGATATAGTAGGTATATAAAAATTAAATATGTAATAGTTTTGTAAGTTATATTTAAATTATTTTCGTTGACATGGCCTTGGTCAAGATCTTGTATGCTAGTTTTGTGTGACCGAACTGCAAACTATGCTACACAGTGGCAGCGCCATCTAGTGAGCCATTTTTTTTATTTGCTCTACTTGGTAATTTTTTCAGGGATATTTAATCAGCGAAATTTAGGTTCCCCTCATATTATGACGAATATAAGAAAAATAGTAAGTTTGACGGTTAGGCATTTTGGCCATTTTGGATTACGCTGTTTTAAAATTTAAGTAGGACCAATGAAAAAAAAAACAATATCCATAAACCGGTCGACGGTCATCGTATCCTGATTAAGGGTTCAAAATTATCTTTATCTCTCTAAGATGTTAGTTCCGCTATAGAGACATTATTCCTCATCAAGTGATATAGTTATAGGTACTTACAAGAGTCTCTACCTCGCACACCTGGTGCAGGTTCTCAGGCTTTGCGAGCAGCAGATTGCAGAGAGCGTCTAGCGCGTCGTAAAGTCAACAACAGAACAATACAAAGTTCCAAAATATGTATACAGAACTTTTTTGCTTGTACATAAAGGTGCGTATACAGATTTTTGGCACTTTCTATTCACAGCTGTGTCGTTGTCTGTACAAAGCATGCCTTAGTTGCTGGCGGGGGAAGGTTATTCCTACATATCGCAGTGCTATAGGTAGTCTACTTACAAGCGTCTCTCCCTCGCACACCTGGTGCAGGTTCTCAGGTTTAACGAGCAGTAGATTGCAAAGAGCGTGTGGCGCGTCGAACAAAGCATGCCTTAGCTGCTGGCGGCGGAAGGTTATTCCTACATATCGAAGTGCTATAGGTAGTCTACTTACAAGCGTCTCTCCTTCGCACACCTGGTGCAGGTTCTAAGGTTTAGCGAGCAGTAGATTGCAGAGAGCGTGTAGCGCGTCGAATAAAGCATGCCTTAGCTGCTGGCGGCGGAAGGTTATTCCTACATATCGAAGTGCTATAGGTAGTCTACTTACAATCGTCTCTCCTTCGCACACCTGGTGCAGGTTCTCAGGTTTAGCGAGCAGTAGATTGCAGAGAGCGTGTGGCGCGTCGAACAAAGCATGCCTTAGCTGCTGGCGGCGGAAGGTTATTCCTACATATCGCAGTGCTATAGGTAGTCTACTTACAAGCGTCTCTCCTTCGCACACCTGATGCAGGTTCTCAGGTTTAGCGAGCAGTAGATTGCAGAGAGCGTGTGGCGCGTCGAACAAAGCATGCCTTAGCTGCTGGCGGCGGAAGGTTATTCCTACATATCGCAGTGCTATAGGTAGTCTACTTACAAGCATCTCTCCTTCGCACACCTGGTGCAGGTTCTCAGGTTTAGCGAGCAGTAGATTGCAGAGAGCGTGTGGCGCGTCGAACAAAGCATGCCTTAGCTGCTGGCGGCGGAAGGATATTCCTACATATCAAAGTGCTATAGGTAGTCTACTTACAAGCGTCGCTCCTTCGCACACCTGGTGCAGGTTCTCAGGTTTAGCGAGCAGCAGATTGCAGAGAGCGTGTGGCGCGTCGAACAAAGCATGCCTTAGCTGCTGGCGGCGGAAGGTTATTCCTACATATCGAAGTACTATAGGTAGTCTACTTACAAGGGTCTCTCCTTCGCACACCTGGTGCAGGTTCTCAGGTTTAGCGAGCAGTAGATTGCAGAGAGCGTGTAGCGCGTCGAACAGCGCATGCGCGGGAGGTGGCGCGGCGCGCGCGCCTCGCCCGCACGCGGCCGAACGGTATTCCTTCACGTCGCAGATCGCTACCATGGCCCCTGTGGAAGGAAGAAGTGGTATTAAACTCCTAGTAAGTAATTCATGCATTCACACTGCGTGCAATTTACACTGCGTCGATTGTTAGTCATTCAAAACATGGAAGTAGACAAGTAAACTGCGGGCGTAGCATACTAGTTCGATAAACTTTATCGCATCGGAGCGTTCCCATATAACCATAATCGGTCGCCGTTCCTACGCAAATCCTCCTATTTTGTGTACACACAGGTCTTCGGGTCTCAATGCTTAGTCGCAGTACGGTCGACGTTTAGTCGTGGCGACCCAAATGGGGACGATTGGTAACAGGCACAAATGGTCACAGAAGTGACAGAAGTGTGCACTACGCGTGCACACATTGTTACCGTTTGGCGACTACTTTCCCAAAATCATTCGTTCATTTCATTCTTTTCAAATGGCGACTGTCAGAGACGTCAAAGTAAAAAAGAAATGAAATCATTTGACATTAAAATGTAATGGCGTAAGAATTTGTTAAAGATAAATATTGTTTGCATTTGTAATATAATGTGGGCTAATTACCATGGCCAATTAAATTGCTCGAGTGATTTCATAAAATAAGTCTAAATTTATCAACGCGCCATCAATTTACCTCAGTTTAACCAGTAATAATATTATTGACTACTCGGTGTTTGCGTGTTATGTATATTGATTGGTGAAGTTTTAGTGCTCCGGTGCATATAATATACTGAAATAATAAAAATAATGCCTAGAAAACCAATAAAGTTGTTAAAATATGGATTAAGACGGTAATATTCCATGTAAAAAACAGTCGCCAAACGGTCACCAAACGGTCGACAAACGGTCGCAAAATAGTCGCAGCGTACACGCGTGACCGAAAGCAGTGAATATTTATTATATTTTCAAAATGACTTCCTGTATTAATTTTTTCCAGGTATCCTCAAACTTTATAAACAATTAAATATGCCGTCGTACTCAGAGTTGCCCTCACTAAAGAAGATTAAAAAAAATTGTAACGTGCGTACCGAGCTGCTGGGTTGTAAAGGATCGGGGATCATATTATTATGGTCTTCTATAGAGCAACTAGTATTTTGCGGCATTTCACAATTGACACTTGTTGAAGTAGTCGTCATTAATATTACTATCAACATTAATTTCAGCGATCTGTACTTCTTTTGTCAAGATTTTTGTATAGATAAGTGTTTACAAATTTGCAATGTTAAAGAGACATAAATAAAACGTAGTAGAGTAAATAATGTGTTTTTTTGTAACCCAAACAAAATACTTGTAGATACGAGTGCGGAAAAGAGGAAAATCGGTACGAGTAGCGATAAATTAATACACGAACGAAGGGAGTGTTTTAAATCGACACGAGTTGTGAATGTCCTTTTCGCACGTGTATCTTACGACGATTTTCAGTACCTAAATCTAAGCTAAGAGTTTCGACCAGATTGCTTGATTTTCTCGCACTACTGCGTTAAAAAAAGTAGCATCTGTACTGAAAAAAACTATCATTGCGCAACAGAAATTCTATTAATATCACAGTAAATACTCTATTTCATTTGATTCCTACTTTTATTGTGTAAAGCAACACTACACTTCATTTTTATCAATATTAAGAATTAAAAATTATATATTTAATACATTAAGTAACTATAAAGTGCTTATCTATTTGTATTATCATTCTGCACTTTTCTTAACTTTCCCATATTTCTATAAAATGTCGAAGAGTGCTTAAATGGTCGTCGTCGTTTATTATTATTTAATTCGCTCATATTTAAATGATTCAAAGCAACCAGTCCACAACTTCACAAGACAGTTTGAGAAACCTTCGTATTTCAGATTGTCATTTGCGGATACAGTGGTTTAGGAGCAGTTCGGTAATCAGACCTACACATGTGTGTACAAATTCTGTCAATGTCACTGTCAGAAACCGTTCTGACAGTGACAATGACAGCCACAAATTCGTCCACATGTTGTTACCGTTATGTGTGCAAACGTCGACTAATAAAGTGTCGTTAAAAGTCATTCTGACAGTGACATTGACAGCCACAAATTCGTACACATTTTGTTACCGTAACGAGTGCACACGACGACTACATTTTGTTATTGTATCAATACGGTCGCATTGTTTGCACGACGTTACCACGCGTTATGTCACATTTGACAGTTAGTTACTGATTTGAAGATTTTGCGACTGAAATGGTTGTATGGGTTCCTATCGCATTTACAAATACTGCGAAAAGGACGGCCTGACGTTTTATAATTTATCGCGCGACTTGCCTGAACACCTCATAGAGTAGACAAAAAGCGATCGAAAACGCGTAACTTAAAATGTGTACCCAAAGGTGAAAGGATTTATAATTTGCATGAATGGCGCTTTTTTCTACTGACAAACGGCGGGTGTAGTGGTTGGCGGTTTATTTTTGTCGCGTTATATTTGTACTTTTATATTTTGTGGTTACCTATACGTCACTTTCAAAATTACATTGTTTCTACAACGAGTAAGGCCTGATGTAGACGGCGTGCAAACTCGCATGCGATTTTAGTTACATTGCGGGCTGTTGAGGTTAAAAAAAATAGTTTATTTGCCAAAAAACTCCTGACATGGAGATAGATGCAATTTTACACAACCATCAAATACAGCAATGTAATAAAACTCGTATGCGAATTCTCGTACCGTCTAAATAGGCCCTAAAGTGACATGCGATAAAAATACGGCAATGTTACACCGGGTCTGCCAATATATAAATTACTATTTCAAATAAATACCAGCGAAATTGAACTGGAAGTTCTGCAGATGCTCGTATATGACCCTGTGGAGTCGGATGGCCAGCTCCAGGGTCACTGCTTGCAGGTTCTCGCCTTCTAGACCGGAGTGGATCTTCTCCATCACGGTGTTCAGGTAGGACACTACGGATTGACACGCCTGGGGAGAATATGTACATTATTAATGGTCTAATAGGTGTAAAACATAGATGTAATGTGATGATAATACCAAAAACGAACAGAATTTTTATTAACGGTATGACCAGACCACGCTACTAAAAATATTACAAACGAAATGGCGTATGTATAGCGATTTCTTTACATCTCTTGTAATTAGCACTATTGTGGATACTACGCCAGATGAAATAGAAAGAGCACTGGGGTTTACCGCAGAACTTAGAAAGCACCGCGTAGTAAAACCTCGTTATAATTATCTACAAGGTTCACCGGATTAGCCCCCCAATTCTCTTTGACTTATTAAATATAAATTATGTTTAAACATAACTACTGTCCATATTTTTCTTCTAATTGGGTGGTGCTTTATTTCGTGCACTGCATAAAATATTTTATTTTAAGTATAGGAAACTAGCCTGTTATGCATTACATCAGGGGCCCATTTCTCGAAGCTACAAGTTACAAGTGGTTGTCAATGTCTAATATGACAAGTTGGAAAGAGAATTCCGCTTGTAACTTTCAGCTTTGTGAAACGGGCCCCTGTATTGCCCCTGATTTTATGAACTATAGACTTCTTATTATTATTACGTACAGGAGAAGCCAAGGTATCGACGTCCCCCTCAGGTTTAAAGTCCGACTTCTTCTGTTCTGTCTGTAGATGCAACTTGACCCAGCCAACAATGGCTGATATAGCTCGTTCTAACCCAGCATCTAGTTTGGCTTCTAACTGCTCCATTATAGTAGTCTTCTTGTTCACACATTCGGTCTGCTTGGCTGTGGAACTGCGAAAACATTAACGTTAAGGAAATAAGGGAAAAATTAATAGGTACAATCACTAGAAATAACATCACACAAAAAGAAGGCCGCAATTAATACATACATACAATCACGCCTGTATCCCATAAAGGGGTAGGCAGAACACACGAAACTACTAAAGCTTCAGTGCCTTCAGTGCCACTCTTGGCAAATAAGGGATTGAAAGAAAACGAAACTGTGACATTGCAGTGACAGGTTGCCAGCCTCTCGTTTACGCCACAATTTAACCCATATCCCATAGTCGCCTTCTACGACAACCACGGGAAGAAAGGGGGTGGTGAAATTCTTAACCCGTCACCACACAGGCCGCAATAATATCTGACACAATTTTATTTCTAGAGCCACGAGATCGTATCAGATATTTATGCATCCTTCTTTTTGTGCGATGTTATTGCCGCGAACTATGCCTACTAAATCATTTTAGCACTCTAAATATCACAATTCACACTAAAATAACTCTTCTGGCGGAATGGATCTATTGTGTCCATAGGCAAATAACGTACTTACTGGTAGCCGCAAGATAAGCGACATACTTATAGCCCTTACAGGTAAATTCAAAAGTGCTGGCACTAATGGAACAAATCAGTGAATGAAAATGTGCTTGACAGATTAACCAATAAAATCATCCATACTTCCATACTAATATTATAAATGGGGAAGTGTGTGTGTCTGTTTGTTTGTCCGTCTTTCACGGCAAAACGGAGCGACGATTTGACGTGATTTTTTAAGTGGACATAGTTGAAGGGGTGGAGAGTGACACTACTTTTTGTCTCTTTCTAACGCGCGCGAAGCCGCGGGCAAAAGCTAGTAATAAATAATTATTATAGGACATCCTTACACAGACTGAGACCCACGGTAACCTGAAGAAGGCTTGTGTTGTGGGTATTTACACAGACAACGATATATACAGAGTGGGGCCTGTAACAAAGGCGAAGAATTGAACTCTAGGCTATTCTCCTTATACTGATCAACATTTGTTCGGCGACTTTTAAAAATAACTTGTATTTTGATTTTTATCACCCTTGAAAGTTTTTTCTAAGAGGTAATGTATTGCGAATTCTGTTAAGTCTAAAGTGTGACAGACAACGTCAATGACAACAATAATGGCGTACATTGAAGCTAATATTTATTTTGTATGAAAAATTAAAAATTTAAAGATTTCATAATTTTTAAAAGTCACTGAACAAATGTTGATCAGTATAAGGAGAATAGCCTACAGTTCAATTCTTCGCCTTTGTTACAGGCCCCACTCTGTATAATATACAAATACTTACATACATAGAAAGTATCCATGAATCAGGTACAAATATCCGTAATCATCACACAAATTAATGCCCTTACCGGGATTCAAACCCAGGACTACAAACTAGTCCAGACCGGTCGTCTGGCCTCGTCAAATGGTAGCTATTGACAGTTACGACTGTGGCATACAATCAAAGTTTGTTCATTCCATTCGTGCCAGCTTTCGTGAATCGATCTGTCCATCACTTGATGCTTCAGTAATGTAGTAATGTGACATGGATGAATATTAAATTTAAAAAAATTGGCGGTAGACGCCTAAGCCTAAAAATACTAGCCTAGAACCTAGGCGGGAAACACAAAAATAATTCAAAAATTAGACAAACTCAAAAACAAAATAACACGAAAATAGCGTATTAAGGTTATTAGTGTTATTAAAAAGACTGTGGTAAATTATTAACACATACCGTTTTTGAGGGTTGACTCTGGAAATCGTGTTTATTTTAGTAACAAAAAATAAACTATATCTAGGTCACTAAATATGTACTTCATGATGTAAAACATAAATGTACATGATTTGATACTTATAAAAATGATTCTTACTTCATACAAGGCAGGACTGATTCTTGAAAATGTTCCTCAAACATTTTCACTATTTTGTTACATTCTTTCACCGTGTCAAAGAAGTAAATCTGTAAAATAAAATAAAAACTATTTGTTTTACAATTAATAACATTAAACAACACACAAACATATAAAACATGTCAGGCATTCTCTACTGTCTTTAGTATCTAAAGTGGGGTCATGATTTTTTTTCGAGTCGGACTCGCCCACCGAGGGTTCCATATAAACTTTCTTTCAAAATACCTAGTAAAGATAATCTCATGTTACTCATACATATAACTAAAGACTTGAATAGAAGTGTGTCCGGGTGCCTCAGGAGGATGGTAATTAATTAATACACAAATCACTTCTGAAAACACATTATATGAATTAAAATAGACTATTACATGTTAGTAGTTTTACATACTTGACAGAAGAGAGTGTGTCAGCTAATAAGTACCAGTAACGCGCAAGCCATTTAAATTAAGAATCCCCCTCTCTCTCTCTCTCAATATACTACAAGAAGTATATAGGTACTAATGAGCTTTATTGTGTATAGCGCCGTCTCTCGATTAATTCGCTATCAAAATTGCGCGCCCTTATAGTATGTTTTTTTTTTCAGGGATATTTTTTATATGACCCTAAAACATTATATGTATGTTAAATATATGCTAAATTCATCTAAAAAAGTGATAGAAATAATGATATAGCTACCTGCGGTGGAGACTTGCTCTCGGCAATGGGTATGGACTGCAGGCCCAAATCTAGTGCGTAGTCAACGTGTTCGACCAGCAAATGTTGGATGAGGACGTCTAAGAGAGCAGTCGCGGTGCCGGGGAGCTCGTTGGGAGTGCATAACTGGAATAGTAAGAATAGTGTATCTAGAGTCTGATGAAACGCCCCTGCACATCCTGGCAGAGTGCCCCTCTCTAATGCGCACACGTAACATGATTCTGGGCTGCTACCAAATACACCCAGAGTATGTGAGGTATCTCGATCTCAAAAAGATACTACAAATCTTCGAATTTGTAGGACTTGATCGAGAGTTGTAGTAGGTGGCGATCACAATAGATCAGAAATGGTCGCAGTGATACATAAGGCGCTCTGAAGCCTTACAAAGCCCCTAACCAAGAAGAAGAAGAAGAAGAATAGTGTTTCAGTGGCATTTTGACAACTCATCATACTCCTTGCGTTATCCCGGCATTTGCCACGACTCATTGGAGCCTGGGATCCGCTTTGACAACTAATCCCAAGATTTGGCGTAGGCACTAGTTTTACGAAAGCGACTGCCATCTGACCTTCCAACCCGAAGGTTAACTAGGCCTTATTGGAATTAGTCCGGTTTCCTCACGATGCTTTTCTTCACCGAAAAGCGACTGGTAAATATCAAATGACATTTCACACATAAGTTCAGAAAAACTCATTGGTACGAGCCGGGTTCGAACCCGCGACCTCCGGACCGAAAGTCGCACGCTCTTACCGCTAGGCCATCAGCGCTTCACGCTGCATTATGGCAACTATGTTGAGGAATTAAGTACCTTGTGCTTGACTTGATTGCTTGTTAAATACCGTTTATAGCAATGAATAGGAATATTTTGCTCATAAAAGCACTTCTGACGGTAAGCTGTAGCGTCAGGAATAGGTAATCTAATTTGAATCTCGTAAGATCTCGAGCGCATTTGCGTCTTGGTCTAGGTTATGATATTATTCTGGGTGTATTTGGGATACGGTTCGACCAAAGAAGTGTACCAAGGGCACATCCCTTTTTTTTAAAGTAAATTAGTAGAATTATCTTATCTGTTTTTCTCATCACTCGGAACACAATTTGGTCCTTATTAGTTTAGGCAATATTATTGATTTTTTGCCTCAAGGTACAAAGGGGCAAATCTCGACTGGGGGACAATTGTGACTAATCCATTTTTTCCATTATTACACTATGATGTTGAGTTCTACATGTATCCACTGAACACGCCTACCATATATAACCAGTGGACACTCTATTTATAATGCAAACATTGTAAAACATGGAAAAAAATGGACCAGTTACATTTGCCCCCCCCAGTCGAGATTTTCCCCGCTGTACCTTACTGGTAATTAATTAACAGGTACATCTAAATATATAAAAGAAGAAAACTCACTGACATATCAACGCACAGCCAAAACCGCTGGTCCTAGAGATTCCAAATTTGGCATGTAGGTTCCTTATAAGGTGGAGTGGAGCACTAACCCTTCGAGTCCCAGCGACATCATAATTATGATGTCAGTAAAATATAAATAAATACATATAGACGCTTGGGACTCGAAGGGCTAAGAAAAGATTTTTCAAAATTCACATCCTAAGGTGGTGCAATCGGGGTCCAAAGTTCAACGTTTCAATAAGATTACTTTTAGTACGCGGGCGAAGCCGCGGGAAATAGCTAGTTAGATATAAATAAGTATTAACTTACCGTTTTGCACCTAGTGAACGACGTCTTCGCTTCGCTCAGTATCCTACTAACGAGAGTATCGCTCAGGAACGTCTCGCCACCGTAATTTTCGATCTGAGCGATGTTTATGTTCGCTCGGGTCCCGATTACCGCTTGCAAATCGCGTCGCAGTTCCTGGAATCTGGAGAAAAAGTGGTTTTGGCAAAGAGAATCGAGTATATTCAGAAGTACTGTCAAACTAAAATGTGTAATCACAGTGAAGACTGCCATCTCTCCACAGATTCTCCGTTTTGACAAGTTGTGCAGCAATTATTGCTCGAAGCAATGCTGAGATAATTTGTCGCTGTCCGATATAATTGCCACTCACCCTGCGTCCTGTATCTGTCGCTTCACATGCCCCTTGTCACTGTTATAAGAGTGTAGTAGGCTAGACAACAGTGCCTGTAACCGGCGGCCCTCGAGCGCTGGGTAACCATCACCGGCGCCCGCTAACGCGCCGTTTACCAGCGCTGAGCGACGGAGGGACCCTGATGTGTTGCCGGTGTCAGATATAATAACCACTCACCCTGCGCCCTGTATCTGTCGCTTCACATGCCCCTTGACGCTATAATAAGGGTGTAGCAGGCTGGAGAGCAGTGCCCGTAACCGGCGACCCTCGAGCGCTGGGTAACCATCACCCGCGCCCGCTAACGCGCCGTTTATCAGTGCTGAGCGACGGAGGGACCCTGGTGTGTTGCCGGTGTCAGATATAATAGCCACTTACCCTGCGCCCTGTATCTGCCGCTTCACATGCCCCTTGTCACTGTAATAAGAGTGCAGTAGGCTAGACAGCAGCGCCCGTAACCGGCGACCCTCAAGCGCTGGGTAACCGTCACCTGCGCCCGCTAACGCGCCGTTTACCAGCGCTGAGCGACGGAGGGACCCGGGTGATGGGTTACCGGTGTCTGATATGAAACCGGCTGACACTAGGTCGTCGCAAGCTTTTTGAGTGCTGAAAATATTAAAAAAAAAACGATTTAGGTCCTAGTGGGACGCTGAAATGAAATCACGAGTAGTATCAAAATACTAATTACATGAATTAGAACTTTACATCCCGGCCAAATGCCTAGTTGTCAACATTACTTTGGTAGTCGTCCATTGCCAGTGAATGGATGCAAGGTTTATAATCAGATCGGATTTTTGTGCGTTATCTTATACTAAAAGTCATTAAAATGACATAAGTCACTAAGAATGACGCAAATCCGTCCGATCTCTGTTTATAATTACTTCATTCCCAATATGATTTTGAATATATGAACACCATGCCTATAGTTTGGCCCATGTCATTATTAGCCTTAGCGAGAGAATAACTAACCTTGTATACATATCATAAAGATTCCTCAAGTATTTCTCGACGTCATTCTTGTCAGCTAGTTTGGTCTGAATGTACTTCTGCAGCTTCAGGTGGAAGATGTTCAGCACGAACTTACTCATCACCTGTTGGAGGAAGCAACTTAGAGAAATATAAGATAGATGGCGCTGCTATTATAGTTCTTGTATGTTTTTAGAATTAGATTTTGTCATCTTGCAAAGCATAAACTTGAATTTATTACATTGTCGCTTACCATAAAGATAAAATTTGCTCGTATCTTTATACGAATTTCCTGTTAGAGCGTCCTTAGGCTTAAGCGACCTTTTACTTGAAAATGGCGCATTTAGGGTTTTCCCAAACCTATCGACGCAGAATCGACTCTAACGGCTCAGCCACGACATTGGTCTAAGCGCGACAGCGGTGAGCGGCGGCCATACATTGGAGGGAGACACAGCGATGGGACTTTTCATTCGCACGTATGGCTGCCGCTCACCGCTGTCGCGCTGAGACCAATGTCGTGGCTGGGCCGTAACCGAACAAAAATCGCTCGTTAGTATGAAGACGCTTACGCGTCGTCGTCGCTTAACGCATCCGTACGCATGTTCATACTAAAGAGCGATTTTTGGTCGGTGATTCTGAATCGATATGTTTGGGGAGACTGCAGCCATCTAAAGTTCAAGCATACTCCATATGCATTATATCATTTGTAAGCATTGACCTTACCTGCTCTGGGTTCGAGAATACTACGCTGATGATGTTGTAGTTCTTCTTGCAGAGAGGTAGGACAGAAGCAAAGATATCCTTGCCCATTAGCGTGTTCTGAAACAAAATTATATAGTGATGGCAATGGTCACTTAAAATGTAGGTATATGATATTAGCATATTCATCAAAACACTTTCACGCTCATCACTCATCAGTGATATCCAATTCGCTGCAGAGTTAATTTGGACCAAATCTAATAATACCTAATCTGGTGGTGATAGGCGCAGACAAATAGCCTGGCTCGGTGTTGTCTCCTCTCAGTAATTTTAAGTATGTAAATATAGTTTTAGATTGTGTTGTTGTTTTTTTTTGTATTATTTGTTATATGTATATAGATATAAGTACATACTAACATAGTCCGTCACTATATTTTACTAACAAAATTATGGATCATTTGGTCTGAAATAAACGAATTTTATTTTTTATTTTACTTATTTTTAAACATTTATTGGTTTTAATTAATAGCAATAAGGTGAAAAGAAATTTTCGTAATATACCTAGTATATTAAATTAAATAGGTATACGTTTATGTCAGGCCAGCACGGGAAGCATGGTCGCGCGATAGACGATAAAATATCAGGCCGTCCCTATCGTACTTACAAATAGTGCGATAGGGACGGCCTGCTATTGCGATAGGGACGGCCTGATATTTTATCGTCTATCGCGCGACCATGCTTCCCGTGCAGGAGTCAATACAATTTGTTAGTTAATTTTTTTACAATAAATTGCAATAAACAATGTACTTATACGTAGACTTATATTGACCGGGATATAGACCGTGATTACCTTTTTGATTTTTGTCGAGCTCCCGATATCTCGACGCAGTTGCATGCATCATGATCACGGAAAACTGACGAATATATACAATATATATATCCCGGTCAATATAAGTCTAATGAAAATAACCGTGAATCATTCAAAAGTTTCAAAACACTTACTTATACCTATACTAATTTTCGCTTAGCACTATGAGTAGGTCTAGGTATACTAAGCTGGGGTGCTACGGACAGGAAACCTCCTAGTGTGCCAGGTCCCTTCTCATTCCTCTTGATCAGCTGATCCGGGGGAAAGGTAAGGGTCTTGGACGGTGCGCCCCGGGGGCAACGGTAAGTAATCTCTTGAGTTTCAAGTGATTCCTTATCGGTGCTGCCAATGTCCTGTCGTGGGGGGGTTGAGGGGGTTCCACACAGGGTGTCCTCTCATTGAGGGAGAGTTTACCCGAGTGTGTGCTGGAGAGGGCCTTCGGGCTGAGCGCTCTTGGGCGCGTGTGAGGGCACAGGAATACCGTTGACCTGTATAAAACTGCGGTCCCCGTAACTGTCTAGGCAGAGGGCCTATGATGATGGCCGGGGTGGTTGCCACTGCTGGCCGGCGCCGGCGTGGTGGCCACGAGGATGACCACCTCTATAAAAAATCGCTACGGCAACCTGAGGAGGTGGAACCCGGGGTATTCCGTCTCCTCCCGGCGTGGAGGTTGTCAAGAGGGTCCAGTGTGTGGTGTCGCCCTGCACACTGCCTTCGAGAGGGGGAGCTTCGGCTCCAGGGCCTTCGGGTTCAACGAGGGGGACAGTTTCGGCTGTCGGCAGCAGACATGTTCGCGGTAGAATGCTCTGCGATCCCGTGTTCATCGTCACCATTGCTGCGAGACGGGCATACCGTGGAGGGTTTAGTCGGTATTTGGCCCCTTGGCCACGAGCCCGACATATCCGTCCTAGTTCCCCGGCTAGACGGAATGCGTAAATGCATTACTCCACGTAAAAAAAAAAAAAAAAAAAAAGGTATACTAAGCTAGTATTATTGTTAACAAAATTACCACAGACGGATATTACAATTAAAACAAGGCCACTCACCATTTGACTAGTCTCAATAAACGCATCGACACACTGCGAATACCCCTTAAAGTTCGTCATAATATTAGCGATATCTTTCATCTTAGCCATATCCCCTTGGTTCTGCGCTTTCACGAACTCCTCTATAAGGTTCCGTTCTATCTCATCATATTTGGCTTCGATTTTCTTCTTGGCTACTTCGAATTTGTCTGGGGGTAGTTCTTGGGCGATGGTGTGGAGTTTCTGGATGACGTCGGCTGCTTCATTAAGCTGAAATAAATAGATTTTGAAAGCTTAGACCGAGATGTGATGAATGGTTGATGTATATAAATTAATGGAATATGGAATTAACGTTAGGCTATTCTAGAACAACTTTGTTCTATTGATACAATATTCGATATTGTCCTTTTTTGCCGAGATTTCGTAGATTCATTTGTATTCTGAAGGCTTATAAAATCACGCTTCCCAGCGACCGCAGCATGTTTGAAAATGCCATCATTGTTTGGACGAGTCATCGAGTCAACATACCTTGCTTCTGATTATTACTAGCGTTTGGTCTGTCGCAACGTGACTCGTACATTCATCTAGAGAGTTATATCATACCTTGCTAGGGTCGTTGAATAACTCCGTATGCACCGGTCCAGGGCTCAGAAAGTGGGCTAGATGGGCCAACAAGTCCCGGGCGGCGGCGGCACGGGCCCGCGGAGCCCGGGCCGCGCCTAGCTTCTCGCCCACATCAAGCGCTCGGCCTCCGCAACGGGACATACGCTCGTCAAGAGAGCTGAATACGTTAACGCAATGCTGGAACAGAAAAAAACATTACATCAAACACAATGAGCACAACACAATGAGCACACAGACTAACTCAAAAACTAGACGAAACATTCAAGTCAACTCAAAGCCTAATGGCTTGATGACACACAATATGGAAGTACGATGAGATTTGCCAGAGGTCAATAGACCCACACGGAGTACTTCGCAAATGTCCAATGATGGAGTTGTTTACAGTTAAACTTATACAGGTGACTTCAATCCGGGACGACACCTCAGTAGACAGGTTGTTTGAATGGCATGTATTCATTACCAATTGCTTTGATACAGTCATTGCCACTCATGCAGCTCTCCGTGTGGACCCTAATGAATTATGTTTTATCAGTACGTACAAGTAACCTACAAATGTAAGACTTACAGTATGCTGTTCCATGATCTCTGCCAGCTTGGCTCCGTATAATTTTTCCTCTTCCTGTACTGACTGTTCTAATCTTGCGCATTTTCTCTCTTGCCTTTCTTGCAGCACCTGATGATTAACAGACAAAATTATTTCATAACTTTTGTGGAAGAGTGAAACTTCCTGTCCCAGATCAAGATCAAAACACAGATCCATTAGGACATAAGTTAGCTGACCCACCCCTACACAGCTCACCGGCCATGGGCCCCATTTATGTAATACACAAAGTAGGCAAATAAATGATATTCTGATTCTGATTCTGTCCCATGAGTGTTACATTTTACAAGTTAAAGAAATAAATTATTTTAGGTTGTTTTTTTTTTTACCTTGTATTTAATTCAGTATGAAATTCATAGTATTCATTAGCAGTGTAAATAAAACAAACCAATATTTTACTACAATCTATGAATCTATGTATGATCTTGGTCAAAAATAATTCTGAAGAGAGAGAAGACTTCAAATATACACCCTGTATAGTAAAAAAATTGTAAAACTACCTTTAAGTCCTGTATTGCTTGAGTGAATATGTCATGTATCATTTCCGGGTCAAATTCATCATCCTTGAGTCTCGACTCTTGCATGCTCCGTCTAACCATTCTCTCGACAAACTCGTCTGGATCAAATGGGTCCTGTGAAATTGTTATGAAATCATAATATGATAAAATATGAAAAGGTATCATACATTTTGGGTAAACTTCATGTTTCCATAGTAAGTCATTAGCGCATAGATCATATACGCATAGGCAATATTTCGAAAACAAACTGCATGAGCAATTTGGTAGGTAACTTTAAAATTTTAAAATTGTAAATATGCCTTTGTAAACTAAATGAAAAAGAAAAGCCTGGTGGGGCTCTGCTTCGTATAGCTCCGCTTGGTATGACTCTAGGTCCCTATTTTGAGAATACAACCAAGACATATATCAATGGTACAAATTTCCGAAATCTGTGCGTAGGGTATATCTATGTTCTTTGCATAGATTTTTGGTTTGTTTAGACAAACTGGTTTAGCATTTTAGATAAGAATTTGTGTGAAACCATTATTTTTTTAAATTGAATAAGCTATACAATAACTAACTGATGTTTTACATACAACAAACAAACCTACACACAAAAAAAACAAGTCGACAAAGATAGTCTTTTTACTAGAAGTTCTACTTCAAATTTGACCTTAAAATGTGATCTGAGAGATGCTAATTATAAAGAGGCTAGATAATTTGTGTAAAATAATATTATTTAATGTTTAAAAATACTACCTGGTTTTCATTACACACAAAACTTAGTTATGAAAGTGAATAGAAAATGCACTTTTACTTACTTGTTCTAACTCTTTTATATATTGGTTCATCATCTTGAATGTTTGTTGATTTCACAAGCACAATGAATACACACGTAAACCTATAAATTATGAAATTACGGGAAAAACGAAAAATATATATTGAATTCCTTGCAGTGGGAGGCACTGCGGTGGCCTATTCAGTTTCACGCAAAATATGTAATCGACAACGTTTTCGATACGTATATCTCCCTCTGTAGTATGTGTGAATCGGAACGCTCTCTTCTGTTTTGTCAGCCCTTGCATTTTGTGTAGATCCAATATATTATTTCTATAAAATTAAATAGTTTTAATTCCGGATACCACATTGGCGACGAGGACTTTCGAACAGCGCGAGGCAACAAACAAATAAATCAGAAGAGCATAAAACAGGTCAGAAGTAAGAAATTAATTACTTAAAAGAATAAAATATATGTATTTGTGATATTAAATGACGGTCGCAAACAAATTTTAAAGCTACCTACAAATTAAAAGGTAACTTGAATTTACATTCACGGATCGAACGTGAAATGAAACGTTATTATGACAGATGTCACTGCGGGTACTAAAGAAAATAAATTGACAGAAGCAAAAGACACCGATTCTCTCATAGAATTGATAAAACAAGGAAAAAGGAGTTTCATTTATAAATGTGGGAAAGATACTTTACTAAAAATAATATCTGAAGAGGGTTTGCAGTGCCCGACAAATCCAACGATTGATTCGTTACGCAAGGTATTAAGTAATTATTACCAAAACCAACCTAAAATCTCAAAACAAAAGACCATGACGAATTACGAACTAAAACCGTTTAACGGAGACAACTGGGATGTTTTCGAGCAGCAATTAGAATCATTAATACTTTTAAACGATGTGTCTGCTGACAAACAAGCCGCATTGCTTATTACAAAAATAACACCAAGTGTATTTGAAACATTACAAATTTTGTGTAAACCAAAAAAACCAACAACATTGACTTACAAAGAGTTATGTGAGAAATTACGAGAGAAATATACACAAACGAAAACACCACTGTTAGACAGAGCCGAGTTTAGACGTCGCAACCAACTACCTACTGAGTCAATTGAAGAGTATGTGTTAAACCTTCAAAAATTATCTCGCAAGTGCAATTTCAAGGATGAAGAAGACCAGATTAAAGAAAAACTGGTTGATGGAGTGTACTCCAAACTTGTCAAGTTTGAACTGATGAAGCAAACCACAACTAATTTAGGAGACTTGATTAACTTGGCGAAAACAGTAGAATCTGCATATAAACAAGTAAATGAAGAAGACACCAGCAACATATCATATGTTAAACCTAAAGCCAGAGCAGTGGGACAGAAGTTTACACCCTCCAAGAAGAATTATAATAATAATATGAAAAGTAAGTGTTTCTGCTGCGGGAAAGAAAACCACCTTAAAAAGGATTGCACACTGAAGACTAAATTTTGCTCGGAATGCGGTCAACAAGGCCATATATTTAAAATGTGCCCAAATAAGTATAGACAAACAAATGTTTTGAATGTAGCAAGTGAAGAAAATAAAGAGGACCAAGGATTAGAAGAAGAAAAAAATGTATGTGAAGAGTATGAAACCTATACATTTGACAGAGTAAGTAGAGTGCCGCCACATTTATTAGAGCTAACAATAGGACATGGACAAAAAGTGCAATTTGAAGTGGATACCGGTGCCGAAGTGTCAGTGATACCTCTGCTTTACCATAAAAAATATTTGAAAGAGTATCCTATGGAACAATCTAAAGCTATTTTTCGAAATTTCGATCAATCACAGTCTCAACCACTAGGAATTATTCGTAACATACCTGTTCAGTATAATAATATATACAGAGAATTAAATGTATTTGTTTCACATAACGGGACACCTTGTTTGATGGGTAGGGATTGGCTATATCAATTAAAAATGTGGCCCCAAATTTTACAAATGTAGCATTCTGTGATTCTAATAAGTTGATAAAAAATGTTTCAGATGCCAAACAACTAATTGATCAGGAGTTCGCAGCAGTATTCAGCCCTGGGTGGGGCGCATTTAAAGGTGAAGCAATTTCTTTAAAATTAAAAAAAGATGCTGTACCAAAGTTTCTGCCTGTTCGACGTGTTCCATATGCACTTCGAGATAAGGTAAAACATGAAATTGACAGATTACAGAAAAATGGGCGCATAGTGCCTGTCGAACAGAGTCAGTGGGGTACACCGGTAGTACCAATAATAAAACCAGATGGCTCTGTAAGACTTTGTGGGGACTATAAAGTCACTTTAAACCCAAATTTAGAAATCGACCATTACCCTCTTCCACATGTGGAGGATATCTTTGAAACTTTAAAACAGGGAGAATACTACTGCGAGCTTGATCTTCGGGAAGCTTACTTACAAGCTGCTTTATCTGAGGAGAGTCAATTATTAACGACCATTGTAACAGAATTTGGAACATATAAGTACAAATATTTACCATATGGAGTTAATACTGGCCCTGGATCATTTCAAAGACTAATGTGTAAAAAACTTATAGGTATACCAAATACTATTGTATTTATTGATAACATTTACGTGGCAGGGAAAAGTTTACAAGAAACATATGAAACCCTTGTCAAAGTGCTTAATAGACTACAAGAAAGTAATTTCAAATTAAAACCTGAAAAATGTAAACTTTTCACAAGCCACATAGACGTGTTTGGATTTCGTATAGATAAAGAGGGAATGAGCCTCATAAAATCAAATATTGAGCCATTGTTGAATGTGCCTGCACCAACTAACCTAACATTGCTAAAATCATTTTTAGGAAAAATAAATTATTACTCCCGATTTCTAAGAGATATGGCTAAGATTCTGAGTCCATTATATGAATGCACTAAATTAAATAAATTCAACTGGACAGCCGACTGTCAAAAATCATTTGACACAATTAAAAATAAATTAGCCTCCGCAGATAATTTAAGACATTTCAATCCAGACCTCCCAATAATTGTAACTGCTGATGCTTCAAATCATGGACTTGGTGCTGTGTTATCAAACCGGGACAAAAATGGTGTAGTCAGGCCCATAGCTTATGCAAGCAAAAAATTAAATACAACGGAACAAAAATATGCTGCCATAGACAGGGAGGCTATGGGAATTGTGTTTGCGGTCACTAAGTTTTATAATTATATTTATGGCCGACAATTTGAATTAGAAACAGACAGTTCTGCTCTAGTCAGGATTTTTGGACCAACAAAAGGTATACCAAAAATGGCCGCAAAGCGGTTACAACACTATGCCATATTTCTCTCAGCTTTCAATTATAAAATTAAACACATTAAAACTAACAATAATCCAGCAGACTATTTGTCCAGAAATCCTGACAATACAGAATGTACCAGCCAACATGTAAACCCAATTAATAAAGTTGATAATTTGATACATGTATTGTATACAAATAGCTCTGAAATAGACTATTTAAATTTTAAAGTTATAGAAGAAAATACACAAAAAGATGTACTATTAAGTAAAGTAATTGAATATTGTACAACAGGTTGGCCAAATAAAATTTTAATTATGTCAGAACTTCTACCATTTTATAATAGAAAGGATGAAATTAGTGTGGATCAGGGTTGTTTACTTTGGGGACATAGAGTAATAATTCCAGAAATAAATCAAAAAGCTGTATTAAAAAGTTTACACAAAACACATTTTGGTATTGTTCGTATGAAAGAAATTGCTCGCTCTTATTTTTGGTGGCCAAAATTAAATTCAGAAATTGAAAGTATTGGAAAATCATGTATCATATGTTTAACAAACCATAAAAACCCCATGAAATCTCCACAGCCATGGCCAACACCACCTACAGCTTGGTATAGAATTCATGCGGATTTTTTGGGACCATTTTATAATAAAATGTATTTAATAATTATAGATAGCTATAGTAAATGGCCCGAGGCTTTCGAAATGTCAAACATGACAGCAACTAAAACAATGGATGTACTAGATAAGCTATTCAGTCGGTTTGGATATCCGGACCAGCTGGTCACAGATAACCAAACTACTTTCACAAGTACGGAATTTAAGAGCTATTGTAAGGAACATAACATTAAACAAATATTTTCACCACCTTACCATCCAGCGACGAACGGAGCCGCAGAAAATTTTGTACACACTTTCAAGGCCGCGGTGACCAAAATAAGAGAAAATGGATGCAGTATTAACTCTGCAATCAATTTATTTCTATTTGATTATAGAACCACACCTCATAGAACAACAGGTGAGACTCCGGCTTGTTTGTTGCTGGGGAGAGAATTAAGAAATAGATTTAGCTGTCTTAAACCTCCACCTATATTGGAAGATGTATCTGAAAGGGAGGGGAGAAAGGCAGGTAAAAGAAAAGTTAATTTTATAGTAGGTCAAAAAGTAATGGTGAGAGACTATAGAAAAGGTTATAAACCTTGGATAGTAGGCACGATAGTGTCAGATTCTGTCCCAGATTTAACGTATATAATTGAGGTTCAAGGTATGCGGTGGAAACGTCATATTGATCAAATGGTGTATTGCAATGAGGACGTAGATAATAATTAGAGTTAAGTTTGTATCGTAGGCCAAGTCTAACTTGCATTTATTTATAAATGATGCCAAGATATGTGTGCTTAGGTTAACTGTAGTTTCTGTACAGTTATAATGGGATTCTCCAATGATCCTATATGATGTATCTAAACTTAAGTAAAACTAGATTAGTTTTAGGATAAGTCCGGGAGAGTGTAGTATGTGTGAATCGGAACGCTCTCTTCTGTTTTGTCAGCCCTTGCATTTTGTGTAGATCCAATATATTATTTCTATAAAATTAAATAGTTTTAATTCCGGATACCACCCTGTGAACATCAAAGGAGTGATCCTTCTGTACTTGTACTATTATATATTCTGTGGTGCGGTGCAGTCGTGTGTTAGTGCTTAAACATGTATAAAGTAAGAAAATTTTATTATTATAGAACATTGTACGAGGTGCGGTCCAAATGTCTCCGGCCCGACAAATATGGCGGAAGAGTTTAAAAAAAGTATGGATATCATTGTGTTCGTCATTTATTCCACTTTTTTGGTGTATAGTTTCTTTAGGTGTCTGTTGGCTGTAGGTTTTTTACGGTGTTTAGTGCTAGGTTAGTGCCCAAACTTTTATCGTGCTTACAGCGAGATGAGTGAAAAACCGTGAGTTCATGAAACTTGAGACCAGCATAGACACCGCGTAGCGAGTTTATTGAATGCAATTGCTACTGTAGATGAAACCATGGTTATGTAAGACGATACTCTGTACAAAAGAAAATTAATGGAGTGACAACGTCATGGTGAAAAGGCGCCTAGAACAACCTCTGTCACAAAATGCACGAAAAAAGATAAAGGCTACGGTATTCTAGGGTTGTCACGAAATTCGAACGATTTACATAAAAGAAGGGTAGACTACGGTAAATAGCAGATGCTACGCAATATTTTTTGTCCAATTACGATAGCAGATTATGCAGAATAGTTTTTAAAAACTTAGCAGAGGCACAAGAGCATCTCCGCGACAATTTCCCCGTTCACGCTGCTTCATTTTACAAGGTTGCTATGACGAAATGTGTCTTCAAAAATATTCGGCACCTACCTTATATTCGAGACGTGACCCCAAGTGATTATTATTTGTTCTAAAAACTTAAGGTAGACTGAAGTAGAAAAAAAAAATCTTCGTTTGACGAAGTGACCCGTGCGGTTTAGGGCGATTTTGAGGACAAAAATCTTTATTATTTTTATTAGGTGATGGAGAAGCTTATAAAGAGATTTGAAAAGTGCGTTGTGACAGAGGAAGACTATATTAAAAAATAAAAATAAAATTGTAAAGATATGTAAGCCCCTTCTTTGTTAGGCCGGAAACTTTTGGACCGCACCTCGTACATCCCTATTTGCACATAATAAATGTCAAACAAGATTGATACCTGACTTCAAGGGAAGAAAATCCAAATTTCTCTATCTGCAGTATTATATCGGTTTTCGCGGTAGGGCCACTGAGCTACTATCCTGTGCTAGGTGATAGCACGTGATAGTGAACTGCATAATTCATAAGTACCTAACTACAGTACAGTCAGGTACCGTTAAGTACCCAGGTTCTAAAAAAAATACATTTTCGATATGAATAATTAGTACTAGTTACAAATTTAATAACATCTAGGTATACCCTTAGCGAAATATTTTAGATAAGTACGAGTACCTATACTTAATAACGTCGGCTTCAAATTAAACTTAACAAATGGTTAACAAACCTCTTTACAGTAAAAAGCGTCTGGTTTGAAAAAAGTCATTTCGATTTTAGAAACAAGAGAAAAAGTTATACATGTAGCAAAACGTCTTTTGTGATTTTTGCTAGTGGAAGCGTTATTTTTATCCAAATTTTTTGTGATGTCGTAATATTTGACTAAATCTTTTGCGTGGTTATATAATTATTTTTATTTATTTACTCTCTTTAATGAGAGGTGTGTCGAAAATTTGTACCAAGCGAAGAGCAAATATTTTGACAGGAGTGCCTAGAAACCTTGAGCATATCGTGAGTAGTGAGATGTCCAATGTATCCTAAACGGGTTAGGATAAAGTCGATAGAGCTCAATGGCTGAGCGCCTGAGCCCTCGAAGCTCTGAGGTAAACGCCCTAGAACAGCGAGGCTACCTCATCGGGAAGAAGATCGGGCAGGGGTCCTACGCCACCGTACACCTGGCCCAGTACTGCGATGCATCCAGTCCCAAGCGGATGCAGCTGGCATGCAAAATATTCGACAAGGAGAAAGCCCCTCGTGATTTTTTAGAAAAATTCTTCCCTCGCGAACTTGACATCCTGACTAAAATCGAGAATCCACACATCATTCAAGTACACAGTATTCTGCAGCGAGGGCCGAGAGTGTTTATCTTTATGCGCTACGCCGACAACGGCGATTTGTTGGATTTCATAAAGCGAAATGGCGTCGTACCCGAAAACCAGGCCAAATTGTGGTTCCGGCAGATGGCAAGTGGACTACAGTATCTACACAGCAAGAATATAGCGCATCGTGATCTTAAGTGTGAAAACATACTGTTGTCTAGGCGGTTCAATGTGAAACTGGCCGATTTCGGTTTCGCAAGATTTTGTACCGATGGGGACAATCGCCGCGTGCTCAGCCAGACCTACTGCGGCTCCGCCGCGTACGCGGCTCCGGAAGTGGTGAGTGGTACACCTTACAATCCCAAGCTCGCCGACGTGTGGTCCCTCGGAATAATTCTGTTCATCATGTTGAACGCGTCCATGCCTTTCGATGACTCCAACTTGCGCAAACTGTTGAAAGATCAGATGTCCCGCAACTGGGTGTTTAGATCTAGGATAAGGGACACGGTTTCGACGGCGTCGAAGTCTATCGTGCGTCACATTCTGGAGCCGGATATAACGCTGCGGCTGACGCTGGACCGGGTGTTGTCCCACGAGTGGACGCGGCCGCGCAAGGACCGCAGCGGCAGCATGGTGGGGCGGCTGGTGCAGTCGGCGCCGACCGCGCCGCCCTGCAAGCGCGAGCACGAGGAGGCGGGCACGTCGGCCGGCGTGCGCGTCTCGGGCGACCACAGCGAGTCCAAACGCGAGCGCCACGACGACATCAACGCGCGTTCTCGTAACTAGACTACCCATACTTGAAAATGACAACTTTGCTAACGTTGCTCCTGTCTTAACTTTTTTTATCCACACCACAGTTACAGTCAAAAGTTTCCTTACAACAATAGTTCAAAACTTACGGTTGAAATGACCGTAAAATATTGATCCTGCCCTTATAATCTATTGGATGTAAAAATCGAAAATTTACATTTTTACCTATATTTTTTTCTTATTGATGATCTTATTGTCGTCGATAAAGAAAATATTTATTTTATATTAAAGTATCCAAAACACACCTCTTTGTTTCACATTGCATTTTCTACAAGTAGAGTAGGTTATCTACTATGTAGCAATATAATTAATGAGGCATATTCTGATTATTAGAGTTGTTCCTATTTTGCTTAAACTACGATCTTCCTTTGTCCCATCCCATCCCTTATATTTTTTTATCCTTTGTCCTAATACCGTTGAGATTTTGTACGAAACCAGACGCGGCAACCGTTTCGATGGAGCCTCGCTGCGCGGGGCTCCAATTTTACACTGTTTGCCCTTCGGACATCTATAGGTACCTAACAAACCTAACCTAGCTACCTACTGCCTGGCCCTTGCTATCAGTAAGTCAATTGGGAAGAAAATTCCCAGTGGTTCAACTGGTAAAACTACGCGGTAAGACAGGGAATTAATAGCCTCATAATTCTCAACATCGCTCGTGCAGTGTGGATAAATACTTTGAGGGGTGAAAAAAAAACATAATTTGTTCGATGTTTAAACCAAATTTAATGAACCAGAATAATAAATGTATCGTGTAGATACCTTTTGATGAATATTAATATGTCGTAGAATTTATTGCCGTAGGCATAGACTATTTACGGTCAACTAATTTGAATCTTAGGCCACTCTTGACACCGTGGCATTGGCCATAGAAGTTCATTTTGACGTTGACTGTGAAAAGGTTCTACAGTGGCCTAGGATTCTAATTGGTTGACTGTACAAAGCGCCAAAGCCCTTAAGGCTTAACTACAGTCACCCCTCGGACACTGACGATCAAATATATGAAAGAGGCGCGTTCCTAGCACACAGTCTAAGCTCGTATAGGTGAACGCGTACTATGCTTGTAATGTGCGTGTGCGCGTTTTTGACAGGCGGTAACTGTGAGGCGGTGGGCGGCGCTTTCAGCGGGGAGCGGGAGTGGCCATACTGTAAGATAGTACTTTTTATTATACTGTGCTACAGTCGTTATCTAGCGGTGAGTACCAGAATATTCAGTACTCAACATTAGAACGAGAACTCTAATGTTCAGCAATTTTCAGCTACAGTCTAGCCACAAGTGTCGTCTTGTTTTCTCACACTTATTGATTTGAAAGGGATAACGTTACAACGTTGGGACTTTAATTTCTACTCTTTTTGGTCAGACTGTAATTGCAATCGCATTAACGGAACTTTATTTTGTAACTGCTTCCCCATGTAATTTATTTGTATATGTATTGTTGGGAATTTGTCCGTTGCTACCAGCGTGACACCTAATGTCGACTAGTAGGCAAATACCATTTACTCAGTACGTTTTGGTAGTAGGTCATAATTTTGCTATTAACCATTAGATGGCCACAGTTCAGCCTCTGATCGAGATACGTGCCGGTCAAGGGGATTCAATTGGCTACGCATGCTGTATGAACGTACAGTCAACCAATTGGGAACCCTAGGCAGAGTGCTACAACCATGTCAAAATGACAAGCAGTAAGAGATTTCTTACAATCTCATTAATAACGTCACTATATTTTTTTTAGAAGGTGCTCTTTGCACATTGACTGTCGGGATGTATCATATTGTGCGCTTGACAATGGTGTTCCCCACGCTTTTAGATTAGTATCTTTATGGGCCACCGCTGCTGGCTTCTGCCCCATGCATGCATGCCTTCCAAAGGTCCGGGATATACTCCTAAAATAGGTACCTACGACGTTAGTCAACCAATTTAGGGTCCCTCCACATCTGACGTCTCGCGAGCGTAGCGTCGGGCCAACTGCTACGCTCGCGAGACGCCAGAATATGTGGGGGACCCTTAAATCCTAGACCACGTAGAAGTAGAACCTTTTTTTCACAGTCTACGTCAAAAGTAACTTCTATGGCCTATAATGCACGGTGTCAATAAGACATGGTTCTAGAGTGGCCTATGGTTCAAATTGGTTTACCGTATAAAAGGCTGATAGGTAGATGATGAAACTAAGTGATGTGCAAGTTGCGGAAACTTTCCAAAAAAAAATCATAGGTAAGTTTCTTGAAAAATTCACGAAAATTTCACGAAAACTAAAGGTAATTTAAATATATGAAATGGAAAGATTCCATCCATACAATTGTCCATAAAAAGTATGGAAAGTTTCCGAAGTTTTTCCTATTTATGTAAAAATTTCTGAATTTTGGAAACTTTCCGTCAGCACATCAATAAATGAAACTGATGAGATGAAATACATTTTAACCTCGTTAACTCTTTACTTCATGGCTCTGAGAGGATTCACCTCCCTGAACCGTTTTATCGGAAGGTAGAATGGGAAGAGCTTCGGCATGAATTTTGAATGTGCTGTATGTTATTTGCATGAAGGAGTAAATGATAGAAACGGTTTGAGTATCCCAATCGTAATCGACTTTCGGCGGGCTGAGTGCCCACACCGTTACTCTGACGTATGAAATCTCTGCATCTTGCGGCTCCTAGAAACATTTCAAGTAATTTTTAAACGATTATTATAAGGCACTTATCAGTATTTAGAAGAATTCAAAAACTACAAATAATATATAGCCATCAACGCCAAATCTAAATAAATAAGTTTCAGGTGAATTACACTGGATTAGTAGCAACTGGACTAAAACGCATTTTTCGTTTTATCTTAACTTTAAAGCGATATCGATGGAGCCCCACTCACGCGAGGCTCCTATACTGTGCACTTTGGCCTTCGCCCATTTGAAGATACGTAACGAACCCAAAGACTATGCGATTATATATATACTTACGGGAATCTGATAGAAATTTCGATATGAGAATATTTGAATAGTGCCCTCCTTTTCATAACATTGAAAAGAGTTACTCTCCTTTTTACCTGAAAGACAAGTTTTTATAAATTTAATATAAATAAATTAAGCTAATATACGTCCCACTTCTGGGCACAGGCTTCCTGACATTCATAAGAGGGCTTGGGCCACGCTTGGGCTATAGTCTCCACGCTAGCCAAATGCGGATTGGGACTTCACGAAAATATCGTGAGGAAACCTGAATATCGCGATATTCAGGTTTCCTCGCGATATTTTCCTTCACCGATAAGCTAGTTATAAATATTAAATTATATTTCGTAAGGTCAATATACGGATAAGTGTGTGATAAGGAGAAGTGTGTCTGGCCTCCACATTAATTTTGACCTGTTTAAATAATGATATAATTAGTAGATATTTTTCTAGCACGAACGAAGTGACACTAGTGACTTCCTTCCGATATCTAGTTCATCGATAACTTACATTATATATAATATGTCATTAATTATTGCAGTGGCACTGGATCTTGAGTAGTTTAATGTGCTCTGCCTACCCCGTTTAGGGAATACAGGCTTGAATTTAGGTGTATATAACATTAATGTTTTATACAAATGTCGCATGTTTGAAAATAAATGGACAATAATAATAAAACGAACCATATTTAATAGTTTACATGTTCTTAAATTATTTTCTAAGATTTTAGATGTCTTTTCCATCACGGAACAATGGTATTCCGGACCTTTGGGAGGCGTGCGCGGGGCCGAAGCCAACACGTAGAGGCCCTTTCGACACTTTATTGAAATGTAAGGGGTACACCGAGCGGATGTTGCCCTTGCCCGTATCATGGGACACACGCAGCGGCAACACCCGCCAGGGTGTAAGGACTATTATTTTAGATCCCCCGCGCGCGGCTGACAACACAACACGTATTATTTGTTAACTCCCCTTTTATAAACGTTTACTATGGGTTAATTCGCGTATCTGGACTTTAAAATTATTTCAAAACGAAGCTTAGACTCTGTGCAACACAAGTGTAATATTTTTCGCATTATAGATCAAGTGGTTTGGATACATTCACAGTGTTAATAAACAGTTACGAAACAGTATTTATTATTTTTCGCGTAGTGACGGTCGCCGGCCGGCCGCTCCGCGATAAGCGATAACACTTGCTCGACGGGCAAGCTGCCCTCGTACCACGATACTCTCGTTTGGAAACGCGCTGTCGCTTAGTTGTCGAATCGTTACTTGGTACAGGAAACATGATCTGCTTCGGGTGTCAAGAAAAACTGGGACAGGGCGATGAGGTGATCGAGTGTACCTCAAAAGGATGCAAACAAACTTTCTGCACTGTCTGTATAAATACGGTACGCTTGACACAAAGTGAAGTAATTACCTGGATCTGCCCCGACTGCTCTGCTAAAGCGAAGAAGGGAGGCGATAACTCGTCTACGCCGGTTCGTAACTATACAGAGAATGTAACTATGCGCAAGAAGACACTTCAGACACTACAACAATCATTCCCAGTGGACCCCCACGTTTCAAATGCTGGCGACGCAGCTGCCGCTAGCGCCGATGTCGTACCGCAGACACAGTCACTAGTCTCAGAAATGAGACTCCTGCGTGCGAGCGCAAATGAAATGTTGGACTCTTTCAAACTTCGCCTTGACCAATTATGTGAAAAAATTGAGACACTTGACTCTAGAGTGAAATCTCTAGAAAAGCTAGAGAGTGAGAATATTATATTGACCGCTAAAATCTCTGAGCTGGAAAACCAGCTCGAATCACAGGCTCAGGCATGTTTAAGGAATGAGATCGATATACTGGGTGTTGAAGAGCTGCCCAATGAAAGCCCCTATCACCTGGTGCTGAGCACGGCGACAAAGCTTGGAGTCGAGCTTAGGAACTCTGACTTGGCACATGTGTCCCGAGTTGGCCCCAAGCGCCAGGGCAGTTCAAGCGGCGACGAGGACTCCGCACGCCGCATTCAGAGGCCCTTGGCCGTGGCTTTTGTCAATAAAGCCAAAAGAGATGAGTTTCTGAAAAAGGCTAGAGCTCGCCGTAGTATAAAGAGTAATGACATAGTCGGATCAAATGGACCTGACTCACTACTATATGTAAACGAACGACTCACCAGCTCCAACCGCCGGTTATTTCGCAGTTCCAGAGCCTTCGCCACCGAACATAGATACAAATACTGCTGGGTGCACAACGGCGCGATTTTTGTCAGGAAACAGGACGCCAAATCCGGAAGCCCTGCGATTCGTATTAAATCGGACAACGATCTCCTCAAACTATCAAATGCCCAGTGCAAGCCCACGGCGGACCAGCGCTGCTCGGAAGGCAACGACTCGCCGTCCTGATTTTTCGCTCTTTCTATTACTGTTTTATTGTACTTCACTCTGTTCTCTGATTAAGTTGTCCACTTTTACTATTGTAACATTTGAAACACAGTACAAACATACGCTTACACTGACACACTTACACACTTCCATTAACGCACCTACCTATAATTATAACAGAAGGATACACCCTCTTGGGCACAAGTACAAATCTCAGTATATGGCATTTAAAAAGTTCACGTTACCATTGTCTTACTCATTTTTTATCTTACCCTGGATACCCTAAATCTATTAGATGACATAGACAAATCTTTTGAGATAAAATGCCACTCTATTTCAAATCCAGAAAACTGTGCCCAAATAATATCTAAGTATCCTTTGAAAATCCTAAGCCTGAACATTAGGAGCATAAATAAAAATTTCGATAGCTTTCTGGTGCTGCATGAAAGGCTAAATATAGAGTTCGATGTAATTTTGTTTAGTGAATGCTGGATCAATGAAAACTCGACGATTTGCCAACTAAATAACTATGTTTCTTACAGCTCCAAAAAGTTTATAAATAAGTCCGGGGGAGTAACTGTTTATGTTAATAAAAAGTGGTCCCCGATTTTTTCAGAGTTAAATGTAATCGATGCAAACTGTGTGCTGGTAAAAGTGCCCAACGCCTTCTGTGTTGTAGGTATATATAGATCACCGAGTTTTCATAACGTGGACGCTTTTACTTGCTCGCTTGACGAAGCTTTGAAATCTATCGATTCTTCCCCTGCCTTGTTCTCGCGGGTGACCTCAATATCGATATCCTAGACTCATCATCTACCTATGCTCAATCCTCAGAGTATCTTTGTTCCTTGGCGGAAAATGGTTTAGTCCCTTGCATAAACGGTGTCACACACCATAAGTCTTGTCTGGATCACATCTTTGTCCCAGCACAAAGCCAAGCGGAGTCAATTATCTGTACAGCTGATGTCACGGATCATGATATTACTATGGTGGGAATTTCTCTTTCTCTCGAGAAGCCAAGCAAAGCAGAGCGTGTAAAAATTATTACTGATTATGCTTCTCTCAGGGCAGAGTTAGGATCCACAGACTGGTCGCCCATCTTGTACAGCACTAATCTCGAAACTGCCACGGATCTCTTCTCTGACCTGATTGAGGATGCGGTTTCTAAATGTTCAAAAACTGTGAAGCTTGGCCGCTCCATGTACACTATCCAGCCATGGATGACTCCTGGCCTGTTAAGATGTTCGAGACACAGGGACAAATTGCATAAAGAGTTTCGTAAAGATCCAAAAAATGAATTTAAAAAATTAGTATATACGCGATATAGGAATTTTTACATCTCTTTGTTGCGAAAGTTAAAAGCAGAGTATGATAAAAATGATCTGATACAAAATAAAGATATGCCCCGGAAGCTTTGGAAATCGATAAATCGTATTATACACAAAACATCTAAACCATCGTGCACAACTGATCTTTTGAATTCTGGAAGCTCTCCTGAGGAGGCTCTAAACAAATGTAATGAATACTACTCGACAGTCGGTTCCAACCTTGCTAGCTCTATTCTGAAAAAAATAAACGAAACGCAAGAGTCTCTAACCAGGAAAGTTGTCTGCAAGAGCGCTATTCCACACTCATTTTATATTAGCCCCGTCACTCCTCAGGAGATACTAAGCATTATAAAAACTCTTGACGCCCATAAGGCAACTGACTCTAGTTCTTTAAACAATAGACTTCTTAGGGAGGTGGGTGACGAAATTGTAGTACCTCTTGCAGCCATTTTTAACCTCAGCATCACCTCAGGATGTTTCCCCCAAAACTGGAAAATTGCTACAGTCATCCCAATACATAAAGGTGGATCTTCTCTTGTTCCAAATAATTTTAGGCCTATTTCGCTTTTGGGTACTTTTTCTAAATTGCTCGAACGTGTCGTAAACAAAAGGCTGATCGATTACCTAGAGCAGAACAGACTTCTTTCCGAGTACCAGTTCGGTTTCCGAAAAGGAAAGTCAACTGAGGATGCGGTAACTATGTTGATAGATACAGCTGTATCTCATCTGGATGAGGGTCGACACTGCATCGGAGTGTTCTTGGATTTAGCCAAAGCATTCGACACTGTTTCCATTCCCTTGCTTCTCAAAAAGTTGGAATCCTTTGGTATTCGCGGTGTTGCCCTAGACTGGTTTACCAGCTACCTATCGCGTAGGAGCCAGCTCGTCAAAATTGGAAATGCATGTAGCAACTTGAGACCCGTGTCATTTGGCGTACCACAGGGAAGTATCCTAGGTCCTACACTGTTCATTGTTTACATGAATGACATTATGTCACTCAAAATAGATAAAAGTAAAGCCCTGTGTTACGCCGATGACACCGCACTGCTGTTCTATGGCGGCTCTTGGCAAGAGGCATGCGATGCGGCTACTTCAGGTCTGCAAAAAGTTACAAACTGGCTAAACCAAAATCTTTTAACTATAATAATAATAATAATAATATAATATAATAATAATAGTTCTTTATTTACAGGTAAATACCCATTTCAAATAATCCAGTACAATGTCAAAAAAACAAAAGTAAATAAAAATAAAAATAATTAAAACTTAAAATACAATAATGCCTAAAAAATTAGGCAGTCACAGCCTAGGAGTCACTTCCTATTCCTGTCGTGGTGGACGGCTACCCAGTACTTATATATTGGGTTGTCCAAGTGCTCGGCCAGCTCACGGAGAATACTGTTGTCAGACGTTCTTAAGCGGCTCCAGAACGAAGCGACGCGGGAACGAATGATCGCAAAAAAATCAGGGACTTCGGCCTGTGCAAACATGGTTGACGCGCTACAGCATCTTGGAAGTTTCATTAGAATACGGTATGCGTCATTATACTGGACTCTAATTTTACTCATCGCACGTCGTGTGAATCTGCTCCAGAGTTGACATGTGTAGAAGCATAAACAATATGCCCTAAACAATGTCACCTTCACTTCATCACTACAACGCGCGAATCTTCGCGCAAGCATGTTGCATCGCACAGCCAAAGCCCTGCGCTCCCGCTCAATGTCGTCGTCATCAAGTAAACCCTCCGTGAGCATATGTCCGAGATACTTGAACCCTTTCACTCTTTCCACTTGTGCTTGCTCAAGATACACTGGCGGGACATTCGTCGGACCTCTCCCTGACTTAAAAACCATCATTTTTGTTTTAAGTACGTTATACTTTAGACCGTGGCTATGAGCATATTGCTCACACACTGCCAAAAGTTTTCTTAAACCCCTGATTGATGGGCTGAGAAGCACCATGTCATCGGCGTAGCTAAAATTATTCATGCATGTAGTGCCAATATGGCAGCCCACTCTGGTACTTCTCAGCTCAACAATCAGCTCGTTTACGTATATACTAAAGAGGTCCGGCGAAGTCAAGCCTCCCTGGCGTACTCCACACTCTAATCTATATTCATTAGAGGTTGTGTCGCCCCATCTTACACAGTTTGTTTGGTTCTCGTACCAATATCTCAACAGACTCACGATTTTCGAAGGAACATTAGACTTTGAGAGTTTGTCCCATAGCAACTTTAAGTTAACTAGGTCAAAAGCTCGACTTAAATCTAGAAAACAAGCGTATACTGAGGATTCCCTTGCCACATAGTAATTAACTGTACTCTTAAGGCTGAAAATCGCTGAATCTGTTGAGAGGCCGGGACGAAAACCAAACTGGGCATCATCTATGCACATATTGCGCTTCAATTCTGGGTGTATTAGCCTTTCAAGTATCTTACCTAGAATTGTACCTAAGGATATCGGTCTGTAATTTTTGATACTTGAAAGATCACCTGTTCTATTTTTTGGCACTGGAACCACCACGGTCTTAACAAGTTTCTCAGGTAGGTACCCAAATTTAAGACAATGATTGTACAAATCAGCTAATAATCCAAATACTCTGTCACCGGCGTAAAGTATATGCTCTACACTCAACCCGTCAAAACCCGGAGACTTACCTCGCTTCATTTGTCTGACAACCTTGGCTACATCCTCGGCACTGAAGTGAATGCAGTCTGCAGTCTCCGAGTCTGGACGCCGCGACAGAGTCTCGAAGTGAGGCTCAGCACCCGCAGGGAGTGACTTGACACCAAAGTGTTGTGAGAACAACTCGGCAATCTCCTTTGCATCGTGTACGCCTTCGATACTGACCGGAACACTAGTTTTAGGATTAAGTTTTTTTGTATCCTTCCAGAACTTGGAGAAGTTCTTATCAGCTCGATGGGTGGCTAGAATGTCCATACGAATAGTGTCCTCGTTGTTCTGACACCACCTTAGTTTATTCTTAAAAACCTTTCGACTGTGGATCATTTGGTCAAACGTGTCCCCAATAAGCGGTCTCCCACTAATGTCCCAACAACTGAGACACCGTTTGGCCCACTCGTGACTTTCTCTCACGTGGTAGTTCCAGCCCAAAACCTTTTGAACTGGTTTCCGTTCACCGCGACAGGCATTTATACTAGATGCTGCTGCTTTTTGCAGCGCGGTTATGATTCTGTCATAGAATATATCAATCTGATACCGATGTTTCATGCATAAAACTTGCTGACAATCTTCACAATAGTTGCCGTGACTATTCAACTTAATTAGTCTTAACCTAGTATCACAGTGCTTAGCGTACGTATTAATATGATTTAAGTCTCTTGTGCCCCATCGGACTCCACTTAGCACATTTGGTGTTCTGTCCACTTCCTTTTTATTGCTAATCCCACTCATCTCACACACAACAGACATTGGAAAGTGGTCGGACCAGTAAACACCGTAGTCGACCTGCACGGCTGTAATAGTGTCCCGCGCCGCCTGTGTCGTGACACAGTGATCAAGCCACCGTCTGGAGAAGTGAGCATCACTCACAAAGGTGTAGGTACCCCCAGTTAGCAGTTCCATATCCGCGCAGACCAGTGAGTGATCAGCACAGAAAGCCTGGAGCTCCAACCCAAACCTGGTGCCGGGGTGCGCATTGTAGTCGCCCAGAACATAGGCCGCTTCTGCATCGCTGTCGGTTATTGTGGCCGCTACGTTCGCGAGACAGTCGGTGAAATCCGTTAGATTTTCTGCGTTGTCGACCGGTAAATACACACTAAAGACAAGAATGTGACAGCCATCCAAACTAATTTGTACTCCTGCCACCCTATCTCCAGTGCAATCCACAACAGATACGTTCGGAAACTTAGATTTTCTCCACAGTAGCGCTAAGCCTCCGTATGGGCGACCTACTAGAACGCCTTTCGACGTATCTACTGACGATTTGGCGTGGCATGCAAACTCATCACTTATCTCGTTAACAAAGCCAAGGTCATGGGGAAGTAGCCACGTCTCTTGCAGAGCTACGATATCCGCCTTCTTACATAGCTCCCTGACCTGTTCTACCGATCTTCTTATCGACTTACAATTGAACGTAACCATTATAATAGGACATTTGGGTGTACTATTCATTGCGGGGTTGGTTTGTATCGTTGCGTACGTATTTTTCTCGGTAGCGGCGGTAGACTAGCCCAGAAGGCCAAAAGCCGGTCTCCATCATATTGCCCAATTTCCCACTGCTTACAGTGACTTTAAATGAGTTAAAAGTAGTCTCACGGAAGGCTTTTAAAAGTTCAACTTTAACAAAATCTTGTCCACTGTCGCGAATGTGTTCCTGGATGTCTTCTACGGTTACAGTTTTCTTCGCCCGGGACACATAAATATGGCAAAGTGATTCGGCAACCTGAATACGGCTATTTGTTACCATTGAACCTCGCATGTTTACAGACTTATTTTTACGTTTCTTATACGTTACTTCTTTAAAGCCACTTTTGTCTTCATTCGAGCTCGCTTGCGTGTCCATAGCCGGGTATGTACACGAAGCGGTCCCGCTATTAACAATCGTGTCGTCAGGGCGCACACGGTTGAGTTTTGCTTGACTTCGCCGCTGCCGTTTAGACTGGTTCGCTGCCATATCGCGATAAGACGGTGTCTGCGTTGAACTAGCATCGGCTGGTCGTTGCGCGGTCTCGTTCATAGGCGGAAGCGGAAGAGGCTCAGTGGTCATACCCGGAGTATGGGAATGTGTCGGTTCACTCTGCCTTCTTCGAGTTTCTGAATCGAATGAAGAACGTAAGTCCATCATTTCACTATTCATTTTTTGCTGTAAATTTGCTAGTTCGGTTTTAATAGTAGACATGTCCTTTAAAAGACGTGTCACATCCACATGGTCGAATGTAACTGGTGGTAACCTGTTTAAATCTTTCGCAACAAATATTGGCTGGTTGTCTGGGTCAATCTCTTCCAGAACCGATATCACGTCGCTAATGTTCTTTTTCTTCTTATCTTCACCCTTTCGACTGACGTTTTTCAAGTTACCTCCGCAAGCGTTATAAAGGACATTCTTGCCCTCTACAATTTCCGCGTCCGTGAAATTTGATGCACATATTTGTGTAATGCTTAGTTTATCCAGGACATCAATTTTGTTTTGAACAAAAGCCAGGAACTCGTTAATTATTACACTCGCCATCACTTATCACTTGGACCACACGGCTTAGATATCATTGCATGCACGCATGATGAACGTCCGACTGGCATAACGATGCGCCAGGCACTGGTCTCAACTCAGCTAAAACTCAGTTCCTCTGCTTTCATAAGACCGCTTCATCTCGCCCACCGACCCAAATTAAATGCCTTAAAATACACGAATCAAGTTGTATGCCCTCATCTATGACGACTGTATCGGAGTGTTCGTGCGATAGCATTCGTAGGGTTAGTTCTCTCAAGTACTTGGGCGTTGTACTGGACGAAAATCTAAATTTTAAAATGCACATTACAGCTACATCAAACCGAGTGCGTAAATTCATTTACACAATGAAGTTTTTAAGAAATTGTGCAAACGAGAATCTGTTGAGACTGGTTTATTTTGCCCTATGCCAATCAATCATAAATTATTGCATCTTGGCATGGGGTGGCTGTGCAAAATCGATTCTCATGCCTCTGGAAAGAGCTCAAAGAGCGGTGCTAAAGGTTGCTCTTCGTAAACACCGACGCTATCCTACTATAGACCTTTATAAGCAGGCGAATGTCTTGAGCGTCCGAAGATTATTTCTGTTCCGTGCTTCCATTCGTATGCATCAAAATGTATTACAACACTCATCTTACCCTGACCTGCTAAAGAAACGAGTGTTTAAAGTTCCCATCCCTTCTGTAAAAACTGCATTTGCTAAACGTTTTAAGCTATTTATTCTTCCTCATGTTTATAATAATATATTAAAAATATGTGACATAAAACTCCACAAGATTACTATGGCTAAAACCCTATTACGAGAGCTCCTATTATCCATGAACTATGATCAGGCTGAAGAGGTCTTAAAATGGATGACCTAGTATCCTTCTGTTTCTGTTGTTTCTGTTATTTATTTATTTATTTTTTACACTCACACTTATACACTGCACATTTACACAAAATCAACACTCATTTATTATTATAGGTAATGCATGCTTAGAGATTGTAGCCTAAAGTCTAAAAATCGTACACAAATGTATTAATTAGCTTTTATAAAATTGTATATATAGTCCCAAATTGTTAGATTTTGTTACATTTAGCATTTCATTTTTGATTTTCCTTTTTAATGTATGTCAATAGCCGAATCATTTTTGTTAAACTATCTTAAGTAACCGGACTTCCGCGAAACAGGCTTTGCCTAGTGTGGAAGTCACAGTAAATGATAAAATTGTAGCTATTCCTTTTCTTGGTAAATAAATTATTCTTATTCTTATTCTTATTCTTATTTTGAGAGTTAATGGAATCTAAAATGAACTGGTCTATTTTGATGAAAGTGATGGACTAAATACTGGGCTATGTATAAAAAACCGGACGCCTGCCTAATAAAACGGTATCCAATTTTATTTCCGGCAGACGGTGACTCGTCCCCACAAGATGGGCCCCCACAAAAAGCGACATCCAAGATGGCTCAAGGGCAACACCGGTGTCAGAACTCAAGGGTGTCGAGAGGTGTACACCGCTTTCTGCCCAGTGGCTGTTAAGCCACTGTACCAACTCGCGTCTTATGCAAATTTTCACTTCCACCCCTGGGGCATGTAGCCCTAACGACTCCACTCTGGACGGCCAGCCAAGGCAAGCCAGAGGTAGAGAGTACTGTCCCACCCACCCGCCTTACGGGTAACAGAACCCAGGAGCACTCGGGTACGTGGGGTCGCTGTTCCCCAACAGCTCGCCACAAGCTGCCCTGCGTTGACTGATTGCACTGGTAAAACCAATGGGCGATGGGGTCGTCACATCCCTACACCATAAGATTTTAGATGTTATTATTAGGGGTAATTATTAAACTTATATAAGGCTATTTTATCGATAAAAGGATTGTCGATGTTTTTATTTTGTCAAGCACATAGAACGTGACGTTAGTGCCAGAAAAATAACTAGGTAGATCAATGTTTATTAAGAGTTCAATACGTTTACTAACTTAATCGTGTTTAGCAAGTATACTCTGTCAAACAAGTCTGTAGGTAAATAAGAACAAAGACAACTATAGGTATCCTTTTCTCTTTCCCTAAAGAAAAGGATGCATATAGTTTTCTTTGTTCTTATTTACTGTTCTTGTTCTTGTTTGACAGAGTATAGCAAAAGTATGAACTTGCAAAACCACCAGCGACAAAGAGTAAAACGGTCAAATTTGAAGGCCAGACACACTTCTCTTTATGACACACTTACCCGTATTGACCAGGGTATTGACCTTATGTAAATAGGCTACTTGCCTCCTAGTCAAATCAGCTTCTTTTTAAGAACTGTCAAAACGAATTTTAAAGTCTTGCTAAAGGTGGTTTTCCACCGGCAGGGTGTGAATGGGCAGAGCGGGGAGGGAATAGAAATCGCCCGGACCGTTTTCCACTAAAAATTGCCATTAATAGCCATCGCGGGCCTGCGCGAGCCCGCGCGAGCCCGCGCGTGCCTGCGCGTGCCTGCCGCAGATTGTAGGTTTCATACGATACTCGAACTCGATGTCGAAAGCAATACGGTACATTTTTACACTAATAAATATCTCAATTCAAGTCTCGCACATCCTCTTCAATCCGCGCCTCGCCATGTCTCGTCGCGCTCTGCCGGTAGAATATCCACCTTCGAGTTAATTTATACTCTAAATAGAAAGCAATACGTTTAATTTTTACACCAACTAATATTTCAATTCACGTCCCGCACATCCACGTCAATCCACTCCTCTCCACGCTAAGCCACTTTTCGTCTCGCTCTGCCGGTGGGAAACTAACATCAGAGTTAATTTATACTTTAAGTCGGAAGCAATACAGTTCATTTTTACACTAACAAATATCTCAATTAAAGTCCCGCATATCCAAGTCAATCTTTACCATATCCACCAAAGATGCGCTGGGCGAGAATTTAAAATTCGCCATAGAAATTTCAATTCCCTCTCCGCTCTGCCCATTCACGCTCTAGTCTCCCGGTGGAAAACCACCTTAATATCAAAGAGGATCGAGTATTAAAGAGAGTTAATGTCGAAGTAAAATGTGTACTCACAGTGCATAGACCGCCATCTCTTGACACAGGCTTAAAACTTTTGAACCTCGGTTTTGACAATTGGGCGCATATTCTTAGCTTGATATGTGTTAAAATGTCAACTATTAATATTAGCGCCATCTAGCTGAGCGTACCCCAAAGGTATAATGCCATCTAGGCAACCGTACCTTTTTCTGTATGGTACCAAAGACATAATACTCGATCCTCTTTGATGGTACTGAGGTACGTTTTTTTTTAGACTTTATCTGTCTATGTATACCGAGTTATATGTATATATCTTTGCTAATATGGAATTAATATGAAATCGAATTGAGTGAGTTCACGGTTAACTCAGTGACATTAATGACATTATATATTTCTACCTGACATTAAATAGAAATAGGGTTTTAAAATAACTTCTATCCATGTTTTTCTTATAAGCATTTTATCTGATGCTTTATTTCGTGCATGGTATAAAATATTTTATTTTAAGTACAGTCAAGTTCCCTATTCCGAAATCTCATTGGCACGAGCCAGGATTTGAACCCGCGACTTCCGGATTGAATGTCCGGCGTAATATCCACTCGACCACCACTGTTTAGAATATCTGTGAGATTATATTTTCATTTCTTCACATAAGTAACTCACGTAGGGGTAGGGACAAGCTTGGCCTTGGCTTGTTTACTTTAGTCATAAATTAAATATAACAAGATCATACCAATACCAATCATACCATCCCATACATTAAAATGCGACCGCCTACGAACGCGCTTACACTCCACCACATAGATGGCGCCACAAAAAATGCCTTGTTGCCACCGATTATTTGTAGATCGGCATTAAGTGTCAATTCCGAGCAGTAAATCTATGTTAAAAGTGACACTTAACGCCATCCACAAGTATAATCGAAAGCTACAAGACATTTTTTTGTGGCGCCATCTATGTGTGGTGGAGTGTAAGCGCGGTCTTAGGCGGTCGCATTTTAATGTATGGGATGGTATGATCTTGTTATATATAATTTATGCTTTAGTATACCTGCATCTTTTCGGAGCAAGTGTGATAAAAACAGATAATGATAATCTAGACTCACCAAAATAGTAGTCCCATTGGATAGCAGTCACATAATTCACAATTAAAAGCAAACCCAGCACCGGTGTTAGCAAATCTCTCGATCCCATTTTGCTAAGACGTGGTGGGCTAAATGAGAAATAAGTGTTTATCTAAATTGTCTTTTGGTACAAAGTAATATATCGCTGACTGTACTTTTTTTCTAGATGCAACTAATACTACAGCACAGTATAATAAAGAGTAGGTACTATCGTACACTATGGCCATACCCGCTCACCTCTGAAAGTGCCGCCCACCCTCTTTAGGTTACCTCACAGTTACCGCCTGTCAAAAACGCGAATAGTCGACCTGTCATATTTCACTCATACAAGCATAGTACGCGTTCACCTACACGAGCTTAGACTGTGTGCTAGGAACGCGCCTCTTTCATATATATTTGATCGCCAGTCTCCGAGGTGTGACTACAGGAAGCAAGCTAGTGTACAAATTCACTTTATAGCTTTATTGTAGTTTCATCTCTGCGTTAATGAATCAACTGGACATGGACAAGACACTTTGTATATGAAGAAGATAGATTATCAAGATTTTTTATAACTCCCTCGGGAAAAACGTTCTTCTCAAACTCCCGCTATGGCTGCCTGCAAAAGCACACTTACTGAGCAAGTGTAATTAAAAATTCCTAGGGTGCGTTGGGGTAATTTTATAAGTCGTCTAATTTCGAAAGTCAGATAAAAACAGATAAAAATCACCATTATTTCCATCATATCAAGATTGCTTCGAAATTACCCGAGCATTTCTGTGCTTCGAAATTACCCCAATGCACCCTAATAATATAGACCAATACTTACAGAATAGTACAAGGGCGATAGACGTCTAAAAGTCATTATAATGGGTAGATCAGTAATTTATAGTAGAACTAAGATTAGCCATCCTAATTAAAAACACCATTTAAAATACGCCGTGACATTATACATATTGTAAACGCACGTGAATGTTTAATTACTTGCAGGTAATTACATGGATGCTAATATTATTGTATTTATTAACCATACTAATATTATAAATGGGAAAGTGTGTGTGTCTGTTTGCTTGTCCGTCTTTCACGGCAAAACGGAGCCACGAATTGACGTGATTTTTTAGGTGGAGATAGTTGAACTTTGTCTCTTTCTAACGCGAGCGAATCCGCGGGGAAAAGCTAGTATATAATACATTGAGAAAGTAACGGGCCTGTTTGCAATATATATGTGACGGTTACCTATCAAAAAGTCGAAAATTGTAATGTCGAATATTAGCACAGAATATATAATAGTACAAGTACAGAAGGCACACTGCTTTGATGTTCACGAAATGCCGCCTTTTTAAATGCCTACAAAATTCTAACAAGGAAACGAGCCGCACCACGTGCGCAGCGTCGGAGAATAGGGTTGCCTATGGTTTAAAACGCATTAATTCTCAGATAAATAGTTATACTATATATTCAAGTCTTGAGTACTTTCTAGGTATATATTATACAGTATTTATAAAATTTTGTTACAGCCTTCAGCATCACAAGCCTTATTGAACTTTTGCGTGGGACTTAATCAATAAGATCAGTGTAAGATTGTCCTAGGTACTTTATTCATGATGTCTATTTAACTAAGCATTATTAGCCATTCTACACGTGGATATCGCATATGAACCTTGAAAAAAAACTCGCTACGTAATGTAACAATAGAAAGTGCGAACGTGCGTTCCGTGAGAACGCGCGCCACCCCTGATTAGGCCGCGAACTCGCGGCCGCCAGCATGTACTTGTAGCGCGGCGATAGAATCGCGGAGTGAGCCGCCCCTGATATTAGTAGCCCGAAAACGCTTCCCATTTTATTAATTGGCCTAAGTTTTGTTTGCCCGAAAGTACTTTTCCCCTATTGTTATTTTCCCGGCTCTTATTTCGCTGTAATTTTGTTTCGCTTAAGATTCGAATCTACACCTATTTAAAATTCCTAAGAATCATTTGTCAACTACTTTTTGTCGCGTAAAGTTTTTATTCCGAAATATTATTTGACCGCTATATATTTGCAAGCAATTTTGGGTGGCGTATAGTTTTATAATTCGAAATATTATTAAGCCGCTATATCAAAAGTTCAATAAATCCTTAATTTTCTAACAAAAGTTTGTTCCCGACCCTCACGGTCGCAGTTCTGACTTGACCTATGAGGCCTTGCCATAAGAGTTTGTGGCAAAGGTTTGTTTCTGTAGGGTCGCAGTTCTAACCTAACCTAACCCACTTTCTTACAAATGTTTGTTTCTGTGAGGGTCGCAGTTCTAACCTAACCTAATCCACTTTTCTAGCACATGTTTGTTTCTGTAAGTAAGGTCGCAGTTCTAACCTAACCTAACCCACTTTTCTTGCAATTTTTGTTTCCAGGAGGATCGCCGTTCTAACCTAACCCACTTTTTTAGCAAATGTTTGCTTCTGTATGGTCGCAGTTCTAACCTAACCTAACCCACTTTTTAACCGTCGCCTCATATCTCTCAAGAAGGACGGTTATCAAGTCGTCTGTATGTTTTTTTTTATATGTTTGTTCCTCGATATCTCCGTCGTTACTGGACCGATTTAGAAAATTTTTTTTGATTGAATGTATATGCATACAGATTGGTCCCATTTTTCTCAGAACCCAGTTCTGATGATGGGATCCTGGAGAAATCGAGGGAACTCCTCGAATCCGAAAGGCATACATATGGTGATTTTTGTGTTTTTAAAGGAACAGCATGCATTTAGGTACGGAACAGTGACATTTGGTGCAGTGGAACTGCTGATGATGGCCAGAACGGAACTCTTCAAATCTGAACGGCACGCTTATAGTGACTTTGGTATTTTTATAAGAACAGCATGCACTTTCGTCCAGAACAGTGACATTTGGTGCAGTGGAATTGCTGATGATGGTCAGAACCGAACTCCTCAAATCTGAACGGCACGCTTATAGTGACTTTGGTATTTTTATAAGAACAGCATGCACTTTCGTCCAGAACAGTGACATTTTGGTGCAGTGGAACTGCTGATGATGGCCAGAACCGAACTCCTCAAATCTGAACGGCACGCTTATAGTGACTATGCCATTTTTATAAGAACTGCATGCGCTTACGTCTAGAACAGTGACATTTGGTACAGTGGAACTGCAGATGATGGTCAGAACCGAACTCCTCAAATCTGAACGGCACACTCATAGTGACTTTGGTATTTTTGTAAGAAAATCATGCACTTAAGTTCAGAACAGTGACATGTATTTAGTTATGTTTGTTAAGCATATTGAGTTTTCAAGTCAAAGTTTGTCAAGCTTCGATTTCTTATAATATAATCGGATTCATGAGGAATTGAGGAAACCTTAACGTTATACGTATATTCATTTGTGTTGCCATCTAATAATTAAAGCATAAAAGCAGTTTTAAAAAATACTTACACATTTCTACATAATCCAACATTCGCAAGTAGCTTTCACCAGAACCCGAAAGGCGACGGTTTTTTTTTCTTAAAAATTATCTAGCACAAGTTTGTTTCTGTATGGTCGCAGTTCTAACCTAACCTAACTCACTTTTCTAGCACAAGTTTGTGTCTGAATGGTCGCAGTTCTAACCTAACCTAACCCACTTCTCTAGCACAAGTTTGTTTCTGTATGGTCGCAGTTCTAACCTAACCTAACCCACTCTTATGGTAAGGGTTTGTGTCGGAGTTCTAACCTAACCTTACCCACTTTTCTTAGCAAGTTTGTTTCCGTGGGAGTCGCATTTCTAACCTAACCTATTTTTTTGTAATGTTTCTATAAATATTTATATATTAGGGAATAGTACATTACGATACAAGTGCGCAAAAAAGGAAGTTCGAAACGAGTGGCGATAAATTAAAACACGACCGAAGTGAGTGTTTTAAATCGACACGAGTTACGAATTTCCTTTTCGCACGTGTATCGTGCGACGTTTTTCAGTACAGATGAGCCTCCGAAGTTTCGACCTGGCATATAATGAACCACTTCTCGCACTAGTGCGTAAAAAATACATCATCTGTACTGAAAAATTACATTTCGACGTTGCGTAGCATCGGATTTATGAAATAGTACATTTCGATACAAGTGCGAAAAAGAGGAAGTTCGAAACGAGTGGCGATAAATTAAAACAAAATTAGAGATGGACCTCCGAAGTTTCGACCTGCCATATAATGAACCACTTCTCGCACTATTGCGTAAAAAAACACCATCTGTACTGAAAAGGTAGTTATCGAAGCGGTTGTCAAATGATAAGATAGGCAACCGTTCTTCTGGTTATTGAGTTTCTATACTTACAATGATATTAGGGAAAATGACATTTCGATGTCACGTAGTATCGGATTTATGAAAAGGTGGTTAACAAATTGGTTGTCAAATGATAAAGTTGGCAACCGTTCTTCTGGTTATAGAGTTTCGGGAAAACGATAATGTGGCATAGCAAACTAGCGACATTTTAAAAATTTGGTAAACAATGTATTTGGATTATAAAAATTCTGTCAACCGTTTTCGGACAAGTGATAATCGGACAAAGGATTTTCGAAACATCGATAGGTTACCATATGTGATGTGACTAATCGTTTGACATTATCTACTCTTACTCAATCGTGGTGGGCACAAATGGGGAGACAGAAATGATAGCCAGTAAGTACAATGTTTGTCTTTATTTCTTTAATAAATCCAAATATAATAAATAATGTAACTGTCTACAGTCGAGGAACATTAAAGGCATTAAAGGTAAATATTTAAATATCTCAAAACAAATTACATGGTGGCTAACAGAAGACCACAAGAAGACCTCGATGTTAGCGTATACTCTCAATGAGTTGTACTATTTTAATAACCGATAAGCTTATTCCATGCCGATTAATTAGCTGATTATAGACATTGTTCTTCGCCTAAAAATTAATAAAATATCTAATAGCATCTAATAGTCACTCGTGTCGTGCGACATACGATTCTGAGAATCTCACAAGTTGGTGGTCTTGTTTTGTGCTGAAATTAGACTTTAAACTTTTTAAATTCGAAATAAAGATAATGAAAGTGTTGAGCTGGAATTTTTAAATTTATTAACCAGTAATCTGTTTCTCTCCATCAGAACTTACAGGGTTTATAAAACCATAGGCCTCAATTTTGTATGAGGCGGCCGTCACCTGTAATAAAGAGTAAACGATGGAAACAGTTTGGGTGTCTTCATCGTAATCCACTTTTGGCGCGCTGAGAGACCATACCGTCACTTTGACGTAAGTTATCAAACTTCGTGGCGAAACCTAGAAACATTTAAAAGTAGGTAAGTAAATGTGGATGTGGAGTTAAATGAGTCATCATTCCCTTGCCCTTTTCCCAATATTTGGGGTCGGCGCAGCAGATCATCTTCCTCCATTCCTCTCTATCAGCTGTCATTTCTATACTTCACTCTCATATCATTGTTCACAGATTCCATCCATCTTTTCTTAGGCCTTCCACTACCATTGTATCCATGCAGTTAAATGATTAGTAATATTAGGAAATTATTACAAAGCTGGACCTAAAATACTTCTGTTAGGGCCCCGTACCAAAAATGTACAGAAGGGTTCGTTTGGCGCTACTCCTTGTATGTCTTTCACAAATGACAACTCACAATCACACCAGTCATTTATTTTTCTTGTCGTTCGCTTTATTTCGGTAAGTACTTAACGGAAATATGTGGCCACCATTTGCAGGTAGGACTTTAGGACCCTCTGTAAGTTAGCCTTAAGTTAGTCGAAAATAATCTGTTGTTTTGTTCATAAGGGAAAGTTTGGCGGGGAGGAAATTGGGAAAGGCTGCACTGGACCAGGGGGCCGATTTTTGAGTCTCACGGCGTTCGAATTCAGAAAATTGTCACTGAAAATAATAGGCAATTCACCGTTTTCAACCGCGCGGTACTTTAGTGACAGTGAGGCTCAAAAATCGGCCCCCAGGAATGGAAAGAGCCCTTCTGACTATTCTGTGAGTAGTGTTGGTGAGACTTTTGAGTAAGCTCGTAGTAGCGAATAAAATAAAAATATTTGAAAAATATATTTTTTTTTAAAAGAAGTTGCAGGCCCAAAATTTCCGGAAATGACTGTATATTTTCATGGGAAAATTGTCATGCTAGTGGAATCTCAAGTCTCATGAAACTTTGCTTCTGTGAAGTGCATATTAGATTCTAGTCATTAAGTCGAATCTTAATATGTAACTTCATTCAACCTTAATAATTTCACTACAATTGAAGGTTCTTGAAATCCATTATTTTTAACCGACTTCAAAAAAAGGAGGAGGTTCTCAATTCGATTGAATGTTTTTTTTTTTGTATAGGTACTGTATGTTACTCGATATCTCCGAGATTCGTGAACCGATTTTCAAAAATTTTTTTTTAATCGAACGGGTATAACCCCGAGATGGTCCCATTGGCACCAAGTCGGGTTCTGATGATGGAATCTTGGAGAAATCGAGGGAACTCTTCAAATGTTATAGGCACATGTAATGTTTTTAGTGTTTTCTTCAATGGTAAACCAGTATTTTCGCCTGATGGTAATAATTTTATGTGGCTGAGTTGATGATGGAAGGTCAACTCCTCAATGGTTAGGAGTTAAACCATAATTCTTTCACTACTGTACGCATATTCGGACTGATACTTATAATATTAATAGGAACCACTAAAAATCAACAAATAAATAAACTTTTTAACAAAAAATAAAACCACCTTCAAAAATAAGCGCGTTAGAAAACACGGAGAAACTAAAAAGCAAAAAATAATAAAATGATTGATTTGTTTATAATTTGGATGTTTAGATTATTGCAATCCGATAAGAAATCTGAATTCAAAGGTTTATTATTTTTTTGCTTTTTAGTGTCTCCGTGTTTTCTAACGCGCTTATTTTTGATAAGTAATGCTTTTATTTCCTTAGTAAAGTTGGGTCTTAAGATTCGTTTTTTAAGCGCTGAGTTTCGTATAAAAAGGACTCGAGTTCTTCACGTTAAGACTAGTTCCTACAAATAAGTATGTACTAAGTACTTTTATGGGGTAGGCAGGTAACAGTAAGGGCTAAGTAGATTTTACTTACCTTTATCGGATAAGTTACGGGATGAAGGAACGGCGGAATATCGCCCGACATTTGGGCAAGTTTTACATAGTCCTCATTCGGTGTACCTGAATCATATAATAAACTCAATTTTATGTAAAAAAACTATTAGGTAATTAAATTACATGAAAAATAAGGACTTTATTTAATGATTATTCAAACACAATCAATAAACTAAATTAACAGGGCCTTAAAAAAAAGTAAAATAACAGTATATTTAATTATAACTTTATTAAAAAAAAAAATAGTAAATGTTATAGACACGTATTAAAACATCTATAATTTAGGCGTTTCGATGCAAGTTTCATTGAAAAATTAAATTGCTGGTAGTTACAAGATCTTTTACAATTATTTTAAAACTAATTAAGAAAAGTTATTCGAATTTAGCTATTATTAGTTTTTTAATAGTTAGTTACAGTACTGGACAAAATTCTTCATACACCGACATATAAAATAAACTTTCTATCATAATTTCTTTACCCTTAAACTTAACATCACAGTTGTATTGGAAAACTTTTAACTAATTTCATGGCGTACAACATATCAATGATCGTACAATTATTTTTTTACATGAGTATAAATATAAATATCAGTACTTTTGGCTCTGGACGAATTTGATCATACAGTAATTAAAATACGAATGAAATGCAATGTATTAGTGTGTATGGCTTTCATCTGCTTTAGATATGGCTGCTTGTCTCGGAGGAACATTTTCAGGTACAAACTGAAGGTATTTATCTAACCCAAGCTTTTTACTGTGTGTCTACTGAAGTAGGCAAAGTGGGTATAATTCAGAATGACATTTGATATTTTCTTTATTTTTCCAAAAACTTCCTTAAATTTTGGCTTGGATTGATTACATGAGACTATGTTAGCCATTCAAGCTATTCATTCCTATTAATCATAACAAACGCATGAGATATACATACTGGTATTATCTTTCAGCCATCGCCCGTCTGAATATATATGAAAAGATGACTGAAAGAAAATACTAGTATGTCTATTTCATGCGTTCGTTGTGATTCATAGGATTAAGTAGCTTCAATGGCTGACATAGTCTCATGTTATCAATCCTAGCCAAAATTTAAGGAAGTTTTTGGAAAAACAAAGAAAATATCAAATGTTATTCTGAATTATACCCACTTTGCCTACTTTAGTAGGCACACAGGAAAAAGCTTGGGTTAGATAAATACCTTCAGTTTGTACCTGAAAATGTTCCTCCGAGACAAGCAGCCATATCTAAAGCAGATGAAAGCCATACACACTAATACATTGCATTTCATTCGTATTTTAATTACTGTATGATCAAATTTGTCCAGAGCCAAAGGTACTAATATTTATATTTATACCCATGTAAAACAATAATTGTACAATCATTGATATATTGTTGTCTGTATGTTGTACGCCATGAAATTAGCCAAAAGTTTTCAACACAACTGTGATGTTAAGTTTAAGGGTAGAGAAATTATGATAGAAAGTTTATTTTTTTATGTCGGTGTATGAAGATTTTTGTCTAGTACATTTAGCTTTGGGCCGCGATTCGTCGGCGAATAGCGATGATGTATACTTAATTGATGATGACGATTGATTAATCAGACTCTATTTGCTATCCCGGCGGCACGCGCTCAAGGATTCAAGGCTGTCTCGGTCTCCACTGTACGACTGCGCCATAACATAACTCGTCTCAATGACATACTGGCCAGCGCGCAGCGACAGCAAACTGAATAATTATGTTTTCACCACACCAACTGGTAAAGGCTTTCTTTGCTATTCGAAAAGCAAAATTGCATTTTATCCACAAGGGGGCAAAGTAATTTCATACGAATTTTAACTCGATGTCTTAATCTGGCTGCTAGATTTTACCTATAAATGATGATTTTGAATCATAAATATTGAATAAATTGATAGATTTCATTTATTTTGATGTTTTATAGTCAGTATTTTGTTCGTGTTGGTGTGGTGAAAAATTTTGTGTTTCATTCGGTGGCAAAGTTTGTTTAACCTTCGTGCCTTGATACCCTCGCAACGCTCAAGATTCCACTTTTTGAACCACTCGCTACGCTCGCGGTTCAATTTTGGAATCTTTCGCTTGCTCGGGTATCAATATTGACACGTGCGGTTAAACAACTACTTTGCCCCCTTGTAAAACAAATAACTATTTCCCCTCCCTAGCTCGGAAACACGTGTTTTGTCCTTTCATACCAGCTGGTAAAAACGCATTTTATCCACTAGTGGATAAAGTAATTTGACCTTGAATAGAGGCGAATTTTCTACTTTAAAATTGATAAAAGCTAATCGAATTAATCTTAGTGATGAAGATGTTTTACCACACCTGTGGAACTACCGGAAGCTGTGATAAACGCGTTTTTTGAGTTGTACTTACTTTCCTCGCTATAGTGAGGGGAAAAGTTGTGTGTTACACATGAGTGAAAATGTATTTCACTTCTCGTGTGTTGAAAAACTCGGCGTTAAAATACAACTTTGCACTCTTGTATTAACAATTAACTATTCATATTTTCGCAGCATGGAGTCGCAATTTGCAGTCGTTATAACTTGATTTATCATATGACTGCAAGTGCGATTCACTTATAATTATTATACAGGGTGTCCCGTAAACCAACCCCAAAATTCAAAATTAAAAGGACATCTCATTAGCTACTTATCATATGAAGCTAATTTTACCTTAACAAAAATGTTTTTGAGATAATGGCCGTTAAAATTTTTAAATCTTAAAGAATAAAAGTGACAATATCTCGAAAACCATGACATTTGCATCAAAGTAATGTCCTATCACCCATTTTCATTTTGCCGTTGGTTTACGGGACACCCGGTATGATTTATTACACTCTTCTTAACCTTAATACTCACCGAAGTAGTAGTCCCATTGCAATGCAGTCACGCAATTCACAATCAGCAGCAGACCTAATACCGATGCAAGTAAGTTTCTCGACCCCATGTTGCTGGCTGAATATAAAACGATGTAAGCAATTAGATTGTGCCTTAAGGGAGCAAAATATAAGGAAAAATAAAGATTTTCACACGTCAACATAACGACAAACGATAAGAACAAACTAAAAAAAAAACAGAAGACAGAAATGTGTCAGCAAAAATGCTCAAGCTCAGCATTGTGCTCCAGCACGGAGGCTGCAACGCTGATTTTCAGCTTGATTTTACACGTTCAACTATAAATATTATTGTAATTTACTTACATGAATGCGTTTTTGTAGCAAGAACTGTCATGGGCGTCTTGAAAGGTTCTATATAAAGTTACTAATTTATAGTTCTAATTGAGTACCTGCTTTCTAATTACAATTAGATACTAATGAGCCATGTAAACGCCATGACATAGTAATTACGAGTTCACGTGTGTGTTCTCTAACGCAAGCAATCATTAAGACGCAATAAGAGGGGTCAATTCTCCATACAAACGCTCTCAACGGTACGTAGCCAAAGTGCACAAAAACATACGTTAATATCCAGAATCGATTGTAATCATGAATCTATAATAGCTAGTAGTTATCTCTTTTGCTCTTCCGTATTGGCGCAACAGAGCCAGACCACAGAATATACACGGTGAAATAAAAAGGACCGTTTCAATTTAAACTTGGCATAGTAAATTTTGAGGTCATAATGAACAAGATTTGTTATGGGTTATGGGACCAATGCTGACATCGCAAAAAAGCTCATTTCTCATCTCTCGTTTCTATGGAACTGCCATTTTTTTTCGCGATTTCAGCATTGGTCCTGTAACTTCTGTAATAAATATTGTTCAAGTATGACCTCAAATGCGCTGGTGGCCCAGAGCGGTAAGAGCGTGCGACTTTCAATTCAATCCGGAGGTGGCGGGTTCGAACCCCGCTTCGTACCAATGAGTTTTTCGGAACTTATGTGCGAAATGTCATTCCAGTCGCTTTTATTTTATTATTTGCCAGAAATGCCAGTCGCTTTTCGGTGCAGGAAAACATCGTGAGGAAACCGGACTAATTCCAATAAGGCCTAGTTACCCTTCGGGTTGGAAGGTCAGATGGCAGTCACTTTCGTAAAACTAGTGCCTATGCTAAATCTTGGGATTCGTTGTCAAACCGGACCCCAGGCTCCCATGCGCCGCGGCGAATGCCGGGATAACGCAAGGAGGATGATGATGATGACCTCAAATTTTTAACGGTTTTTTATTTCACCCTGTATACATGAATAGTAAAAAAAAAAAAAAATCTACCTACACGTGCCGTTGGTCGGCCTACACATGTAGTTAACATAATAAGCCACGGTCGCGATACATTTCGTCACTACTTTTAAAAAATCTCGTATCTCACGCTGCTTCTCAAAGTTAAAACGCAGTAAGTCTATATGCATTCCATACATACTTACAACAATTTTCTTTTCATTGACAGACGAAGATACAAGTTTTTTAAAAAGTAGGTAGTGACGATTTGTTTATATCATAATCTATTTCATGATTATTAGTTACCGTGATTGTAGCTACTTACATCCATAGGTATGCATAATTACTAATATTATAAATGGGAAAGGGTGTGAGTCTGTTTGTTTATCCGTCTTTCACGGCAAAACGGAGTGACTAATAGACGTGATTTTTTTTAAAGGAGTTAGTTGAAGGGATGGAGAGTGAAATAGGCTACAGGCTATAGACTTTTTGTCTCTTTCTAGCGCCTCACTTCCCTAATAAAATGGGAGGTAGACGTTTCTATGGAGCGTTCCGCAATTTTCGGATCTAACGCGAGCGAAGCCGTGGGCAAATGCTAGTCGTTTATAAACGATTGTATACCGTTATCCATTGCGTGGGTTTACTGGTGAACTAGATAAGTTGATCAAACTGGTTTTTAAAATTCGAATTATGTCCAATTTTCAAAATGATCTTATTTCAACGAAAACAATCTTGATTTATCAGGTTTCACCAGTAAACCCTCGATTATACATTTTTTTAATGGGTTTACTTTACTCTTGGCCACAGACTAGCCAAAAGCAAAGACGTGGCCTACTTACTCTTGATTTGAAGGTTGCCGGGTTTGGAACCTATATTTATTTTTTAACCGTCGCCTCAAATCTCTCAAGGAAGGACAGTTCTCAATTCGTCTGTATGTTTTTTTTTTAATGTTTGTTCCTCGATATCTCTTTTTTTTGATTGAATGTATATGCATACAGATTGGTCCCATTTTTCTCAGAACCCAGTTCTGATCTTCTGATAATGGGATCCTGGAGAAGTCGAGGGAACTCCTCGAATCTGAAAGGCATACGTATGGTGATTTTTGTGTTTTTAAAGAAACATCATGCATTTAGGTACGGAACAGTAACATTTGGTGCAGTGGAACTGCTGATGATGGCCAGAACGGAACTCCTCAAATCTGAACGGCACACTTATAGTAACTTAGGTATTCTTATAAGAACACTGAACAGCATGCACTTACGTCCAGAACAGTGATATTTGGTGCAGTGGAACTGCTGATGATGGTCAGAACCAAACTCCTCAAATCTGAACGGCATACTCATAGTGACTTTGGTATTTTTGTAAGAAAAGCATGCATTTAAGTTCAGAACAGTGACATTTATTTAGTTATGTTTGTTAAGCATATTCAGTTTTCAAGTCAAAGTTTGTCAAGCTTCGATTACCTATACTTTATCGGATTCATGAGGAATTGAGGAAACTCCTCAAATCTTAACGTTATACGTATATTCATTTGTGTTGCCATCAAATAATTAAAGCATTAAAAGCAGTTTTAACAACTAACCACAAAATTAAAATTTTGAAAAAACCCCCGACCGCGACCTAGTGGGCCGATTTTCATGAAACATGGCTAAGAACACTCCCGATTAACTCAGCTTTCAGACAAAAAAAAAACTAAATCAAAATCGGTTCATCAGTTCGAGAGCTACGATGCCACAGACAGACACACATACATACAGACAGACAGACAGACATACACACAGACAGACACGTCAAACTTATAACACCCCGTCGTTTTTGCGTCGGGGGTTAAAAAATACCTACACATTTCTACATAATCCAACATTCGCAAGTAGCTTTCAGAAACCGAAAGGCAGCGGTTTTTTTTCTTAAAAATTATTTTTACATTACACCAACGGTAAAGTCTCCCTTCCCTTGATATCAAAAATAAATGACAAGGTTGCATTAATTTAATTCACAAGAGTGGAAAGTATATCATTTGAAGCGCTGGTGGCCTAGCGGTAAGAGCGTGCGACTTTCGATCCGGAGGTCGCGGGTTCGAACCCCGGCTTGTACCAATGAGTTTTCGGAACTTATATGCGAAATGTCATTTGATATTTGCCAGTCGCTTTTCGGTGAAGGAAAACATCGTGAGGAAACCAGACTAATTCCAATAAGGCCTAGTTACCCATCGGGTTGACAGGTCAGATGGCAGTCGCTTTCGTAAAACTAGTGCCTACGCCAAAGTTTGGGATTAGTTGTCAAAGCGGACCCCAGGCTCCCATGAGCCGTGGCAAATGCCGGGATAACGCAAGGAAGAAGAAGGAAAGTATATCATTTATTTATTAAAACATTATATCTATTACTTACATAAAATTATAAAATACTAAAACTAATAAGGAAAACGTACGCGTCGTCGGTACTAGTCACTAAGATGGTTTACTGACGATTCGCCAAAAAACGTTTCCCAAAGTTTCACATTCCAAACTATTATTCCCAAATTATCATTTCCCAAATAAACGTTTGGCAAAACAACTTATCGCAAATTGACATTTAGCAAAACTTTTTTTGGCAAGTATTTGTTTCCCAAAATATTTACTTGGTCAAATCTTATTTTACCAAATATTATTTAGTCAAATGTATTGTTAGGCAAAATTTCCATTTCCCAATATATTGTAGTTAAATGGCGCACTAGAAATTTGTTTGTTGATTTTATACTTTGTGTCCAACATTTGTGTGAAATAATGTGTATGTCGTACTTTTTTTTCCTCCTGCTGCAAATGTCAAGGATGACATTTCACTTACATGTCCGGATACATTTTATTAAAAAGGAACCTGACGTTTTCAAGACCATTATGTTCTATTAATTTTTAATTACATTAAAAAATCATTTCCGGTTTGCTCACTGTCAACCTAACACGCTCCTCCTCGCTTCGCTCGTCGTCGCACCTAAACTGACTCTGTCACAGACGAATTTTCTGTTACAATACTAATTAATAACATTATTACATTATATTTATGCCTTATAATATTATTGTCAAACGTGGACGTGGTTTTGCATGGTATAATTTGAAGAAACATTTTTTGACAAAAAAAATTGTTGACAAATAATTTAGTCCAGTACCTAATTAATTTGACAAAAATAAACTTGAGAAAACTTTTCTTATCCAGCTGAAGCACTTGGGAATAAAACAGTAAAAAAGTTTGGGAAATTATAATTTGACAGATTTTAAGTTTGTCAAATGTTAATATGGGTAGTTGGCAAAATTTGTTTGAGAAATGAAATTTGACAAAAAAATCTTCGGTAAATTAAATACCTAAATATTTTCGAAATTTGCGATGTGATATTTTGACCAAACATGTTTTTGGGATATAAGTTTTGCCATTAAAAACGTTTGCGAAATAAAGTTTTGTCTAAATAAAATTTGACTAAGTAAAATTGTGCCAAATGATAATTTGACCAAACAAATTCATTGCGAAACATACCTTTGCCAAACAATAATTTGGGAAATGAAACTTTTGCGATATGATTATTGGGAAATGAAATTTGACGAAACATTTTTCGGCGAAACGGCAGGACACCCACTGAGATATTACGTTTATATGGTGACAGTATCTACGTCCCGTTTGTTCGCGAGGCGCTGGTTGAATGGTCCTTTCGCTCGCCAGGAGGGCTGCAGCCCGAAAATCTTGCTTCACAAAGGCTTTGGGACGATATACTCTGCAAACAAGTCTATGCAAACCTGCTTAATGGCGCTCATGCATCAGATGCGGCACGACTGAAGGCTGTTGCGGAACCGGAGTCAGGCGCTTGGCTGCACGCACTGCCTTCGCCTCACCTAGGAACACTACTAGACAATGACACTTTGAGGGTGAGTGTCGCCTTACGACTAGGGTGTAAGGTATGTGAGCCTCACAAGTGTCCTTGTGGCGTAATGGTCGGGTGTAATGGACATCATGGGCTCAACTGCGTTAGGTGCAAGGGGCGAATACCGAAGCACCAAACTATCAACGAGCTTCTTCGACGGGCCTTGGCCTCAGCTAATATCCCCAGCGTTTTGGAGCCACCTGGTTTAAGCCGTACAGATGGCAAGCGGCCGGACGGCCTAACACTGGTCTCATGGGCAAAAGGTCGGAGCCTGTTGTGGGATGCCACATGCGTTTGTACCTTTGCTCCCACGCATGTCAGCCACACGAGCAAAAAGGCAGGTTCCGCGGCCGAGACCGCTGCCAAATTAAAACATACCAAATATGCGAACCTGGGACCAGTTTACGACTTCGTGCCGGTTGCCGTCGAAACGGCTGGACCTTGGTATACCGAGGCCAAGAAGCTGGTTGCTGAGATTGGGCGCCGGTTGAGGGACAGAGGGGGTGACCCCCGGGCTGGATCTTATCTGGTCCAACAAATATCCCTTGCCATTCAGCGTGGCAACGCAGCTGGCATATTTGGGACTTTTGGGCCAGGTAGGGAACAATTCGGGGGTAGTCGGTAGTCCTTGGCGGGATTATTTGTAATATAATTTTTCTCAATATTTGTTATTATACTGTTTATTTAAGTTTAGATACATTTAGGTTTACTTATTTAGTTTAATTTGTTAGTTTATTTTAAGATACCTAATAGAAATTGTATTTTTTCCAGTTAATAAAGTATTTATTACAGAATAAGGAATATGTATATACAATAAAGATAAAAAGTAATCTATTTCCTAACTTAAAATTAACTTATAAGTAAAAAATGCGCCCCAAGTCGTCACTATGTGTTATGGTGCCCAGAAGGCTGGCAGCGTTACCCCTTTGGATAGTTAGGGTTAGCCTCTGGCCGAAGTAGCTGCCAGCTCTCTGGCATCCACCAGGCGCTGGGATATCTCTTTGAAAAGAGATTTCGCGCTGGGCCCCCACGGTCCCAAAGTTTCGACACCGAACGGCGCAAATATGTAGCCCTCGCCGAGGACGGCATATTAAATAAAAAATAAAATAAAAAGTCATTTATTGTCGCAAATAATTTTAAGGTACAATTACTTAAGTATTTATTTCTATCATGCAACTAAGAGTAAGCTATGCTACGATACAGTACAATCATGTCTAATTATTCTATATTAGCTATGATCACAACTTTGAGGACTAAAATAACTAAGTAACTACCAACAGTTAAATACTAGGTGCGACAATAGGCTCGAGACTCAGCTTGTGCCGCGAGTCTAGTGACTGCACAGCGCTGTTTTTCAGCCCGTACCTATTTCTTTGAGTGTATGAAAAAGGAACTTCTAACCCGCGTTAACATTTGAATAGCTGCTCACAGGAGTTAAAATAACAATTTGTAATAAGTACTAATAGCAATTTAAATTTAAAATTTTTGCCCATAAAGTTTTACATTGTGTGAATAGTACTAGTATTAGTATTAACCCTTAAATGCATGATTCTTCTTTTAATGAGAAATTAATGTATGTGATAAACAATGTTTTTTTAACACTAGGAAAAATATATTGATTTAGACTAACACGATTTGCACTCATAATTTTTGGAACAAAACGGGACTTAATCGCGTAAACACTTACATTTATATTAGGCCCGACGTTTCGAACATCACATTATGTTCGTGGTCACGAACAAGAACAAGTGCGGGTAGTTCGAGAAACTCGCGCGGCTAGAAGATGTTGATGCAATTCCTCGCCAGTCTACCCGTGACCACGAACATAATGTGATGTTCGAAACGTCGGGCCTAATATAAATGTAAGTGTTTACGCGATTAAGTCCCGTTTTGTTCTAAAATTACTAGGAAAAATTTTACTGCAGTTAGAATGTACAAATATATGATGCATATATACATCACTATACATTTAAGGGCCAAGTAATACATATTTAATAAAATTATATTAATATTATTCATGAAATTCACGTATACATCTCTGTCTACCAATCGGACCATATAGTTAATTAATGTTCAATGTAACAATATAACAATATTATTCAATGTAACAGTATTATGCAAAGTGCAATAAATCATCGTTCACATTTTTGTGTCATTAAAAGAGTTCTTTTAAAGTTAATTTTGAAGGTTGGTATTGATAAATTAGTACGAAGAGGGGATGGCAAATCATTCCATATTTTTGAAGCACGATAGCGGAAGCTTCCCTGGAACCCCACAGATCTATGCTTTGGCACAATCACCTTATTAGCATGCATGCTTCGAACTCCTCGGTCTTTGTGTTTTGGCCATTTCAGCTTTTCAAACAGGTACTCTGGTCTGCGAGTTTGAAGAATTTTAAATACTTGTGTTGCTCGTTGTAACAAAATCTGGCACAAGCGTTCTGTACCCGCTGTATACTTCGCGCGGTCTTCGCATACAGCCTAGGCCCATAGACTATATCACAATAGTTAAAGTGTGACAAGACCAAAGCTTCAACAAGAGTTTCCCGTACCTTTTCTGATAGGTACTCCCTTATGGTATAAAGCAATTTTAAACGATAGTATGCGTTTCTAATCTTATTACTAACATGTTAGCAAAAACTTAGTTCACTATCCATTAATATACCTAAGTTTTTTGTAACATTAACCTGTTCAATTATTTGATCATCAACCTTAAGGGTTGGATTATTTTCTTTAATTTTCATACATTGAACAGTGGTGCCAAGAATCATAAATTTGGTTTCTGATAGATTCAAAGCATCCTCCCTTGCGTCCATGGAATGAGTGTCATCTCGTCGGGCCGCTTGCCATCGTCGCGTGCGATATCGTTCGGCTCCACTTTCCCATTCATAATATTATTATGGATAATTATCTTCTAAATATATAAAAGAAGAAACTGACTGACTGATTAACATAATCAACGCACAGCCGAAACCGCTGGTCCTAGAAATTCCAAATTTGGCACGTAGGTCTCTTATAAGGTGTAGAGGAGCACTAAGAAAGGGTTTTTCAAAATTCACCTCCTAAGGGGGTGAACTGGGGTCCAAAGTTTGTATGGGAAAATAGATTACTTACCCGGGCGAAGCCGCGGAAAAAAGCTAAAGTAATACATATTAAAGTAACGGGCCTGTTTGCAATATAAGTATGTGACTAATCGTTTGATAATATCTCTTACCCATAAACTCGTATATCGTGGTGGGCACAAATGGGGAAATAGAAATGATAGCCAGTAAATCAGTACAATGTTTGTCTTTATTTCTTTAACAAATCCAAATATAATAAATAATGTACCTGTCTAAAGTCGGCGAACATTAAAGGTAAATAAATATCTCAAGATAAATAAAAAAAAAACATGGTGGCCAACAGAAGACCACAAGAAGACCTCAATGCAGCGTATACTCTCAACATCTACAAGGTGTAGAATAGTAGACATACACAATGAAGGCATTAACACATGTATTTTATGAGTGCACTACTTTAGTAATCGATAAGGTTCGTCCATGGCGATTAATTAGCTGATCATAGACATTGTGCAAAGTTCTTCAACTAAAAATTATGAAATATCTAATAGCTAAGTACTCGCGCGACATATGATTCTGAGAATCTCACAAGTTGGTGGTCTTGTTTGGCTGAAATTACTTAAAACTTTGACTTTAAAATTCAAAATAAAGATAATGAAACTGTTGAGCTGGAATTTTTAACCTTGTTAACCAGTAATCTGTTTTTCTCCATCAGAACTTAAAGCGTAGATACCATAGGCCTCAATTTTGTATGAGCTGGCCGTCACCTGTATGAAAGAGTAAACAATGGAAACAGTTTGGGTGTTTTCATCGTAATCCACTTTTGGCGGGCTGAGAGACCATACCGTCACTTTGACGTAGCGTATCAGACTTTGTGGCGACACCTAGAAAAAATTAAGAGTAGGTAAATGTGGATGTGGAGTTAAATGAGTCATTATTACCTTGCCCTTTTCGCATTATTTGGGGTCGGCGCAGCAGATCATCTTCCTCCATTCCTCTCTATCAGCCGTCATTTGCATACTTCACTCTCATATCATTGTTCACACATTCCATCCATCTTTTCTTAGGCCTTCCAATACCATTGTATCCATGGAGTTAAGTGATTAGTATCAGGAAATTATTACAAAGCTGGCCCTAAAATACTTCTGTAAGGGCCTCGTACCAAAAATGTACAGAAGGTTTCCTTCGGCGCTACTCCACTTGTGTCAACACTCACAATCACACCAGTCATTTATTTTGCTTGTCGTTTGCTTTATTTAGGTACTTAACGGAAATATGTGGCCACCATTTGCAGGTAGGACTTTAGGACCCTCTAATGTAAGTTAGCTTTAAGTAGTTGAAAATAATGAAAGGCTGCACTGGGCCAGGAATGGAAAGAGCCCTTTTTTCTCTTCTGAGTAGTGTTTGTTGAGGCTTTTGAGTAAGCTCGTAGTAGCAAAGAAGTCGCAGAACACACCCAAAATTTCCGGAAATTATTGTATAATATCTTCATGGGAAAATTGTTATGCTGGTGGAATGGAATATCATGTCCTCGTGTAACTTTCCTTCGGTGAAGTGCATATACTCTAGTCATTAAGTCGAATCTTAATAACTTCATTCAACCTTAATAATTCCACTACAACTCAAAGTTCTTGAAATAAATTATCTGATAATGCTTTTATTTCCTTAGTAAAGTTGGGTCTTAAAATATTTAACTCGTTTTTTAAGCGCCGAGTTTCGTATAAAAAGGACTCGAGTTCTTCACGTTAAGATTCTAGTTCCTACAAGTACTACTTTTAAGGGGTAGGCAGGTAACACTAAGGGCTAAGTAGATTTTACTTACTTTTATCGGAAAAGTTTGGTGATATGAGAACAGCGGAATATCGCCCGACAATTGGGCAAGTTTTTCATCGGCGTCATTCCGTGTACCTGAATCATAATAAACTCAATTTAATAAAAAAAACTATCAGGTAATTACATAAAAATAAGTAAAATAACCACCTTGGAGGTAGCTCCTTTCAAACAAAATAGTTATTTGTTATACAAGGGGGCAAAGTTGTATTTTAACGCCGAGTGTGGAATTGAAAAACGAGCAAGTGAAAGGATTCTATAGTTGAACCACGAGCGAAGCGAGGGGTTTGAGAATAGAATCCTGAACTTGCGAGTTTTTTAACACACGAGAAGTAAAATACATTTGCACCCGAGTGCAACACAAAACTTTTCTCCTCACTATAGCGAGGAAACTACAACGCAAAAAATGCGTTTATCACTGCTTCCGGTAGTTCCACAGGTGGTAAATCATCTTTATTACTAGATTCACCTACTTTTATCAATTTTAAAGCAGTTAATTTGACTTTATTCAAGGTCAAATTATTTTACCCACTAGTGGATAAAATTCGTTTTTACCCGCTGGTATTAAAGGACAAAACACGTGTTTCCGAGCTAGTGAGGTGAAAAAAGAATTATTGAAATCGGACCGCGGGTCTCGGAGTAATCAGGTAACATACATGAGATTAACCCGAAATACCTTGGTCTTCTTTATTTTCAGTAAAGAAGTCGGTTAAACAAAGGGACAATATCTCGAAAACCATGACATTTCCATTAAGGTAATGTCCTGTCACCCATTTTAATTTTGGTGTTGGTTTACAGGACGCCCGGTATGATTTACACTCTTCTTAACCTTAATTGGTAGACACTCACCGAATTGGTAGTCCCATTGCATGAATGCAGTCACGCAATTCACAATCAGCAGCAGACCTAATACCGATGCAAGTAAGTTTCTCGACCCCATGTTGGTGGCTGAATATAAAACAATTTAAGCAATTAGATTGTGTCTTAAGGGGACAAAATAGAAGGAATAATAAAGATTTTGCAAAGACACGTCAACATAAACCATAAGAGCAAACTAAAAAAGAAACAGTCTAAAATGAGCATTTCTTTTTTTTTGCCAATAAAAAAATTTTGATTGTTTTAGGGAATTTTAGGTCAATTGTACTCAGAATCACGAGTACTTTCAATCTCACTGGGAGACAAAAAGTGTCCAAGAATTTCCATACATTTTTGTTACTTTCCTCTTTTGTTACCTCATACAACATGTACGGAAAATGGTAACAAAATAAGAAAAAATCGTATGGGACAATTTTATTAACTACTAGGATTGAAAAAGCTAGTAATTCTGAGTAGAAATAGCATTTTTTTTCAAAAATTATAAAAGTGGCAAAAAAAAAAGAAATGCTCAAATGGGTCAGCATTAATTAAAAAACCGGCCAAGAGCGTGTCATGCCACGCTCAGTGTAGGGTTCCGTTGTTTTCCGTATTTTTCTCAAAAACTACTGAACCTATCAAGTTCAAAACAATTTTCCTGAAAAGTCTTTATAAAGTTCTACTTTTGTGATTTTTTTCATATTTTTTAAACATATGGTTCAAAGTTAGAGGGGGGGGGGGACACTTTATTTTCCTTTAGGAGCGATTATTTCCAAAAATATCAATATTATCAAAAAACGATTTAAGTAAACCCTTATTCATTTTTAAATAGCTATCCAACAATATATCACTCGTTGGGGTTGGAATTAAAAAAAATATCAGCCCCCACTTTACATGTAGGAGGGTACCCTAATAAAACATTTTTTTCCATTTTTTTTGCACTTTGTTCGCGTGATTGATATACCAGCCATTCTCAAAGTGTGCTCCGCGGACCCCTAGGGCTCCGCAAAGCCTCTCTGGGGGCTCCGTGTGAATTTTGGGTACCTGATATGCAACTTCAACTCTCTTCCATAAAACCAAATATTCACCAATTGTTAAAAAATAAAAAAACTGTTTCATGTAATACCTCACATTAGAATCTAGTGATTAGATTTTACTATCATGATTGCTTATTAAAATAAAGATTGCAATAAAAAAAAATTAAGGGTTCCGTCAGATGTTTTACTTTCTAAAAGGGTTCCATGGGAAAATAAGTTTGAGAACCGCTGTGATATACATATTGGTACCAAATTTCAGCTTTCTAGTGCTAACGGTTACTGAGATTATCCGGACGGACGGACGGACAGACGGACAGACGGACAGACGGACAGACGGACAGACGGACGGACGGACGGACGGACGGACGGACGGACGGACGGACGGACGGACGGACGGACGGACGGACGGACGGACGGACAGACAGACATGGCGAAACTCCTACAACAGTTGACTACGGAACCCTAAAAAATACCTCCGCCTTTGGGCTTCTGGTGAAAGGCTACTTGCGAATGTTGGATTATGTAGAAATGTGTAGGTATTTTTTAAAACTGCTTTTAATACTTTAATTATTTGATGGCAACACAAATAAATATACGTACTTATACTGTTAAGGTTTTAGGAGTTTCCTCAACAATTCCTCATGAATCCGATTATAAGAAATCGAAGCTTTACAAAATTTGACTTGAAAACTTAATATTCTTAACAAACATAACTAAATAAATGTCGACTGTTCTGGACGTAAGTGCATGCTATTCTTATAAAAATACAAAAGTCACTATAAGTGTGCCGTTCAGATTTAAGGAGTTCCCATCTGATCGTCATCAGCAGTTCCACTGCACCAAATGTCACTGTTCTGAACGTAAGTGTATGCTACTCTAAGTCACTATAAGTGTGCCGTTTAGATTTGAGGAGTTCGGTTCTGACCACCATCAGCAGTTCCACTGTACCAAATGTCACTGTTCTGAACGTAAGTGCATGCTGTTCCTCTAAAAATAACAAAGTCACTATAAGTGTGCCGTTCGGATTTGAGGAGTTCCCTTGATTTCTCCTGGATTCCATCATCAGAACTGAGTTCTGAGAAAAATGGGACCAATCTGTATGCATATACATTCAATCAAAAAAAAAATTTTTAAATCGGTCCAGTAACGACGGAGATATCGTGGAACAAACATTTAAAAAAAAAACATACAGACGAATTGAGAACCACCTTCCTTTGAGATATTTGAGGCGGCGGTTAAAAAACTGTGTCAACACTAAAATGACTGAACAAGACTACAATGTGTCAGCAAAAATGCTCAAGCTCAGCATTGTGCTCCAGCATGGAGGCTGCAGCGTTTTCAGCATTTTCAGCTTGATTTTACATAATCAACCATAAATATTATTGTAATTTACTTACATGAATGCGTTATTGTAGCAAGAACTGTATGGGCGTCTTGAAAGGTTCTATATAATGTTACTAATTTATAGTTCTAATTAAGTACCTACTTTCTAATCACAATTAGATGCTAATGAGCCATGTGAACGCCATGACATAGTAATTACGAGTTCACGTGTGTGTCCTCTAACGCAAGCAATAATTAAGACGCAATAAGAGGGGTCAATTCTCCATACAAACGCTCTCAACTATTTCTTGCGGTACGTAGCCAAAGTGCACAAAAACATACGATAATATCTTTTCCCCTCACTAGCTCGGAAACACGTGTTTTGTCCTTTAATACCAGCGGGTAAAAACGCATTTTATCCACTAGTGGGTAAAGTAATTTGACCTTGAATGAAGTCAAATTAACTGCTTTAAAATTGAAAAAAGTAGGTGAATCTAGTAATAAAGATGATTTACCACCTGTGGAACTACTGGAAGCAGTGATAAACGCATTTTTTGCGTTGTAGTTTCCTCGCTATAGTGAGGGGAAAAGTTTTGTGTTACACTCGGGTGCAAATGTATTTTACTTCTCGTGTGTTAAAAAACTCGCAAGTTCAGGATTCTATTCTCGAACCAACTATAGAATCCTTTCACTTGCTCGTTTTTCAATTCCACACTCGGCGTTAAAATACAACTTTGCCCCCTTGTATAACAAATAACTATTAATCGATCGTAATCCTGAATCGATAATAGCTAGTAAGTAGTTAATATCTCTATTTAATTGCTCTTCCGTATTGGCGCGACAGAGCCAGACCACAGGATCGGTTTAGTTACAAACGACCGTTTAAACTTTGCAAAGTGACTTTTGTGGTCATAACTCATAATGAACATGTAAGATTTGTTTAGAACCAATGCTGATATCGCAAAGAAAATGTTCATTTCATTTTACACACATATGAACCAACTTACCTTACAGATAAACCAAACATGCAAGTTATAGGTTACAGCTAAAGGTTACAACAAAGGGCTATACAACTATACATAGAATTTAATTAACAAGTTAGACAGTACTACGGATTATTATACACTGTTTAAACAGTGTAACAAATTATTACGACATGTCACTTTACATTAGAGATGGGCCGATTTGCCGAATACGAATATTCGGCCGAACATTCGGTTTAGCTCTTACCGAACCGAACATTCGGTTACGCCATATTTAGAAAGCATAGTTAAGATTAAAACTATTAAATGATTGATAATGGTTACATATGTGACTAGAACTACATATGTTCACTCCACAGAACTTAATTTAGATAGAAGAAACAAATTCATATATTTGTATAGGGGCCGAGCGTGTCAAATTTTGTACTGAAGTTGATTCTTGCCTGTAATTTTAAATATGTCTCAGGCTCTTGATTGTTCATAATTTTTGTGTTGTTGCAATTGAGTATCACGTAACGAGGCATTTTTTATGTTTTGGTTGACTTCAACTTACAAAAATTGACGCCCGAAAGCTGCAAGCTGCGAGTAAAGACGGACAACTCAGTGGATTTCACTGAGTTCATTTGACACGCTAAGTAGATACGTTTGCTTGATCTATGGTATATATGACATCTGTGGTTCACTCTGAACTCTTCTCAACTCTTAAACTACGTTTTTTTTTCAACTTTTTATTCTATATTAAAACAATTCTATTTATATTTTGACGCATAGGTAGGTGATTATCTCTTTTTAGTAGTTCCTTAGACACCTACTAAAATAGGAGCTTACTATCCAATGGAATACGTAAGATCTTCATTATAGTTATTTGCTTTGTTTATTCGGTAAATATTCGGCAATGCAACCGAATTATTCGGCCGAATACGAACATTGAAAAACTTGCCGAATATGCCGAATACCGAATATTTACCGAATATTCGGCCCATCTCTACTTTACATCATATCAAGAAACTTATATCTCTAATTCATAATAATATTCTTAAATGCTATAATTGGTGCCCGATTGATATTCCGAAATAAAATACGCCGATTTTCGGTACGCCGACAACGATTCGCCGACGTCTGTTTTGGCCGAATAACGATTGGAAGATTCTCATTTCGCATAATATTCGTCCGTAAACGGAGTCAGTAGGCAGAAATTTGATACGCCGATTTACTTTTCGACGAACAATCATTTAGTAATTGTAAAAATTGGCCGACACAAAATTGGTCGAAACACAATAGGTCGAGTGATCATTTGGTATTTTTTTTTGGTGAGTTGGCTGGAGCCTGGAACTTGCGTACAAAGTGTTCTGAGGATTCAAGAATCTAGTTGTTAGATCGTTTGTAAGAGTAATTCACATTTATTTCATTTACTTATTTATATGAATCATCATGTTCTGATTCTAAGGATTAATTTTAGTAAATTATGTATTGTTGTTTTCAACTCACCAAATTTTTTACCGAACATAATGTTGCCAGTATATGTAAATTATTACCGCAACGAAAAGAATTTCACGTTATACATTGTTCAAGACCCCCCCCCCCCCACTTTCTTCCCGTGGGTGTCGTAGAAGTCGACTGTGGGGTATGGGTTAAATTGTGGCACTGTCACTGCAATGTCACAATCTGGATTTCTTTTAACCCTTTTTTGCCAAGAGTGGCACTGAAACTTAAGAGTTCATGTGCTCTACCTACCCCTTTATGGGCTACAGGCGTGATTATATGTATGTATTAATTTTTAAAAGTCATTCATTCGAAAATATTTTAACAATGTATAAAATGTGAAACGTTATTCGACTAAACGTGGCCTAAACGAAAATATTACTTTGCTAAATGTAAAATGTCCAATAATAGTTCGGATAATTTGCACAGAAGCGAACTGGGTGGCTAGCCGAATGGCACAATCGCTCACGAAACGCTCACGAAACGAAGCGCTAGTAGATATCTATCTCTATCGCGCTTGCGTATTGGCGCGACAGAGCCAGCGGCGTATCGCTTTCGTTTGGCGTCGGAGAAATGCCATTCGGCTACGGGGCCTGAACTGTATGCGAATCAAGATTCTACGTAACGTTATTCGACCAAAAGTGACAGCGATAGTTTGATTATTCGGCTAAATGGCATTCGGCGAATCGTTATCGGCGAATCAATAATCGGCTAAAAAATTGTCGGAGAATCATTAGGTAGCCGCTATAATTGGCTGTTTTATACATTTTGACTGTCATGATGCCGCTCATTTCTATGGAACAGCCAATTTTTTTGCTATTTCAGCATTGGTCCCATAATAAATATTGTTCATTATGACCTCAAAAGTCACTGCAAAGTTGAACGGTTTTTTATTTCAACCTGTATACATGAATAGTGCAGCCATAGGTACTTACTGCGATTCATTTGAAGCTGCCTGTCCGTTTTCACATTATCCAATCCGATATCGGATGTCGGGAGGATTTCAATGGAAAAAGTCCAAGATGGCGCCTGTAGGTAATGTATGGGATATCGGTCCGACATCCGATCCGATATCGGATCGGATAATGTGAAAACGTACTAACCCTGTCAGATTTTCATAAAAATCTACCTACACGTGCCGTTGGAACCGGTAGGCCTACACATGCAGAACATAATAAGCCACGGTCGCGATACATTAATTTGTTTATATAATAATCTATTTCATGATTATTAGTTACCGCGACTGCAGCTACATCCATATATTCCATACGCATACTAATATTATAAATGGGAAAGTGTGTGTCTGTTTGTTTATCCGTCTTTCACGGCAAAACGGAGTGACGAATAGGAATTAGTTGAAGGGATGGAGAGTGAAATAGGCTACATTTGTCTCTTTCTAACGCCTCACTTTTCTAAAATGGGGGGTGGACGCTTGTATGGACCGTTCCGCAATTTTCGGATTTAACATCATTTAACGCGAGTGAAGCCGTGGGCAAATGCTAGTTGTTTATAAACGGTTGTGTACCGTTATCCATTGCGAGGGTTTAAGTGAAACCCGATAAGTTGAACAAACTGGTTTTTGAAATTCGAATTATAAAATTTCCAAAATGATCTTATTTCAAAGAAAAACAATCTCGATTTATCAGGTTTCACCAGTAAACCCTCGATTATGGTTTATTTGGAGGAAGGAGAGGAATACCTATTTAATTTTTTTTCTCCTCACTAGGTCGGAAACACGTGTTTTGTCCTTTAATACCAGCGGGTAAAAACGCATTTTATCTACTAGTGGGTAAAGTAATTTGACCTTGAATAAAGTCAAAATAACTGCTTTAAAATTGATAAAAGTAGGTGGAACTACTGGAAGCAGTGATAAACGCATTTTTTTGCGTTTTAGTTTCCTCGCTGGAGTGAGGGGAAAAGTTTTGTTACACTCGGGTGCAAAAGTATTTTTCTCAAACATGGTATGAAATATTGATGTTATGTTTGATTACGATTGATAGATAATGGAATTTCATACAAACCTTACAGGCCAAGGCCGGCAAAGTCTTCTTTTTTAATTTCCAAACACAGATAATTGTGACATAACATCCAGGTATTTAGCCAATTAAAAAAAAAAACTATAAGGGGCCTTATAGACGTGCCGACTGCAACTGGTACGGGCCCTAGACAATATTTGATTTTGGGTGCGTTTTCATACAAAAAAAATGTTTTTCTTTTTTTTTTTAATTTTTTGTTTTTTTATAGGCGTATACGGGGCATTAAAGGGGAACGAAAATTCGATTATTTTTGCGCTACGACGCACCGTTTAGGAGATACAGCCATCCAAAGTTACTATTTTTAACCGACTTCAAAAAAGGAGGAGGTTCTCAATTCGACTGAATGTTTTTTTTTTTATTTTTTTTTTGTATGTATGTTACTCGATATCTCCGAGAATCGTGGACCGATTTTCAAAATTTTTTTTTTGATCGAACCGGTATAACCCCGAGATGGTCCCATTGGCACCAAGTCAGGGTCTGATGATGGGATCCTGGAGAAATCGAGGGAACTCTTCAAATGTTATAGGCACATGTAATGTTTTTAGTCTATTTTTCAAAGGTACACCAGTATTTACGTCTGATGGTAATAATTTTATGTGGCTGAGCTGATGATGGAAGGTCAACTCCTCAATGGTTAGGAGTTTAAGGATAATTCTTTCACTACTGTATATGTATTCGGACTGATACATATAATATCACTAGGAACCACTAAAAATCAACTGAGCTGATGATGGAAGGTCAACTCCTCAATGGTTAGGAGTTAAAGGATAATTCTTTCACTACTGTACATGTATTCGGACTGATACATATAATATCACTAGGAACCACTAAAAATCAACAAATAAATAAACTTTTTAACAAAAAATAAAACCGCCTTCAAAAATAAGCGCGTTACAAAACACGGAGAAACTAAAAAGCCAAAAATAATAAACCTTTCAATTCAGATTTCTTATCGTATTGCAATAAGCTAAACATCCAAATTATAAACAAATCAATTATTTTTGGAGTCGGTACCAGCCTGTGTATGGTTGGGTGGGGCAAACAGGCAATAGCAAGGCGACGAACAGGTCTGGTACCGACTACAAAAATAATTGATTTGTTTATAATTTGGATGTTTAGCTTATTGCAATACGATAAGAAATCTGAATTGAAAGGTTTATTATTTTTGGCTTTTTAGTTTCTCCGTGTTTTGTAACGCGCTTATTTTTGAAGGCGGTTTTATTTTTTGTTAAAAAGTTTTCAGTAGACTTTATTTATTTCATACCATGTTTGAGAAAAGCACTATACATACCTCGGCGGGAAATGGGGTTGCCCGCCTCAGACCTATCCGGCCTCGCGAAATGTCTTCGGCCGGCAACCCCATTTGTCCCGGCCTCTGTAGTAATGTACTATTACTTCTCGTGTTCATTTCATTTCATTTCCACACTCGGCGTTAAAATACAACTTTGCCCCCTTGTATAACAAATAACTATTACACCACACCAACAGGTAAAGGCTCCCTTCCCTTGATATTTCAAAAACAAGTAAATAAGTAAGTAAACACTTTATTGTACAATTAAAGAATGCAGCACATAATATTTAAAATAATCAGTTAAGAATCTTCTTTGAGAGTTTGAGACGGTAGACATCCACATAATTCAATATACAAAAACGGTCCAAAAACTACAAAATAATAGACTACAAAATATAAAACAAATGACAAAGTTGCATTTATTTAATTCACAAGAGTGGAAAGTAATTTCATACAAATGTTAACTTGATATAGTTACCTACATAGTGTATTTTCCTCGTGTTGGCGCGGTGAAAAATGTTGTGTTTCACTCGGTGGCAAAATTTGTTAAAACCTTCGTGCCTTTAACTCTCGCAACGCTCAAGATTCTACATTTTGTATCTGATAAAAGATAATCTGATAGTTAGTTTATTTGTAAATATTTATTTTAAGTTACCTTTTATTAAAATGTTGTATGTTGTTTATCTGATAAAATGCCATTTTTAACCGACTTCAAAAAAAGGAGGAGGTTCAAAATTCGTTGGAATCTTTTTTATATTTCTTTATTTTATTTATGTTCCTCGATTGAGAAGTGCTGGTAGCCTAGCGGTAAGTACGTGCGACTTTCGTTCCGGAGGTCGCGGGTTCGAACCCCGGCTTGCACCAATGAGTTTTTCGGAATTTATGTGCGAAATGTCATTTGATATTTGCCAGTCGCTTTTCGGTGAAGGAAAACATCGTGAGGAAATTACTAATTCCAATAAGGTCTAGTTACCCTTCGGGTTGGAAGGTCAGATGGCAGTCGCTTTCGTAAAAACTAGTGCCTACGCCAAATCTTGGGATTAGTTGTCAAAACGGACCCCAGGCTCCCATGAGCCGTGGCAAATGCCGGGAGAATACAAGGAGGATGAATTTATGTTCCTCGATTACTCGATCGAAGATGCCTAGACCGATTTGGAAAATTCTACGAAATCCCAGCTTATCCCAAAGTTGCATAAGGGATCTCACTAATTTATCTCTCATTTCTAGATGGAAAAAATACTAGGGCTGATATTTTCGGATTCTGAAGAAAGCCTGACTTGTCCAAAGCACATTTTAATTAATAAAAAAAATAGGTTGAATGAAATTAGGTAATTTAATAATTTTAAGTAATTTTATCGAAATGTTTTACACTTGACAAAAATCCGTAACCAACCGACAGCCTATATCAAATGTTGGCAATCTGGCAGGCAAGCATGGTCGCGCGAATAAATGATAAAATATCAGGCCGTCCCTATCGCACTAATATGCCGTTTTTCGTATAGGTAGGTAGGTACATTAGTTAGGAGGCGCTTCGCATACAGATTTTTAACAAACGTGCGATTTTTCTATTTGTTGCAGTTGTTATCGCGAATGCTGGGGAATGTTTATCTAGGGTATGTATGCATACCTATGCTATCTTTATGTAGATCGGGCAGTCAAAACAGCCTACTAACGCCGTGGCTTGCGTGGGCGACGGTCGCGCGATGGTCGCGCGACGGCGATGCGACGCGTACGAAATCAAACCTTATCGATATGGTAGTAGACGATGCGATGAGACGCGACGGCGACGGTCGTGCGACCGTCGCCCACGCAAGACACGGCGTTAGGGAGACCGAACGGACGCCGTTTTGTTGGTCTCCCAAAATATCGTTGGGCAGCTAGAGTGGAGGTAGACCTCCGTGAGCTCGGCGTCGCTTCGTGCGATAGCAGCGGCTAGATGTTTTATCATTTATCGCGCGACCATGCTTATACATCTGAATAGAATTTGTTTTATAATGTTTTCGGTTGACTATGTGGGGGCCAATTTTATAAAGTTTTCGGTTGACCCCTGAAAACCTAACAACGACACCAATGACGACTTTTGTGCTTTAGCACAATTTGGAATCCAAAATACCTAACATACACTTTAGTGTATGTTAGGTATTTTGGATTCCAAATTGTGCCTCAAGTTTGAAATCAGCACCTCTGAGCCTATACAACGACACCAATGACGACGGTTGTACCAAAATGAGTATCAGGAATTTTGGATGTAAAGTTGTGCATAAATTCTAAAATCAGCGCCTCCGAAACCCGAAAATGATGTTTGTGACAAAGTGCATGCCAGCCATTTTGAATGAAATTGGTAAACAATTTCGGCATCAGCTTCCCTGTAAACCTATACCACGACATCCTTGACGGCATTTGTGACAATTGTGACTAAGCTTATGGCCGCTATCTTGAATTCCAAAATCATCATTAATTTCGAACCCGGCACACCGAGTTCAACCAAATAATATAAATGCATATCCGTTATTTTCGAATAGCAAAATTGATCTTTACCAGTTAGTGTGGTGAAAATAACTATTATTATTAGTGATCGGAACTATGGGAGTAAAACTTTAACAAAACCTTAGAGCTGACATAAATTTAAAATAAAACCAAGATCATTATTTTCAGATCAATGTTAAATTTGATTCTATACATGAATCCCAGATTTTGAATACATTAATACAAGGATATTAATATTTTCATGGCTGTAAGCATTCTCTAATGTCAACTTAGGAAGTTTTGTTAAAGTTTTTACTCCCATAGTTCCGATCACTGATTATTATGGTACTTACTGGTAATTTCATAACTACCAAGAGAAAAAGCTATGCCTGCGTCACCTGCGTGCAATATACAGCTACGTTAATAATAGTTTCAAATTTATCTTGCAAAGTGGGTACGAATGGGAAAATAAAACTAATAGCCAGTAAGTTCAATGTTTGTCTTTATTGAATACAAGTATAATAATCGCATCTATCTAAAGTCGACGAACATGAATGAATATTGATTTTCGTACTTGCATTGCATTACAAATTCTAAGATAATTTTGAAGAAGCATGTCTGTCTGTTACTAATAGTACCTTATACCTATTATACCTAGACCACAAGAAGACCTCAATGCAGCGTACATACTCAGCATTTACAGGGCCATGGATGCAGAGAGACTCAATGAAGGGATTACATTCTACACTGGTAAATGAATAGTTATTTGTTATACAAGGGGGCAAAGTTGTATTTTAACACCGAGTGTGGAATTGAAAAACGAGCAAGTGAAAGGATTGTATAGTTGAACCACCAGCGAAGCGAGTGGTTCGAAAATAGAATCCTGAACTTGCGAGTTTTTTAACACACGAGAAGTAAAATACATTTGCACCCGAGTGTAACACAAAACTTTTCCCCTCACTATAGCGAGGAAACTACAACGCAAAAACTGCGTTTATCACTGCTTCCAGTAGTTTCACAGGTGGTAAATTATCTTTATTACTAGATTCAACTACTTTTATCAATTTGAAAGCAGTTAATTTGACTTTATTCAAGGTCAAATTACTTTACTCACTAGTGAATATAATGCGTTTTTACTCACTGGTATTAAAGGACAAAACACGTGTTTCCGAGCTAGTGAGGGGAAAAAGGTTTTTGTTGATTATGATATGTATGAGTTGTATTATTTTACTAAATAATTATGTTTGTTCCAGGATGGCGATTAGCTGATCATAGACATTGTGCAAAATTCTCCAACTAAAAGTACCTAAATTAAATGTTAGTCACTCGCATGATACGAGTATAATGTTTCGGAGAATCTCAGTTGGTGGTCTTGGTTGGCTTAGGTAAATTAGATGGATAGTAGATAATCAAACTTATGAGCTGGAATTAATTGTAAAACATTATTATCCCTTTTTTTCTTCAGAAGCTATGTATCGGATACCATAGGCCTCAATTTTGTATGAGCTGTTCGTAATCTGTATGGAAGAGAAATTGATAGAAACAGTTTGGGAGGCTTCATCGTAATCCACTTTTGGGGGGCTGAGAGACCACACTGACACTTGGACGAAAGTTATCTCACTGAGTACCGGCACCTAGAAACATTTAAAGCGGTATAAATTACTGGAAATGTTCATAGGTAAGTAATTACATTATCCATAGGCAAAAAATTTGGTAAGTATTATTATTAGGACGACCGGTTTGGCCTAGTCGGTAGTGACCCTGCCTGCTACGCCGCGGTCCCGGGTTCGAATTCCGGTAAGGGCATTTATTTGAGCACAGGCCCCGTAGCCGAATGGCATTTCTCCGACGCCAAACGAAAGCGATACGCCGCTGGCTCTGTCGCGCCAATCCGCAAGCGCGATAGAGATAGATATCTACTAGCGCTTCGTTTCGTGAGCGTTTCGTGAGCGATTGTGCCATTCGGCTAGCCACCCAGATATTTGTTCCTGAGTCATATTTATACATTATATGTATCGTTGTCTGAGTACCCATAACACAAAGCCTTCTTGAGCTTACCGTGGGAGTTGGGACTCAGTCAATCTGTGTAAGAATGTCCTATAATATTTATTTATCGCAAACCGTCTGTCACCGTTAAAAGCGTTTGTTAAATTTTACTGTTTGGGAAGTTCCATAGACATCTGCTGCGTGACGACGATGTGTTTGTCAAATGTGGTTGATAGTGTTGATACAACTGGCCCTAAGTCGAATTAAGTTCTCTGAAGTGACGAGTCTTCTGTGTAAAATTATGTTTAAAAGTAAACGTATTGTTCTTACACGAAATTCATGGTTATCATTCAAAAAAGCCTATTTCCCGTTCATTTATATGAAAACTTTTTTGACAAAGTCTTTATCCGAACGTTCCAGTCAAGTCGGTGTCGCTAAGTTGCACAAAAAACTTAGAAGACTCAACAACGGACTCTAATTACTCTAAAGTCGGGTCTGAAAAAACTTATTACGTTTTCTAAGCGCTCACGCCTCAAAAAGGACTCGAGTTCTTCATAATAAGCAAAAAGGATCGCGAGTATGGAGTTATATATGTCTTTTATAATAAGTCATAATTAAGAATTTAATACTCAAAGGACTCTAGTTCCTATATATCTTACTTTTAAGGAATAGGCAGGTAACAGTAAGGTTTAAGTAGATTTTACTTACTTCTATCGGAAAAGATTGGCGATACGAGAACGGTCCAATTTTACCCTGCTTCTCGAAAAGTTTTATTACGTAATTTTCCTTTGTACCTGAAGTATAAAGTCAATTTTCATAATTAATGGACATTTCTTCAAACTATTACTTATCTTCTAGAATTATAAAATGTATATATCTCAAAAGTTTTGAATGATTCACGGTTATTTTCATTAGACTTATATTGACCGCGATATAGACCGTGATTACCTTTTTGATTTTTGTCGAGCTCCCGACATTTCAACGCAGTTGCATGCATCATGATCACGAAAACACGGTCAAGGTCACGGGAAGGTAATCACGGTCTATATCCCGGTCAATATAAGTATAATGTATATTATATCTCGCTATCGAGTAACGTATTCAGAACTCATGGTACCACACTCCTGAAACTCACCGAAGTGGAAGTCCCATTGCGATAATGCAGTCGCACAATTGACAATGACCAGAAGACCCACTACCGACGCAAGTAAATATCTCGACCCCATGTTGCTGGCTGAATAAAAAAATACCAAAACAATTAGGTACGTACATTGTGTGTCATCGGAAAAAAGAAAATATAAAATGAAATATCTGAAATTTTTCGCCTAAGATAAGTACAAGAAATTTTCATATCACTTGACACACACACACTATAGCATTTTACATCATCTACATAAGATGAAGTTATTATTAATTAAAGTAAAATTTATTTTCAAAAGAAAACGCACAGCGTCCTAGAACAGAAAAGTTACACTTTGATCCCTCCTACCGGAAAGGAAAAGTGCTGATCTGGTCACTTCAATTAAGAAAGACATATTTTATATCAAAGTAATTTAATTAATAAATTGGTAATTAAATTATAAATAGGTATTGTAGTAATTAATTTACTTATTTGAATAGGTTATTGCAGCAAGATGTGAGTTGGGAGTCTTGAATGAAAGATTCTTTAAAATGTTACTAATTTATAGTTGTAATTAAGTACTTTCCGATCATAATTAAGTACTAATAATCGTAATAATCCATATAAAACACGCCATGACATAATAATTGCTGAACACGTGCGTCTCTTAAAGCACGAGTAGGTAAAGACGGAATAAAATGGGTCAATTAACAATATTTAATTTTTGTGAAATATCGTAACTCGAAAACTATTTTGGCAAAAATGGTTCAGGAACTAATTATTTATATTTTTCATTTATTAATTTTAGAGAAAATTTCACATTTATGTAAATCGGCGGTGAATCAAATACGACTTTAGTCATATGATTATAAAGAAAGATAAAAAAAAAATGCTAACCTAGCTAATTTGCTACCGGCTGTAATCTTTTGTAGTTTGACGTGATTTTTTTTTATACTACGTCGGTGGCAAACAAGCATACGGCCCGCCTGATGTAAAGCGGTCACCGTAATTTATGGACGCCTGCAACTCAAACAGTGTCACATGCGCGTTGCCACCCCATTAGAAACTTGTACATTCCCTTTCGCTGTGTTAAGTACACAGCAAAAAGGAGTGTACAAGTTCTAAGGAGGGTTCGGGTTGCCGACGACTCAAAGGACAATAGACGGAACAAGTTAGTTCCGTAAGTCATCCTGTCATCAGCACACCGCACCCTCGTTGAGCTCTGGCAGCCTTACTCACCGCAATTTTACTTGTCAGGCTCTTTTTTTTAATATTATTTTTCAACGTTTTCGAAAATTTAGCACTAGCAGCTACTAAACTTGTTGTCATCCCTACTACATCGATATCTCTTCCAAAAATTAAACACTAAGGAGCAGCTGCTGGACACTGACTTTCAGTCGGTACCTATAGGTATAGATGTAGGTACAGAGAGTTTTATACAAGCTAATAGAGCGATTTGGGGGCCGGTTGCATCAAACTATCTGTCACCGTTAAAGCGTTCGTTTAATTTTATTGTATGGGAAGTTCCATAGACGTCTGCTGCGTGACGATTATGAGTCTAGTCAAATGTCGGTGAGGCAACAGGCCCTTAATGCGCGAGAAATCATGATGGTGATTCAGTACCTACACAACATTTAACGATTACAAAGGATTACAAAGAAATGCAAAAGCACCTAAATTACAAAGGCACTTGAGGAGTGGAAGTCTAATTTTTGATTTTTTATCAATGTGACATCAGAATAACGTAAGTACTTACTGGAAAATGTCTACGAGTAAAGCTTTGTAGCGGCCCTCTCGATGGGCGAGTTCGATTCGAACTTATCCGATTTTTTTTATCTACGCTCTGAAAGATTTTTAAAATCATAACGTGCCAATAATCCACGGCCGCGATTCATTTGTTTTTTCACCCATACTAATTTATTATAAATGGGAAAGTGTGTGTCTGTTTGTTTGTCCGTCTTTCAGAGCAAAACGGAGCGAAGAGCTGACGTGATTTTTTTTAAGTAGAGATAATTGAAGGGATGGAACGTGACATATGCTACTTGTGTATCTTTCTAACCCTTGACTTCCCTGAAATGGGGAGTGGAAGTTTTTATGGAGCATTCCGCACTTTTCAAATTTAATGCGAGCGAAGCCGCGGGCAAAGATTAGTAATATTCATAAACCATAATCTATTTCATGCTTTCAGTTGTTAGCTACCGAATTGTAAATAATAGGTACGTTTATTTTATTGTATGATATATTAAATATTTAAATTTATACCTAGGGAGAGTCCGGGAGATATGACTAGGTGGGAGACTTGAACCACAATCAAAATTTCAATTAAAATTTCGCGCCACCGCCGCCGTTGGTAGGTCGCATGATAGACTAACCAATGGCGCAACATTAGGCGATGCCACTTTGTCCACCATTGGTCTGATTTAGATCTTACTGCAATGAACGTGTTTTTGTGGCCGGCGAGTGAAAAAAATAATAACATTAGATTTATAAATTATTTGGACTATTTAGCAGGTGAGCGGTATTCTTTACTATTGTTGCATTTGTTGGTTATTGTGCTTTTATTAACAATTGGAATGTATATTGTAAGAGTTTTAAGAAAACATGACCTTAATAAAGTAAAGGAGGGTGCGGGAGAGTTGAACCGCAAGGTGGTAGGGAGACTTGACCAGTGGTTCAATTCTCCCGCACTGTGCTTGGGTGTGCTTTGTTTTATGTTGTTTTTATATTTTTTTTATAGATAATACTGACGTTTAAATACAAGATTAAGATGGGGTCAAACTATAAGATAAAAATAAACGTCAGAAGAAAACGAGCAAAGCCCAAACTGGGAAAAGGAAAATTGTACAGATAAGTGACAGTGATTTCGAAGATGAAAATTGACACTGTCTCAACTATATTTTATTTTTATTTTGGTATATTCTATAAGTACTTAATACACCATGTCCGTCCCTAATAAACTACGTTACCTACGTTACGGTACCAATAATTTGCATTAGAAATTCATTAGTTTTACGATATTTCTTATCAATATTATCTATTTCATGCTAAATTAAACACGGAACTTTATTTTTATATACTTAATATAAGAAATAAAAATATACCATCCGGAAAGATGCGTCACATAGTTTAAAGTATAAAAAGCTGGTCTTTATGCTTTTATTTGCCATTAATATTATTTTATTAAGTATAGAAATATAGCCGCAATGACTACGAAGTATTTGTTGGGATTGCTGTTATGTCTGGCAATCACAGTGAATGTAGCCAGCACGGGTAAGTTATTATTTGTATTAATTAGAAGATCTAACACACAATTTTAATTTGCTAACATATTGTCGACCACGGCTAGTGCAACCTGGCCGAAACGTTGGGTAAAAGGTAATGTTATTTTATCACACCCGTGTGTCTTTAAAAAAAATAAAACAAAAATATTGTCAGATAAAATGGAAACAATCTTATTAAACTATAGAACATTATACCTAAGCATTTTTTGGTAAATTTATTTAGGTACCAGTTCACCATTGGGCAAAACAGAGGTTTACTCAATGCAATTTGATTTATTAGAATGTTCGCACATACTAAATGTTCCCTTATTTATTTTAGCTTCCATTAGTATTTTTCCGATGAGGATCTTCAGTGGACTAATTTATGGAAATACTGATGAATACTCCGAGGAAAATTCTCAAGAGACATCTTTTGACAGTAATGAAGAAGTTACATATGACGACACCAATGATTTGATCCTTAAAATGGTCAGGGGAAAACATTTTGAAACATCCAAAAGAAATTCACAAAAAAGTATCAAGGAGGTAACAATCAAAGACACTTCAGATGACTTGTCTAAAGAGAAGGGAACTGGGAAATCCAATGAGGATGTTTCTAGAAAAGCCGCAGATGTATCCAGTGAGAGCAAGGAGATTGTCACAGAAAAACCCGCAGAAGACTCGAAAGATTCCATAAAGGTTAAAAGAGATGCGGCTGTGGAGGCGGAAGAGTCCGAATTGGACGAGATGGAATCCGAATTGGTTAAAAGAGATGTAGAGGCGGAGGAATCTGAATTGGAGGAGACGGAATCCGAACTGCTTAAAAGAGATGTAGAGGCCGAGGAATCTGAATTGGATGAGATGGAATCAGAATTATTTAAAAGAGATGTGGCCGCGGAGGCGGAGGAATCTGAATTAGAAGAGGTGGAATCCGAATTGGTTAAAAGAGATGTACAGGCCGAGGAATCTGAATTGGAAGAGGTGGAATCAGAATTGGTTAAAAGAGATGTGGAGGCGGAGGAATCTGGAATGGACCAGGTGGAATCCGAATTGGTCAAAAGAGATGTGGAGGCGGAGGAATCTGAATTGGACGAGGTGGAATCCGAATTGGTTAAAAGAGATGTAGAGGCCGAGGAATCTGAATTGGAAGAGGTGGAATCAGAATTGGTTAAAAGAGATGTGGAGGCGGAGGAATCTGAAATGGACGAGGTGGAATCAGAATTAGTTAAAAGAGATGTGGATGCGGAAGAATCTGAATTGGAAGAGGTGGAATCCGAATTGGTTAAAAGAGATGTAGAGGCGGAAGAATCTGAATTGGAAGAGGTGGAATCCGAATTGGTTAAAAGAGATGTAGAGGCGGAAGAATCTGAATTGGACGAGGTGGAATCAGAATTGGTTAAAAGAGATGTGGAGGTGGAGGAATCTGAAATGGACGAGGTGGAATCAGAATTGGTTAAAAGAGATGTAGAGGCGGAGGAATCTGAATTGAACGAGGTGGAATCAGAATTGGTTAAAAGAGATGTGGAGGCGGAGGAATCTGAAATGGACGAGGTGGAATCAGAATTGGTTAAAAGAGATGTAGAGGCGGAGGAATCTGAATTGGACGAGGTGGAATCCAAATTGGTTAAAAGAGATGTGGAGGCGGAGGAATCTGAAATGGACAAGGTGGAATCAGAATTGGTGAAAAGAGATGTGGAGGCGGAGGAATCTGAAATGGACGAGGTGGAATCAGAATTAGTTAAAAGAGATGTAGAAGCGGAGGCGGAAGAATCTGAATTGGACGAGGTGGAATCCGAATTGGTTAAAAGAGATGTAGAGGCGGAGGAATCAGAATTGGTTAAAAGAGATGTGGCTGCGGAGTTGGAAGAATCGGAATTAGAAGAGGTGGAATCCGAAATGAGCGAAACCTCTTTCTCTGGGGAAACAGCAGAAGACACGAGAGATTCCATAAAGGTTAAAAGAGATGTCGCTGCGGAGGCGGAAATCTCTGGATAAACCTCCTAAATTGTAAAAGCTTATTTCTGATCTCATAAGATAGCTCCAAAGAGCTTTTAATAAATGTGACCGGAAATTTCATAAATAGTAGTTTATTTTTACTTTTTATTAATTGTTAAGACCCACTAATGTTAATTCGGTACAAGCCCCCAAGAGTCGACCCGGTCCCTCTGTCTGGCTTGCCTTCATTGGCCGCTTTGAGCAAATACTGAGCAGGGGTCGCAGGATTCTCACCTCTGGCTGTGTTTCAATAACAACTTTGCTCCCTTGCATACAATTTTTGGCGATTTTTACAATAAATTAATTGTGTATCAAGCAGGAACGTTTGCAAGCGATGGTTATTAAGCGTTTTATACGTTTTGTAAGTGTTACACTCCTAGGGCCATTTAAACCACCCGCTTAACTCAAGGTTAGTGGGCTGTCAACTGTCAGAATCCATATAAATTGGGTGGTGCAAGAGACCCTTAATGTAGAATGTCAGTAGTGGTATTAAATATAGGTACCGATAGGTGTTGGGTCTTAGTAGTTCAGGTGGAAGAGCACTGGGCTAGCGATCCAGTATTTGATCCAGATTTTGCCTCTTTTGATTTATTTTTAACTTTAATATAATAATAAAACACATCGAAGAAAGATATTTGTCGGACATTTTATTTGTTTTCATCCTACTACTGGTATTCCTTTGGCGAAAATCTCGTATGAACTGACAGGTACTTGTAACCAGGAGTACTTTATGCTCACAGTTTTGGTCTCGTTGTCGAAATCCACTTTTGGTGGGGTGATAGCATTGACTCTCACAGAAACGTAGGTGATTTCCATATTTGGGGGAACCTGGAACAATTGTTAACCGTATTTTAAAATATTTTAAGCGGATTACTCACTATCTCACGGGAGTTTTATAGTTAAAATTGTTAACCAATTTGTATGTAGGGAAACGATGGCAATAAGGCTAATAATTTAATATTTCGATTTAGTTTTTTTTGTTTGAAAGCTGAGTTAGTCGGGAGTGTTCTTAGCAATGTGTCATGAAAATCAGTCCACTAGAGGTATTTTTTTATTTTAATTTTGTGGTTAGGTTATGTTATGTGTAGAACTCTGGATGCTATCGTTGGGCGTGATTTCTATTGAAATAAATAATTCACATTGTTTTATTTATGGAGTGGTTCTACCTAGTTTTCCATATGATTATGCCTCACAGAATCACCTAAGGACTTACCGGTATATTAATATAATTGTTATATTGAAACAAATATATGTCGCCATCCTTTGTGAAAATTGGCCTACCAATTTCCTTATTACCTGTAAGCAATAATAATAAAGTGAAGATTAGTAACTGTAGGCAAAATGGTAGGTATTCTTTTCAGAAAACATGGTGCTAATTTATCGGACTACCGTGAGAAGTTTTACTTGTAAATACCGCAATGTATAAAATAAAACGGAACATCCGCCCCTAGTATGTTCCGTTTCATATTTTTTTCTTGTGTTTGATAAAATCTATTACGAAACTGCGTTAGACTTTTTCTAGATTGTTACAAAAATTACAAGCAAAAAAGTTTGTATATATAGTTTAAAACAAGGATTATTTATATGTATATATAGGATTTACACTCTTCAATCTCTTTATAAGTACTAAGAAGGTACGAACCTCCATTTTTTAGCGCCATCTATTAAATACTATTATAACTACACTGGTGGTGCCTAAATTTTTTTTTTAAATAGGGTATTGAACTGATATCATCATGATATTAAAATAAATAAATACTTAATTTGTTCTTATCAACAATAAAAACACGCAAAAATACTTGGGGATAATATGATTTTGGCCACTTCCAGGATGCGAAACAGCGCCATCTAGTTTTAAGCCTAAAAAGTCCATACATTTCAGGGGTACGCTTTTTTGTATAGGCTTTGTCAGTCCCGTATTATATCGTTCTTGGTTTAAAATATATAAAATATAATATTACCCAACTTTACTACGCTTGACTAAAAGACTTACCAAATTCAAAGAAATATTCATTAGTGGCAAACACGCTAATAACGAGTTGAAGAACAATAAATATTCCCAATAGTTTTTGGCTCATGATTATGCTAAAGTACTTAGAATTTGACAGATTAATTCCAATAGTTGACAACGGCCTATATTGTAATGTTGATAACGACAACTACTGGAACCGAGCCCAACACTGGGACATTTGGACTGCGGTATTGCTTGTTGTGGTCTGGTATTTATAAATTGTGCACCATTAAATTGAGGTAATAATACTTGTATGTATGTATATATTATTTAATACATGTTAAGCAACGTGAGCATGAAATTAAAATATGTTTTATTTTATATTGTGTTTCAAAACAAATATAATAAACGAAAATTCATTAACTTTTATGTATTTCACATAAGTTCTTACATTCTTGAAAGCATATTTTATTCTTTTGAAATGTCGATTCGTTCAAAAATAATACAATAAATCCTCAATTACCAACAATTACGCATAATTCTACCAACTAAATAAATTAAAAATTACAAATAAAATTAGTAGACCCTGACGAATAGAGTTCGGGAGTAGAAAATAGTACATTGTGCAACAAGGGGAGGAAGTTGAATATTACTAACGAGAGTAAGTTAAATCGCGACGGCGTGCCGGAGCGATTTAAAGACGCGAGTTAGTAATATTCATACCTACTCTCCGAGATACACACAATATTTTTCAACACACTCGCAATGTAAAAAATATGTAAATAGATGTAAAAAAGTTAAGTACGATACAAGAAATTTCATTTGGGAGAACGATTTTTCTATAACTCACGCTCCGCATGCGTGCAATAGCACATTTAAAGTGCGGGTGTGATAAAAAAGTATATTACATCATCAAGAAGAACATGACTTATGTTGCTAACTTAATCTAAATCTGCGTCGAGTTTAAATCGATTAGATATTAGATATTTCAAGCGGATTAGATATTTCAAGCTACATAACATAGCTAATGGCGTGTAATTATAAAACCATAAAACTACTGTAGATTTTATGGTAATAGTATAAATTGGTTATGTTTCCTGATACGTAACCTTTCCAATTTTAGAATGCAATCTCGTCTTCATAATAATATTATTTCAACCCGAAAGTTCTGCATGGCCCGACATGCTGTTGGCCGGTTTTTAAATTTACAATTAGGTATTCATGAAATGAAGTTTAAATCGATTGGCACACTTCACGCTTGGGTACCTAGCCAATGTCACATAGCTGCTGAGCGTATCTTAGCTAGCTCGCATAATCACTCTTGTACCTATAGTCTTGTACCTACTAGTGGGCGGCGTGGGCGCGACAGAGCCAGACTGCGTTTGCAGCGCGTATCGTCAACGATCGTCACTTCGGCTAGGCCGGCTGATACAATTTCCAAACATTAAAATATGATGTAGGTTTTTATTTTATTTTATGTATATACTCGTAATAAGTCATGTAACGAAACAAGTTACTAACACTGGAAGGAAGGAACGAATGCAAGTGTCCGATAGAGATGTATCAGTTGTATGGAAGAAAAAGACATGCTGCGCCGACCCCAAGTAATTGGGATACCGAATTCAAAAGGGCAAGCGAATAATGAATGATGATGACTCGTAATAAGTAGTATAAATTGACTCTGGTTATATATATATTTATATAACTACTTAACTAATCTCAAGAAAAATATATTTCGAGCCAGGATGCCATATCCTCTGGGCCCTTAAACAAGAAACCAATTTTTCACATCACTTATTCAGAAAGATAAGTTTTGAGTCACATGGTGGCAAAAAAAAATCATCTTGGTCGTTAACACTTTAATCCCTTACTACGCTCAAGATCCTATTCTAGCATTTTCATATAAGTATAGAATCCTTTTCATTTTTTAAGGATTTAATGTACGGCCGTATTTAAAAGAGTTTCTTTGCTCCCTTGTGACACAATCTACTGTTTTAGGTAGTTTACAGTTAGGTTTTGAGTAATAAATGCGGAACGCTGGAACAGCCAATAAACATTAATTAATTTTCGTAAATTACTACAATCAGCCTATGGTTTAGTACTGAATAACATTCCGAAGTGGAAATGAAAGTCTTATCAAGATACGCATATTTGAATAGTGCTTAGAATGGCTGCCAGAAAATTGTGGCTGGCTTTGTGCCTATTGTCAATAATATTTACAGTTATAAAAGCTGGGGATCATTTTTTTGAATTTGGTAAGTCAGGAAAGAAAAATTGTAAGGCGTAAGTGCATTTATTTACACATTATCCGATCCGATATCGGATGTACTGACCGATATTATATCCCATACATTCAAGCCGCCATCTTCGATTGCCTTTGAAATCCTTCTGACATCAGATATCGGATCGGATAATATGAAATTGAAAACGCACTAACGGCAGACCTCGCCAGAAATGGCGTGACAAGCTTAACGCCTAAGACGCCTTCGACAGGGGCTTGTGGAAGACTTCAGGGGATAGGGATATCCCTATCCCCTCCACATATGTGGAGAAATTTGAGGGAGGCCTTTGCCTAGCAGTGGGACAATAGGTAAACATGTAGGTTGCTTTTTATAGTGGAGTTCAGACGCGACAACTTCAGCCAATTTGATTTTATCCAATGGTCTGATCAAATCATGGCACAACCATTTGGCTCGCCTGTGTGGGTGTGTGTGTGCCAATATGTGACTCAAATACTCGGGTCTTCACATTTTTAGGGTTCCGTACCAAAAAGGTACAACAGGAACCCTTATGGTGCGACTCTGTCCGTCTCTGTCCGTCTGTCACATTCCTAAATATCTCGAGAACTACTAATGCTATCAACTTGAAATTTGGAATACTTGTGAACATTGTAAACCTCTATAAATAGAAAGTATTTTTTTTAATATATTAATTTTAATTCTAGAAAATGGCCAAAATGAAAGGGGGCAAACTGTAAATTTCAAGTTACTAAGTCAAGTGGGCTATCGTTGGAAAGAGCTCAAATTGAACGTAAATAAGCTATTTTTTATAATTTTTTTGTTGTGAAAAAAAAAAGAATTTTGAAGGAAAATGTAAAAAAAAGTACCGTTCCCCCCCCCTTATCTCCGAAGTTTACCAACAAAAAATTATGAAAATTTTAGGAAACATTGGGTTTATGCTAAATATTACAGGAAAAATATAATCGTGTTTGTATCTTGAAAACTTTTTTTTTTATTCACAAAAAACTTTTCACATTTTTACTTTTAATTTACCCACCTTTGCGGATGTATATAGTACTTAAAATTAATACGAGATGTTACGTAAATCATCTGAAAAACCAACATACTATGGTCGCGCAAATTAGTTAGCAAAGTCACCGAGAGATGGCGCTATACACAATAATGCTCATTAGTAGATACCTATACTTTTGGCTTCTAGTCAAGTCGTTAGAGTTATGTGAAAACATGAGATTATTTTAACTGGGGAGTTTGAAAGTTTGTACGGAACCCTCGGTGGGCGAGTCCGACTCGCACTTGGCCGGTTTTTTAAAATTGTAGCGCTCAAATATCACTAATACATTCAAAATTGGCAGACGCCAACTGGACACCGCATTTTATTTCAAATAACCTACTTTGTTTACCTATTACTAACTCGATATAAGGGACCATTTAAAATGCCTTATTAAATAAATAAATAATAAATAAATATTATAGGACATTCTTACACAGATTGACTGAGGCCCACGGTAAGCTCAAGAAGGCTTGTATTGTGGGTCCTCAGACAACGATATATATAATATATAAATACTTATATACATAGAAAACATCCATGACAGGAACAAATACCTGTGCTCATCACACAAATAAATGCCCTTACTTATTAAACATGATGTGGATTCTAATTTGTGACTTTATTTCACTTATTGTTTTACATGTCATTTAAAAAAATTTCAGGTGATAATTTAACTGGAGAAGAATATTACGTAAAAGAGGGAACTATCAATGTGTTTTCGTACAATAATACCTTTGAGATTCCCGTAAGTATGGGTACCCAACAATAAGGCCTGATTTAGACGGCGTGATATCGATATCGGAAACGGTGGCGTGAAATTGGGGAGGCCTATATCCAGCAGTGGACTGCGATAGGCTGATGATAATGATGAAGACGGCGTGCGAACTCGCAAGCGATTTTAGTTACATTACGGGCTGTTGAGGGTACATACAATTTTGCACAGCCATCAAATACCGCAATGTAACTCGTATCATGCGAGTTCTCGTACCGACCGTCTAAATGGGCCCTAATAGTTATTAGTTTTACAAGGGAGCAAAGTTGTTGTTTAACCGAGCAAACGAAAGATAAAACCGGCTCCTTCATTTTTAACCCCCAACGCAAAAACGACGGGGTGTTATAAGTTTGACGTGTCTGTCTGTGTGTGTGTCTGTCTGTGGCATCGTAGCTCCTGAACGGATGAACCGATTTGGATTTAGTTTTTTTTGTCTGAAAGCTGAGTAAGTCGGGAGGGTTCTTAGCCATGTTTCATGAAAATCGGTCTACTATGTCGCGGTCGGGGGTTTTTTCAAAATTTTTATTTTGTGGTTAGGTTATTATAACATAATATTAGGTAGTATAAAAAGATGGAACGATCACCAAACAAGACTTTCAAGATAAATTGTTGAAAATTGCTACCTGAAGCCTGAAGGGGATATTTGAATTCGAACACACGAAAGTTATCCATTTTAACTTAGGCAAAATCCTAATTTGAAACGGAGACCTTATCGTTAACATTTCAGTCACGTTTTGATATATTTTTTTTAGGAAATTCGTCATAAGATGCTCACAGGTGTCAAGGTAATCGTAACGAACTCGCTGAGTAAGCCAAATGTCACGCTTGAAACGCCGAGGAAGGTTCACATACATTACAAGTTTCCGCAATGGACCCATGGCAATTACAAAATAATCGCCAGAGGTTTTCATATATATTAAAACTTAACTTAGGTATTTTCTCTCTCTCTCTCTCTCTCTCTCTCTCTCTCTCTCTCTCTCTCTCTCTCTCTCTCTCTGTGAGGTATATATAAGTAATGGTGTCCTGCCGTTTCGCCAAAAAACGTTTCGTCAAATTTCATTTCCCAATAATCATTTCGCAATAGTTTCATTTCCCAAAGTATTGTTTGGCAAAGGTATGTTTCGCAATGATTTTGTTTGGTCAAATTATCATTTGGCACAATTTTACTTAGTCAAATTTTATTTAGTCAAAACTTTATTTCGCAAACGTTTTTAATGGCAAAACTTATATCCCAAAAACATGTTTGGTCAAAATTTCACATCGCAAATTTCGAAAATATTTAGGCATTTGCATTTCTACGGGATTAATTTAATTTACCGAACATTTTTTTGCCAAATTTAACTTAAAATTGTCAAATGATAATTTCAGTTTTATTCCCAAGGCTTCAGTTAGACACGAAAATGGATGTGGATGGAGAGGGAGGGGTAAACCCAAACAACGCTGGATGGATTGTGTGAAAGAGGATATGAGGAAGAAAGATGTGAGTGTTGAGATGACGAAAGATAGAGCAGAATGGAAGAGGAAGACGTGTTGTACCGACCCCACATAACGTGGGATAAGGGTAGGAGGAAGAAGAAGAAGAAGAAGAAGTTAGACACGAAAAGTTTGCTCAACTTTATTTTTGTCAAACTAATATTACTGGACAAAATTATTTTGTCAACTATTTTTTTGTCAAAAAATGTTTCTACAAATTACACCATGCTTTAACCACGTTTGACAATAAATATTACAAGGCATAAATGTAATGTAATAATTTTATTAGTATTGTAACAGAAAACTCGTGTGCGACAGGGTCAGTTTAGGTGCGACGACGAGCGAAGCGAGGAGGAGCGTGTTAGGTTGACAGTGAGCAAATGGCGTTTTAAAGTAATCAAAAATTAATAGAACATAATGGTCTTGAAAACATAAGGTTTCTTATTAATAGAATCTATCCGGACATGTAAGTGAAATTGTCATCCTTGACATATGCAGCCGGAGGAAAAAAAGTAGGTACGACATACACATTATTTCACACAAATCTTGGACACATAGTATAAAATCAACAAACAAATTTCCAGTGCACCATTTAATTACAATATATTGGGAAATGGAAATTTTGCCTAACAATACCTTTGACTAAATAATATTTGGTAAAATGAAATTTGACCAAGTAAATATTTTGGGAAACAAATACTTGCCAAAAAAAGTTTTGCTAAATGTCAATTTGCGATAAGTTGTTTTGCCAAACGTTTATTTGGGAAATAATAATTTGGGAATAATAGTTTGGGATGTGAAACTTTGGGAAACGTTTTTTGGCGAATCGTCAGTAAACCATAAGTAATTTGAATAATTTACCCCAATTGGATGAAGTTGAAAGCGAAATAATTTGCTGTCGACGGGTAGGTCTCGGTAACTCAAAATATAGTTCGAGTCTCAAACTGAGCAGGGAATTTTCCATTTTTCCTTTATTATTGTTAAAACCTTTTTAATAATTATGATAGGCTAAAGCGGAAATTTAAGAAAAGATGAAAATTCTAGCTTTTCAGGGAAGGGAAGCCGTAATCTCTGAAAGTACCTACTTGTAATCTATCCATGTCTTGTCTATGCAATTATAAGTCTAATATAATAACAAATAATTATGCTTATTTTGTAATAAACTAAAAAGCTAATATATAAAATCATAAATATATATAATAATAAATAAAATCACTTTAACTATAAAATGGTCTCATTATTTAACAGTTCTTACAACCTTACCGATGTGTCCTCAGTTAAATTACTTTGGCATAAATAAATAGTTTAAAAAACTAGGTGAGGTAACGGACCCAATCATGGACAGTTTAAGAAAAAATTTCCCCTGCTTTTGATATTTCACTGATAAATGTAAAAAATTTTAAGGTAAATTAGAAACTAATTTTTAAGGATTTGTGTTTTTTTGTCCATAATGGCATCACCGTCCATTATGGGGTATTTTACCTTTTTTTTTTTCAAATTCATTGCAATATGCAGCCAAACATTTTTGTGTTCACGTACCTCGATTACGTTCCATCGAATCCAAAATCTACAACTTGACAAATAACTAAATAAGTCAATGAGGTCAATTTCTGCATTTTTCAGCCGTTAGTAAAATAGCTCTTTTTTACTGCTAATCAAAACGAATTGCATTTAGTTACGTTGTTTAAGTTGTACAAATAAACGCTCGTGGACGAAATACTCCCATGTCACGGAATTGACCACATAATTTATTGAGGTATCTTACCCTACTGTAGGTATTACTTTCGATGAATCTTTAAAAAAAAAAAAAAAAAAAAAATTAAAATTATTTATTGTTACACATTACACAGTAATACATTAAATGGTTTCTCTGGCGGATCCCAAACTAGGCTGAGCCTGTATCTTGGGACCCTGGAGTGCAGTACGTCTTTATACAATCTAGAGTTAACAGTGAGTTCAAAATAAAATTTGATTATAACGAGTATTTGGTAAACATTTTTCAATTTTTAAATTCTTGTTTTGTTATTTATTGGGTTGGTAAGAAAGTAATGAGCGAATCATAACCAATATTGTAATTTTTATTTAATTTATTATTTTAATCAATTATCAAAAATATAACGGCCTTCGTTATCTACTACTTGTCTCCATCGTTCTGGTAAAGAATGAATAGCATCGGCGAAGAAGTTCTTAGGTTTAGATTCAAAAAACTCAGCTATGTACTGTCGTAGATGGGCTTGATCATCGAACTTTTTTTCATTCAAGGCATTGCTTAGCGATCTGAACAATGCGTAATCCGTAGGTGCCAAGTCTGGAGAGTACGGTGGATGAGGTATCACTTTCCAACCTAGCTCCAATAGCTTTAGCCGAGTCACTTTTGCAATGTGTGGGCGAGCATTGTCGTGTAAGAAAAAACTTTAGCATGCTGTGGACGATTCTGACAGATTTTTTGGTTTAAATTTTCAAGCTGATTACAGTATACTGATGCGGTAACAGTCATTCCACTTGGTAGGAGTTCCCAGTGAATAATACCATGAATATCCCACCAAACGGACAGCATAACTTTTTTCGGGTGAGGCTCTGTTTTTGGTGCCTCTATTCATTTTTCGTTTGGAGCTAGCCACTGACGTTTGCGTGTGTGATTTATATATAAGACCCATTTTTCATCTCCAGTGATAAGATGGTCCAACCAGTTGAATGTGCGGCGAAAAGACAGAAGTTGTATGCAGATATCGGCACGGCGGTTTAGTTGATCTCTATCAAGTTCGTGCGGTATCCAAACACTGTATATGTAGTTTTTTCCCAACTCGTGTAAATGTGTTTCTATGGTGACATGAGAGCAGCCTAACTCGGTAGCAAAAGTACGACTCGTTAGCCTCGGATCTTCTTCAATTAAGGTTTTTAATTTGGCTACATCAATCTTCACCGGTCGACCAGACTTAGGTTGATCTGATAATGAAAAGTCGCCACTACGAAACCGCTGGAACCATCGTTTCGCCGTGGCCTCAGACACAACTTCAGGAGCAACACGCTGACATATATTACGCACTGCTTCGGCGGTTGAATGGCCAGACTGAAATTCATATAGTAAGCAATGCCTTACATGCACTTTTAATTCGTCCATTTTCTTCCTTATATTAGCTCGGCGACAGCTAGTGAATGACTGACGAGAAACTGTGCGACTCGCCCTTTATATACTTTCGACCATAGAAGATTCTAGAACTCTCTCAAAAATTTTATGTGGAATTCAATCGATCGCTCATTACTTTCTTACCAACCCAATAGATATAGCCTTGATCGCACAAACAACATTTTACCAAGTAAAATTGGAACTATCAATTGAATTTTAATAAATTGTTAAATCAGAATCGGCTTCTATTGTGAAATTTGTGAAAGAGGAGAACTTTTTTTTTTTCATTTTAGTGGCATTCAGGATAACAAAAGCCGTAAATAACTTAACGTAGGAACCTACATCAAGTAAACATGAGCTCCTGCAGTGAGTAAACTCGCATTTTGATCACTGTTTGCATCAAAATACCGTTGTTCGAGGTGCTATGGTAAGCAAGATATCATTGCCTATTCTTTTACGTGAAGCAAGGCTGGTTAATCAGCTGTATAAATTTCTGATTTATTATTTTGTTACAGAAGTTGATATCAATCACACTAACATACCTAATTCGTTTTCAATTGACTAATGTTATGATGCATAAAATCGATGACCATCATCTACAGTCAAAACTTCTTTCAGCAAAAGTATCTAGCACATAGCTGTCGTTATCAGATTAAAAAGAACCTGTCAATTTCGACAAGTTTTAGCACATCGTATATCGTAGTAAAAGTACTAGAGTACTAGTATAGGTTGGTAATTTTATTAATATGTTTAATAATCACGTTTCTCATAGTTTTTATTTCGATTGTGATAGGAGAAAAAAGGGTTCCAAGATGTTTCCACACCGTTACCGCTATACAACGTTTTTGGAAAATGTTAGCAGTATAATACACCTTGGCACACTTTTTTGAAAGCATATTCTTTATAAGACTTATATTGACCGGGATATAGACCGTGATTACCTTTTCCGTGATCATGATGCATGCAACTGCGTCGAAATATCGGGAGCTCGACAAAAATCAAAAAGGTAATCACGGTCTATATCCTGGTCAATATTATAAGTCTAATGAAAATAACCGTGAATCATTCAAAACTCTTATATTCTTTATAATTATTTAAAGATCACGTCTGAGAAGCTAAGGAAGTGTATACTTTTATACTAAATGATCGATTTCAGGTATATCGTGTCAACAATGAAAGAGGAAGCTTCGTACTTGGTTTTGATGATTGTTATAACTTTCAATCCTGCAGAATCTTTTTTTGAATATGGTAAGTTACTAGCTGCATAAGAGTGATCATTACTATTAGTATTACTACCTATTTACTTTATTATTTAAGTTTGTCTCCTTGACCAACCATAACTATTTATTTATAAATAATTGCATGTAGGTATAGGTAAGTAAACATGATACTTACATACTTACTTAGTGTTTATAAGTATTCAAGATACCTATTTTCTTTATTTTTAGGTGCTCACAAAATAGGAGAGGCTGAGTCGTTGAGATACCATGGTGTAATACCTGCATTCAGATCCAAATTTAAAGTTAATGTCTCAGTAAGTCGACGTTCATTATAAATACTTAGGTGGTTACTAGTTAGGTACTGTACTGAAAGGAACTAAAATTCCTATAACAGTATGTGCCTATCTCTCATAAAATTAGTTAAGGTCTTTGAGACAGATTGAGAAGGGTTATTTTAAACATAAAACTTACAGGCTTCATTGTATGTATGTATGTATACGAGTATGTATAAAACTTATTTAAAATAATGACGATTGGCATGTGTAAAGTTTGCCGTGCACAAATCATTATCAGTTCAGAGATCTGACTTTACTAATAATCTATTTATTCTTTATTGCACATAAAAAAATAAGTACAAATGGTGGATATAATGCCTTAGGGCATTCTCTACCAGTCCACCACTGGGTCAAAAAGAAACACTTACATGTACCTGCTATGAAACGTAATAATTATAACTCATTTGTTGTTGTTTTAGCACAACCGTACCGATCTTGAAGACAACTACACCTACTTAAGCGTCGTAGCCACGGGTACGATTGTGATAAGTCATCCGATCGTCGTGTTTGATTCATACACAAACATGCTGACCTTACATGTCAGATATCCCTTATTCCCGATGAAATTCTTTGTCAACGGTTTCTCTATGCCGCTAAAACCAGCGCTTCGGTTTCACCAACCTATCAGGATAAATGAAAACGATGTTCCAGGACCGAAAAGCAATAACAATTTTACGGTAGTTTTTTCCAATATTTGTATACTGTGTTCTAAATGCTGTATGAATAATACTCGAAAACACATATTTTATTTGCTTAGACTATAAAAAATGGGCCTTTATGTTATATACGTATTTAAAAGTTCAATAAAATATAAACATATTATTGTTTTTTTTTTTAATATCCTTATGCAGCAGCTCTCATATGCAAGGAGGACTGCTTACCATCAGGCGACCATTATTTTTCTTTTATTATTTTATTTCTGACGTAGCTACTATAAAAATCAGATCATATAATATCTATCTAATCTAGCTAACCAATTTGTCGACGTCATTGTGTTAGTTTACGATTTTACATCCACATTAATAAATCATAATACGTATTATGATGCTACATTTAGTTTTCGTTCACACGTGGAAGAGCAAATAATAAGTATGTAGTCTAGTGTATCCTCGCTCATGTCTGACGCGAAATCGCAGCCAAAACAAATAACGAGACTAAATTAGATTAACAGGGAGCAAAATTATTTTTTGCAGAAATATATCCGAATAGGAACGTGACACTGTATTTTTTCTTTGTGATACTGTATCTTGCCTTTGGTGTGGTGCAATACGCACAACTTTTTATAATATATAAATGGGAAAGTGTGTGTATCTGCTTGTTTGTCCGACTTTCACGGCAAAACGGATCGACGAATTGATGTGATTTTTAAGTGGAGATAGTTGAAGGGATGGAGAGTGACAAAGGCAATTTTTGTCTCTTTCTAACTCCCCCTTTCCTAAAATGGAGGGAGGAAGTCTACATGGAGCATTTCGCAGTTTTAGAATTTAACGTGAGTTTAGGCGCGGATAAAAGCTAGTACTAATATAAAATATGCGTATGCACATCGCGGCCTATCCATACTAATAGTATAAATGGGAAAGTGTGTGTCTGTTTGTTTGTCCGTCTTTCACGGCAAAACGGAGCGACGAATTGACGTGATCTTTTAAGTGGAGATAGCTGAAGGGATGAAGAGTGTCATAGGCTACTCTTTGTCTCTTTCTAAAGCGAGCGAAGCCGCGGGCAAAAGCTAGTTAAAGCATAAAAGAGTATTAAATTAAAAGATGGCAACATTGTTAGTGTTATCCGTTGTAGCCTTTGAAATCTATAGATTTAAACCCCCTTATTCATAAACGTACTCTAAAGTTATCAAGCCGATAAAGTTCGTTTGTCCTTTTCTATCACACTAATACGTCGGAAAGGGACAAACGAACTTTATCGGCTTGATAACTTTAGAGTACGTTTATGAATAAGGGGGAAAGTAGGTATACCTACCTTAGTATGTGTAAGAAAAATGACGACATTACAAGGTTGCTACTTTTTAATTTTTACTCTTTTCACCAAGGTGCACAGCTGCATAATTGCTAATTAAATCCGAACGAAATTGATTATGAATGCCACAAAAATGTAAAGGTAAAGTACAATTAAGATTGAAAGTAGCACGATTATGAGTTATGACTATCTTTCTAATTCAGTTTCTCTTCCTTCGTGTGTTTGTTAAATATTTCTCTCAATAAGTAATGAAGGAAATATGCTTTGTTCTACTGGTCACGTTTCATTATGTTGCAGCGATATTCGAATACGGTAGTAAAGATTAATAATAATTTACCTTTTATTTTTACAGTTTTTTGCAGAAATAGCAAATCGTCTGGTTAACATAATAACTGCTTGGTCACTATGGATCTAGCGACTTCCTCGCTCTACGTATCAGCTTTGCGATACAGCGAGGAAATGCCGCCAGCATCCTTGGTACAATTTTAGATTCAAGCTAGTTATGTGTTAATGTTATCATTTAAATATAAATACATTGTTGATTATGTATAAGCGAAATTTGTATAATTTATACGCGGATAAATATTAATTCGCGATATTGCTGCATCAAGGGTCCATTATATTTGCATTTATTTAATTTTAGGAGAACACAAAGCGGGTGAAGTCTTTGCTTTTGAATTAAAGGATGCAATACAGCCATATATTCCTATCCACAGAGTAAATATTACGGTAAGTCCTTATGTACACCGTGTTTTAACTGTTTTCCCAAATCTTGTGGCACTGGTCCCATCGCGAGCTAGTAAACTATGAGCTAGTAATGAAAAAACGAAGAAAAGGTAATCACTCCCGTATAAATGAAAAAACTTCGTGTAGTGTATTGTAATTGCAACATTATAGTGTTCTGACAACGTTTTCATATTTTGTTTCCAGCATGGCGATAAAGACGTGGAAGAACATTACACATACCTTAAAGTGGAGACCGAAACAGAGTCTGCCCCTGCAATCCATCCAAACATTATTTTCGATTCGGAAAGCAATATGTTAACTTTCTTTATCAGGTAGGTATATCCATCTACCTACTATTAACACGCGATATGGCACTAATATCGTAGTTCGTCAGGAGAACACAAACTCGCAGCAGCGGCTGGTCCATACAAGCCGATCCCCACCGGCTTGCCTAAAATATAATGCCTCCGCCACACATAAAGCGTTTTGATAAGAGTAGCGTTAGCGGAGCGCAATGATATCGGTGCGCCGGCGGAACGCTGGCGTTATTAGCTACAATAAACTTCGTCAAAAAAAAAATGGTAAATCCGCATGCATCGTCGTAAACTAACCCTTAAAACTAAATAACATTTTATTTAGGTTACGGCCTTTTTACATGGTGCGAAAATCCGCAAGCGAGTTTCATTACATTGCATGTGGCTTAAAGTGGTTTATTATTTCGGTTCCGGTTATAACCAATTTGCATTCCGTAGTGACTACGGCGTAGTCAATGTAAGAAAGTCCTCGCGGAAAGTGCGATTGTTAGGTACAAAAAATATATAAATGTAAATGGTGCATTTCTACCTACCTACTTGTATATAATTATATACACATTCGTTTAGTTATTTAAAATGTATTGCACGGCGGACTTACCTATACAAATTATAACTTTTTTATCAGGTATCCTCTATACACGGTAAAGTTTGTCATCACCGGTTATGCGATGCGAAAAGACCGTGTTACAGACAGTGATAAGACTTAAAACGATCAGCCACCCGATCGACCGGAACGTTCTTTTTTTAAACATGGGATGTTTATACTAAAAACTCAATAAAGGAGAATATTATTAAAATTGACGTTTCTTTTTTTATAGAAAATAATTCAGTCAACATGAATGGGATGTTTATACTAAAACTCAATAAAGGAGAATATCATTGCTTCTGGAAAATAATTCAGTCAACATAGTCATACTAAGTAATAAATAAGTAATAAATTATAAATGGGAAAGTGTGTGTGTCTGTTTGTTTGTTCGTCTTTCACGGCAAAGGGGAGCAACGAATTGACGTGATTTTTTAGGTGGAGACAGTTGAAGGGATAGAGTGACATAGGCTACTTTTTGTCTTTTCTAACGCGAGCGAAGCCGCGGGCAAAAACTAGTATGTTATACAATCGTGATATAGTGCAGAGCTTTTCAGTACCCAATTTAGGCCACGAAGTTAGCTGAGTGGCTAAATAGTACGGCACAAAATTGAAAAGCTTGATTATTTCACTATTGTATGCAATCGTTTTTCTACAAGTTAATACCTAAAATAAGTATTACTTTTTTGTCAGGTATCCACTATACAAGGTAAAGTTTGTCATCACCGGCTATGCGATGCCAATGATAGGCTATACTGGAGCTCCAGGTTCTTCTGACAACACTGGTACTACTGATGACGAGTATTTAACTCAGTCAACCGATCAACCGGAACGTTCTCATATGCATAAGTTGTTTATAAGTCTCAATAAAGGAAAATATTATTAAAATTGACGTTTCTTTTCTAAGATTTATAGAAAATAATTCAAGAAACATCTGATTCACTGTGTCTGCCAAGACTCGATATCAATATTTTTTTAAGAAAAAAAAACCGCCGCTTTTGGGGTTCTGGTGAAAGGCACTTGCGAATATTGGATTATGTATTTTTTCAACTGTTTTTAATAACGAAGAGAAAAAAAATCCAACATGAGCTATGCGTCGTTGAGGAGTTCCGTTCTGATCATCATCAGCAATTCCACTGCACCAAATGTCACTGTTCTTAAATTAAAATGAGACAATATAGCCAAATATGAACTTACACTAATGATATCATTAATAGCATTTTATCTACATCCACATCATAGTTGTCTAGAGGTATAATATTGTTATGCTTAGGAGCGATAAGTAAGTCATCATGCCCTCGTAACATTGAGCTGGTAGGCAAGAGAATATTCTTCTATCGTTGTCATCTTTGAATAAAACAGCTATATATTATATTTTCGTTATTTATTGAAGCCAGAATCACGCCCTCGTAATGTTGAGCTTGCGGGAGGTATAGGGAACCGGTAACAGATGGTTGTGGCTGCACAGCTGGTAGGTCCAGATCACGGCGTTGCCCGCGAACTTGCCCGTCGGGTCCTGCCGCACCACGTGCATGTAATCATCGCCTAGCGTGAACTGCAAAGCAAATTGTACTTACTGTAAAATGTGAGTCACGTAAAGCGTTTTCACACTATTTTTATCATGTCTGTAGTGGTTCATGTAAACCTAGTGTAGATCATATTACCTGTACTTGAGGCGGTGCAGCCCAGTCACATACTATAGTGGAAGCCACGGCCACTGCCGGCGGATTAGTGCAGTATAGCTGAAACATTGAAAATACAATGCACAAGATTTAAACTACTTACCGAGTAGTCACATTAACCGCTTAAGCTCGACCACACATGCGTAGTGTTAGCGGAGCGCAATAGCGGTGCACCCGGACGACGCTGGCGATGGCGGTGCGCCCAGCGGACGCGGGCGGGAACGAAGGAGCGCGGATTGTGAGTGGAATGCGCGCGCATTCCGCTCCGCTAACGCTACGCTATCAAAACGCTCTATGTTTTGTCGAGTCAATAATTTTGTAAACGTTGAAAAGTTAAACAATAATCTTACAGGTTGATAAACTTCTTTGACGCCTGGATGAATGTACGCCACGGGGTAGTCGAAACGGTAGTGATACACGTAGTCCGTACCTGAAATGCAATCAGGCGAATACAATTAGCAAGTAAGCGGGGAGGTACACCTTATGTGGGAGTTTGTATTATGAGAACAAATACATACATACATGTATACATACAATCACGCCTGTATCCCAAAAAGGGGTAGGCAGAGCACATGAAACTAATAAAGCTTCAGTGCCACAACAAATAATATTACTACACAGAACAAATAATACTTTAAAATACTTTATTAAGAAGTATAAGATAGCAACTTCCCAATCCGCGGTATACCTAAAGTACCTAGTGAGTATTTAACCAGTAGGCCAAGTAGGAAATAATGGCAAAAATTCAAAACTACCTACTTAAAAATACCCAGCTGTACCTCACTAAAAACGTTAGCTACAATTACAAACCTACCTTTGGTCACATTAGTGCAATGCGGCGGATTAGCATTCTCCAATTCTGCAAAAACTGCGCCCGCTAGCAGAATTACTGGTAATGACAATAAAAACATGTTTGATTTTATGATGAACACTTCACAGCGCCGGCGCCGGTACAACTGACTGAATTCTATGAAGGAGGGCAGAGGTCAACGATATAATTGGAATGGTTGTTTTTGTTGTTATCAGTCAACATGAGTAGGTATACTGTTAGGAGGAAACTATATTCAAATAAACAACTTTAGAGAGAACTGTAATGGCTAGGTAGGAACTTACTTTATGACTTGGATGCTGGTAGTCAGAAAACAAAAAACCGGTCAAGTGCGAGTCGGACTCGCTTACCGAGGGTTCCGTACAAACTTTCAATAGTTGAATCATCAAAATGTTATTCATAGAACTCTACAGATTTTACTAAATCCCTCAAGACTCAATTTCCCACATAACAAGTAATATTTTAATATACAATTTTATTGGTAGACAACGTCCAAATAAAATCAAGACTTTCTCCTCAGGCTTCAATAGTTTACGACTTACGACACATGTCGCAACGACGCTCCTGAACCGACCTCATTATATCAGGAAAAACGCGATGTAGGAAATGAGCGTTCAACGTACAGCGACATCTATCGGCAAATTGAGTAAACTAATGCGCGCGAGCTAGTATGGAAGATGATTTTTATGGAATAATTGTTTATTGCGTGAACCGATTTTAACCATTTTGCCTCTATTTGAAAGCAGGTAATTTCATTGTTATTTTGTTAAAAAATACAGGTACAATAAACACCCGCAAGGGTGTTGAAATTGAAAATGTAAATCTGAAAGGTTTTTTATAAATAAATAAAAAAGTTTTCAAGATACGTGTACGATTTTATTTTTCCTGTAATATTCATTATAATACCCATATATGTTTGGTGAAAATTTCATACATTTATGTTGGTAAACTTCGGAGATAAGGGGGGGGAACGGTATTTTTTTTTACATTTTCCTTCAAAAAACATTTTTTTTTCCACAACCAAAAAATTATAAAAAATAGTTTTGATATGTACAATTTGAGCTCTTTCTAACGATACCCCACTTGACCTAGTTACTTGAAATTTTCAGTTTGCCCCCCTTTCATTTTGGCCATTTTCTATCAATTATATTAATTAATTAAAAAAAAAAATACTTTCAACTTGTAGAGGTTCACAATGTTTATAACTATTCCAAATTTCATATCGATAGCATAAGTAGTTATCGAGATATTTAACAATGTGACAGACGGACAGACAGACGGACAGAGTCGCACCATAAGGGTTCCTGTTGTACCTTTTTGGTACGGAACCCTAAAAATACAGTAAGGTACAGCGGGACAATTTCAGCTGGGGGGCAAATGCAACTGATCCATTTGTTTCCATGTTTTACAAAGTTTGCATTATTAATTAGAGTGTTTACTGGTCAATATATGGCACGCTGAACACGTGGATACATATGGAACTCTACTTATTAGTGTAATAATAGAAAAAATGGATCAGTTTCAATTGTCCCCCAGTCGAGATTTGCCCCGCTGTACCTTAAATAGAATTTGAAAAATCGAAAGAAGATGTCATGATATATGAAAAAAAAAAAATCAAATTATTTGTTAAAATAATTTGATTTTCACCACACCAACTGTTAAAGGCTTACTTTGCTATTCGAAAACAGATAGCAAAATTGCATTTTATCCACAAGAGTGCAAAGTAATTTCATACAAATTTTAACTTGATATCTTAAGCTGACTGGTAGAATTTTCCTATAATTGATGATTTTGAATTATAAATATAGGATAAATTGATGGGATTTGATTTAAATTCATGTTATATAGTAAGTATTTTGTTCGTGTTGGTGTGGTGAAAATATTTGTGTTTCACTCAGTGGCAAAGTTTGTTTAACCTTCGTGCCTTGAAACCCTCGCAACGCTCAAATTCCACTTTTTGAACCGCTCGCTACGCTCGCGGTTCAAATATTGAAATCTTTCGCTTTCTCGGGTATCAATATTGGCACGTGCGGTTAAACAACAACTTTGCCCCCTTGTAAAACAAATAACTATTGTTCTCATAGTTGCGTATAGAATTTGAAAGTTTGCTAAATTTTGTTCTTAATCTTATGGAGCCTATAAATGAAAGTTGATAATAAGATACTAATATAATTCATATTTTCAAAAAACAGATCGACGGCATACGTTCTTAACTGAAACAAAAGACCCGTTTGTAGCAAAAAATAATGATGTTGATTGGCGGATAGGTTTATTTTTACCGATAACTAAATCTAAAACAATTAGTAAAGGATATGACTATATCATCTAAAGTGTCTATTTTATTTCGATGAATCATCAGTATTTTCTGGAATTTCCTTTGATCGCATCTTTAGTAGTTCGATGTCGTGCCACAAGTTAGCATGATACAAGGCGGCTGTCTCCACTTCCATTTCCGCAGCTTGAACTAAAATGCAAACAGAATGTCTGGAATTTAGATAATTCTATGTGTCCATTATATTATGTCACTCTTGACTTGCATGAAACAATTAAGATTAGGGCGAAAACGACATGTCCGTCCAGTTAGTCCTAGGTAAAATACCATTGTAGGAAGGTAGTTATTAAATATATTATAATACATATATGTACACTAATGAAAGACCAAAACTTACTTCGTAAGTTTTTAACAATGACTACACTTTTCTTCAAACGTGCTAAATCTGTATCAATTTCGTCTTGCAAAGTGTGATAAAAGTTTGGATTATTCACATCAATATGTGATAACTTATTTGTACCCGACATCTTTACTGCGAGCTTTTTGTTGCTTTCCAAAATTTGTTGTCTTATTTTATTTCACTTTGCAAATATGTATATGCGACTTGGGTAATGATTAGAGAAAAGGAATGCGGAAAGTTGACGAAAAGCAATGTTTTTTAATTCGTATTTTGGCGAATTTGGCGCGCTGGTATTGTACGAGACAATGTGGCCAGTAATATAAAAGCTGTAACAGATGAGCCTACCGGACGGAACTTTAACAATCTGGACTTAATTTGGTTTTCAATTATGCTCTTACTTAAAAGTAAACCCTTGATCAATGCAGAGCACATCACCTTTAATTTAAGATGAAAGACAATTTAAATTAACCCTTACGTTCCACGCTACGGCCGGCCTCGGACTGGGACTGGACCACGGTCAGCGGGGTTCACCCGTCTGCTACAGTTTTGAAATATGACAACACTCAGCCTGTCTTGGTAATGTTTAAAAACGCTATAAAATTTATTCAGATTTGAATCTAATAAATTATAAAAAATAAATTAATAAAATAATCTGAATAAAGCTAAATAATATGTCTAAATATTATTAAATAATAATTATGCTAATGATTACAAACTGCTTATTATTCTAGCTCAATAAACAAGTATCTCAAACAAACGATAATGCTACAAATTAAAGATGTCAAGTGATTTCCTATCACTATCTCTTTTTCTCAAGTAGTTTGCATATATATTTACGTCATTTTAAACTTGAAAGGTCAAACTTTGTAATTTCGTAGTATTATGTCACGCATTCTGCCTATTCTTTTGTGCGAATCGCGAGTGGTTCTAGTGACATCCATGATAATTTTTATCGTAGTATTTTTTATGCAGTTCTCTCTAAATCACACATGATTTTCTATTGATAAGAGTGTTAAATTACGTGCTAAATAGTTTTAAGTAGTGCCTCAAAATGATGAGTGACGACGATCGTGATATTGATATAGAAAGTGATGTAGGTGTTACTCCTTGCCTGGCAGATTGTATCTAGTCCCGTTTATTGTTACATTAGTATTTCCTTGCTTTCAGGCTGAAAATGACTCCGATTCTCGTACTCATAGGAATAGCAGCGGTGGAAGTGGATACTATTCCCAGGTATAAAAACGGTGCTTTTCTGCTGAAGTACTTTTGGCGGGTTCATTTTCCGCTCACAAATGCGATATTACCATGTGACTCAGTAGTGTACATATTGCTTGAAATGAGTTTCGTTGTGGAGCATGATGTTTATCAACAAACTTAAGTTTTTTTTTACTTGTATAACTATGTATTTCTAATAAGTAGTTGATATCTCATGCTTCAATAATGTTATAACATATATATCCTCAAAGCTATTTACCCATCCTTAGCTTGTCATTGAATAAGTTTATTAATGTATCTGCTAGTTTAAGGTCATTGAATAGTGCTCAAGGCCCTCCAAGGTAAATAATGTAGAATGGATAAACTACCTACATTATGCAAAGAATACACTGGATGTTTATTTATATATATAAACTTTGTTTCACAATACAAACAAAACAATGTGAAATTTTTTGATTGACTGCAGACCACAAGTGGCCTGGGAATTTTAAAACCGAATTAAACAATTGTATTTTATAAATACATATTTAGGGACTTTTAAAAACATCACCTTCATAATCTCAATTATTATATCATAATCCATTTCTTAATTAAAAATATATTATTAATTATTAATAAGTATAAATTCTCAATGAAGTAAATTTATATAAGTATGTATTTTACAACATATTTTTGCAAATGGGAACCATCCCTCCTAATACATACTTCTAAATATTTTTTTAAAGCTAAATTGTATTGTATTCTAACAAATAAATATTTGTATTTCAAACTTAGGCAGGATTTTTTAAATCTTTGTTAGCGGGGTTGAATCTTGATTGCAAATGTATGCTTTTGATTAAGAACCTTAATTCTCATTTGTATTATTTTTTATAGTAGTAAGCTAGTTATTTAGTCACTATCACTATCACTACATAGTATAAAACAAAGTCGCTTTCTCTGTCCCTATGTCCCTATGTATGCTTAAATCTTTAAAACTACGCAACTGATTTTGATGCGGTTTTTTTTAATAGATAGTGTGATTCCAGAGGAAGGTTTACATGTAGGTATAGTACCCGTGCGAAGCTGGGGCGGGTCGCTAGTATAGTATAAATATCACAAATTCTATTGTTCATACTAGGTTTTCCCAAGCATGCTATTAGATACTATTTCTCAGGCATCTACTTCTCCAACTTGACAATAATAATTCAACTCCTGTGTCTATAAGTAACAATAGAATCTAGCATCATTGTTTGGTGAACTGGCAAATATCTTGTGAATAGGATAATATCAACTGACAATGGGCTACTATTAAATAACTTAATATTTATAGGAATTCTTACACAGATTCACTTGAACAGAAGTAGGCTTGTGTTGTGGATACTCAGACAATGATACATAGAATATAAAAATACTTGAATACATAGAAAACATCCATGACTCAGGAACAAATGTCAAATAAGGCCGGGCGTACCAGGATTCAAACTCAAGACCTTCGGCTTAGGGGGCTTGGTGACTAGTGGCACAGTATAATAAAGAGTACTATCGTACAGTATGGCCACTCCCGCTCCGAGCCGAAAGTGCCGCCCACCCCCTCTCAACCTCACAGTTACCGCCTGTCAAAAACGCGAACAGTCGACCTGTCATCAGACTCCTACAAGCATATTACACATTCACCTACACAAGCTTAGAATGTGTGCTAGGAACGCGCCTCTTTCATATATCCTGGTAAGGGCATTTATTTGTGTGATGAGCACAGATATTTGTTCCTGAGTCATGGATGTTTTCTATGTATATAAGAATTTATATATTATATATATCGTTGTCTGAGTACCTGCAACACAAGCCTTCTTGAGCTTACCGTGGGACTCAATCAATCTGTGTAAGAATGTCCTGTAATATTTATTTATTTATTATTTTATATATTTGATCGCCAGTGTCCGAGATGTGCTAGTGGTCTAGGCCAAACCGGTCTTCTAAACATTAAAACATTCTTTTCTCAAACATGCAATGAAATATTGTCTTTACGTTCCTTAAAACGGGCTGGGAAGTATCGCTTTTTGGGCGCAACAACTCGAGAGGACTGTAAAGGGATTTCATATTATTTTTAGGCCTAGGCCTGCAAAGTAACTTTTTTTTATAAAATATTGTCCTTTTGAGCATTTTTTTTTATTTCATTGTATGTTTGAGAAAAGCACTATACATGCCTCGGCGTGACAACGGATTCCCGGCCTCGTATCCCTATCCGGGTATATATCCACTTGGCCGGAAATCCTCATTTTCCCGGCCTTTGATGTAATGTACTATTGTCAAACGAATTCCTTTAATCACCATGATAAATATTCTTTGCAGGCGGAAAAGCGAGCACACCACAACGCGCTGGAGCGGAAAAGAAGAGACCACATAAAGGATAGTTTCACGTCATTAAGAGACTCTGTGCCTGCGTTGCAGGGTGAGAAAGTGGTATGTAAGGTAACCTATTTTGTACTCCGTTTCATCCAATAACACAGACATACCCATTTTTTTTTTAATAACATGCATGGAAAGTGTAGGCTGCCTGCCTGATGGGCATTTTCGCGAGAATAATCACCAAAAATATTTTTTCTAAGGTAAAATTTTATGTCTTTCCTACTTAGAACCACGAGCCCTTTCGATCTAGGACAAAAAAACAAGAGACAAAAAATGGTCCCAAAATTTTCTATTATTTTGCATACTTACTAATGGTTGACCGGTACATGTTTCTTTGGTTGTGCAATAAAGTTTAAATAAATAAATAAATACTTTCAACTTTGTAACCGCTGTACAAAGTGTTTGAAAAATGGCAATGAAGTGGAAAAATTAAATTTTGACGCTTTTTTTACCTAGTTGGATCGAAAGGGCTCGTGATTCTGAGTAAGAAAAACATTAAATTTACCTATTTTAGAAAAAAACGTTTTTGATTCGTTTTTCGTAAAATGCCCTGATAGATGATAGTGGATTTCGTGGCCTATGCCTAGACATTAAACAAAATAACTCTACAATGTGTGTGTGTCCAATCACATTTACCGATCCAGGTTTGTGTTGATGTTGAAAGACTGCTTTTCACAACTTTATTTCTTTATTTATAAATTCCTTAAAATTAACACTAACAGACAGGCTATGTTGATATGTTAATAGGAGGGTAGTTTTAGAGATTAATACAACTACCTCACTTTGTGCACAAATGTCAATCCCTACCCACACAGTCTATGTATATATACATAACAATATTAAAAATTGTTATACAAAGGATAAGAGTGAGTTCTTTGGCCATTTGGAACTCTAATTTCTTTGGCCATTTGGAAGACTAAATAGTTATTTCAGAATGTTGTCTTAAAAAAAAAAAGCCTTTGAGTTCTTTCACCGAATATTACATGCAAAATGCAAGGAATTCAAATGTAGATTTAGCCTTACTCTATCACATGTTCTCTTAGTGGCATAATTTAACAGGGTATCCACTTTCTGGAAAGTCAGGGAAAGTCAGGGAAAAGTCAGGGAAGCTCATAGTGGTCATGGAAAGTCAGGGAAAGTCAGGGAAATGATTTGGAGGTCAGGGAAAAATTTGACACCAAAAAAAAAAAAAGTATTGAAAAAATAATATGATTTCTTGGGTTGGCCACATCCATGACAGCAAAAATCTTCCTAGTAGTGATTGTAATGTAAGGCAACTTAGAATTGTCTGTTTAGACTTTTTTGACAAATATAGCACCTGCCCTACATCCCAGTGATGGGCTAATGAATGAGGGATTGAGGGATATCTTCATGGTCTAGCTGACCTTAATCTGTCCGGCCCAAAATCGTAAATGTGGAAAAATCTAGATATTTTTTTTTTACATTGCGTGGCCCACCCACATATTCCAAAATGGCGAGGGGGGGTAGGGAATAAATTCAGTTATTGTGATTCAGATTAACTGGAAAGTTGCACCTCAATGTCAGCATGTACAACATTCATAAGGTGGTGGTTTTGCTAGGGCGACGTGAAAGGCGGATTCTAACCCTTGACGAACCACGTTGCGAGGCCGAACGACAAAGACAGTTACGTCGCTGTCCAAATTCTAAGTATCTATCCGACAATCCAAAGCGGAGTTCCTCATACAGCCAATGGCGCAAAACGTCGCATGAGGCGCAAATTTGTATGAGTCAAAGGAGCATAGGAGGATAGTAAGCGTGACGATGAGAAAACTTTAAAGCACTTGGAATCTAAAGGCATGTACTTAGTGGCAAAACACCTAAATGGGCATCCCGACGCTGACAACAGAGAAAAAATTTCGCGCTCGCTTCGCTCGCGTTTACTATTTCTACATAGGTAATACTTCTTATATTAGTCAATATTTCGCGTTCACTACACTCGAAATCTCGTTTTCATTTCAAGCTTTTGCTTTCCTGACTCTGCCCTGATAGTACCTCGGTACTTCGGTACTCCATTTTGTTTGTTATTTTTTGTACATAATAACTACTATCAGCCCCAGGGACGTATAAGAGGGGAAAAATTTTCGCGCTCGCTACGCTCGCGATATTTTTTTCTAGCGCAAATTATCCAAAGGCGCCGAAACTCAAACTCGCTCTACCCTGATAGGAGTGCACGGGCCGGCAACTGGTGTAGCCAAAAATAAATAGTACCAACTACAGATTTCGTTAAGTTTAGTTTTATAAAACCAGAAATTAAAGTTTAATACGAGTAGTTAACCTAAAGATAAAAAAAACGTAGGTATAAAAGTACTAGCTTTTTGCCCGCGGCTTCGCTCGCGTTAGAAAGAGACAAAAAGTAGCCTATGTCACTATCCATCCCTTCAAATATCTCCACTTAAAAAACCACGTCCATTCGTCGCTCCGTTTTGCCATGAAAGACGGACAAACTTTTTTTTTAAGGTTTTTTTTTTTCAAAACAAAAAAAAACATTTTTTTGCTACCCTAAGCAAAATTGGTAAAAATGTCATCATAGAATGAAAATTTGGTCAGGGAAATTTTCTAAAATGGTCATGGAAAGTCAGGGAAAAGTCAGGGAATTTTTTTTGGGTTTAGTAGTGGACACCCTGTTTAAATACATGCAACATGGTGTCTTATGCTGAAGACAAACATTATTACTTGACAATCTTGACATATATTATCTTATTTCATATTAACACTAACAGCTCAATCATAAAAGAAAAACGACCAAAAGACCTATTTTATCATGTAAAGCAATAGGTCTTCCTTGGCATAAAACTACACATGATTATTCAATTCACTTTTTTTTCCAGGCCAGCAGAGCGCAAATTTTGAAAAAAGCCGCAGAATACATCATGTTCATGAGGCGGAAAAACAACTCACACCAACAAGACATTGATGACTTGCGGAGACAAAATAATCTACTAGAATCACAGAGTAAGTATTTTTCTGGCCAGAAACTTCACATATTTATTTATTTAAACTTAATTGTACAGTAAAAAAAACCGGCCAAGAGCGTGTCGGGCCACGCTCAGTGTAGGGTTCCGTAGTTTTCCGTATTTTTCTCAAAAATTACTGAACCTATCAAGTTCAAAACAATTTTCCTAGAAAGTATTTATAAAGTTCTACTTTTGTGATTTTTTTCATATTTTTTAAACATATGGTTCAAAAGTTAGAGGGGGGGGGGACGCACTTTTTTTTCCCTTAGGAGCGACTATTTCCGAAAATATTAATATTATCAAAAAACAATCTTAGCAAACCCTTATTCATTTTTCAATACCTATCCAACAATATATCACACGGGGTTGGAATGAAAAAAAATATCAGCCCCCACTTTACATGTAGGGGGGGTACCCTAATAAAACATTTTTTTCCATTTTTTATTTTTGCACTTTATTGGTGTGATTGATATATATACATATTGGTACCAAATTTCAGCTTTCTAGTGCTAACAGTTACTGAGATTATCCGCGAACGGACGGACGGACGGACGGACGGACGGACGGACGGACAGACGGACAGACAGACATGGCGAAACTATAAGGGTTCCTAGTTGACTACGGAACCCTAAAAATGTACAAAAGGCGAACTTAATGCTACAAGGCATTCTCTACCACCTAACCTTTGGACCAAACAGAGATCAACAAGAGCTTAATAGGTTCAGGAAATATTGCAATGACGAGAAACTGTATGATAATAGAAAGGCTGCATTTGTAATAGTACATTACGATACAAGTGCGTAAAAAAGGAAGTTCGAAACGAGTGGCGATAAATTAAAACACGACTGAAGGGAGTGTTTTAAATCGACACGAGTTACGAATTTCCTTTTTGCACGTGTGTATCGTACGACGTTTTTCAGTACAGGTACAGTACAGTAGACGTTTTTGAGCACTAGGAGGTTGATTAATTTAACACATTATTGTGAGGCCATGCATATTTTTACAAAGATTTTATTTGTACCTTGCAGTCCGCGCACTAGAAAAAGCGAGAGCAACGGGCAACTACATGGATGCACACGAGCTAGGCCTCGAGATCAAGTCCGAAGGCAGTTCCCGAGACACAGACAGCTCAGACGGAGAGGGCACAACCCGACGGGTGAAGAAACTAAAGATTAATGGAGTTAACGTTTCATAAAACTACATGGACAGTAACATGGTGTATGTAAATTGAATTTGCTCTAAGTTTTAAAGGTTAGCTGAGTTTATAGTACTGAGCATTCACTAGTAAATGTATAGTATTAAAAATTCATTATTGTACAAACACATTATCTTTGTAAAGGTAAAAAATCATGATACATAGGTACATATTGTAATGTGTCTAGGATCTATAAATGATACACTGAATGTATAAGGCCGTGGGTTGAACGCACGCGGCCACTCTCCAAAACAGCTTCATTCAATTTTATACATTTTGATTGTGCCGCTCGACGCCAAAAGGTACAAATGAAGTGCAAAATGTCTTTCGTATTTTGAGGTAAACACACGTGGCATGCTATTTGAGCCAGACTCAGTACAATAAGTATTGACGTTGACTAAAGATAACATGAAAAATACGAACATCGGAGAAAATTTATAGAAAATTTAAACTTTGAAAAAACCCCCGACCGCGTTATAGTAGACCGTTTTTCATGAAACATGGCTAAGAACACTCCCTACTCCCAGCTTTCAGACAAAAAAAAAGGGCTCATCCGTTCGGGAGCTACGATGCCACAGACAGACAGACAAACAGACAGACACGTCAAATTTATAACACCTCGTCGTTTTTGCGTCGGGGGTTAAAAACTATAATGCACTATCTACAGGGCCGCGTGCGTCAAAGTCGCGGCCTGAGTGATACAGTCTTGACTTTAAAACTTAAAGCAATAAATCTTGAATGTTGATCTGTATACATTTGATGGCTGAAACCTTGCAAACAAGTCGGCACTTCTGACCTTGATAGGGTCGTGAAGCGTAAGAGGTCAAACCAAAGCGCTTAACACATTCCCCGCCCGCGCCAAATTTGTTTGCTTTAAAACTTAAAGTCTTGAATGTTGATCTGTATACAAGTGCAAAAAGTCTGAGATCGTGAAAAGAGGTGTGCCATTTGTTTGCAAAGAGTATAGTAAAAGTAAAATCTGAGATAAAATGTGCCCCATTGTCAATTGTCAAATGGCATAGATGCCGCCAGCATAATTATCGTTGACTATAAGCTTCAAAACCAATGTGATTTTATACATGTCCCGTAAACAAAGTTTTATACAATATTTAATTTTACAGGAAAATTAATACTGGCACCATCTGTGAAATACTTAGTCAAACTTCAGTCTTGACAGCCGGAGTTATCCCAAAATATGCAGAATCGTAGCACCTACCATCTAAGGTATATCACATGTTAAGTCTAAGCCCATTTTTCTTAGATTTTACACTCTTTGGTTTAGGGCATATTCTTCGAAGTGTAAACCGAAAAATAAAAGTATTTAGCGGAAGCGATTTCAGGCTGCTGCAGCCTACAAGTTAGGCGGATGCCTAAAATTGCAAACTCTTCGTACCAATGACTTATGAAAAACACCATCCACGTTCATTCGGTTGTCTATTTGCCTCTATAGTTTGAATTAAGAGTGATAGAAGGTCGTTGACGAACATTTTAATTTAGACTAACTTTTGCCGCGGCTACGCTCGCGTTAAATTCTAACATTGCAGAATGCTTCATAACAAAAATCCACCCCCCCCCCCCCATTTTAGGGAAGTGGGGGGGTCTGAAAGAGACAAAAAGTAGCCTATATCACTTTCCATCCCTTCAACAATCTCCACTTAAAAAATCACATCAATTCGTCGTTCCGTTTTGCCGTGAAAGACGGACAAACAAACAGACACACGCTTTCTCATTTACAATATTAGTATGGATAGTACGGATATTCGTGGTAGGCTCGAGAACCGTGAACGTTTGCAATTTTGGGCCTTCGCCTATATGCTTTAATGTCGGAAGAATATGCTGAAGCCGGACCAAACTAATTTCGCATTGCATTAGTAAATACAGCGAGGAGATGTCATCAGTAATGTCACATTTCTATGAACTTATGACGTTTTTAATGACACGTCCTCACATTGTTTTAATAAAATCTGTGCAAAATTTAGCTTTGATAGACTCTGTACCGTGAGCGTTGTTCTCTCTAGTTATTAAGCTAGGTTAGGTAACTCTAATTTGTTAAGTAATGAATATTCTAATAGAATTTTCAGCAACAGTTTGCGACTAATCATTGAATGTTATATTTTTGTACATTTTGAATACATCGGATTTTTTAAGTTTGTGTGAACAGTTTCATAAATATAAAATTAGGTAGTCATTAACGTAAAATTAATTGTAATATGTCGGGGTACCTGGACGATAAACGGGCGTATTTTTATCTTGTAATATATATATATAAATAAAACAATTGAACAAGTAACATTTTGTTCAATCTAAGATCAATGTGGATACGCTCGTCATATAAAATGTATTGCTGAAAAGACCGTCAAAAGAACGACTCTCGTTCTAGTTGTAAGTTCGTCGTTCAGACATTTAAAAAAACAACTTCCTTTGGCATTACCAAATGTTGGTTTTAGTCTCACGCGGACCGTCCCCACGATCTACAATGAACGTTTTAGTATTTAATATTACCATATTAATATTAAAATTAAAAGTGACAACAAGATAAAAATATAGTCAGAAAACGTAGTGGAAGGATTTTAAGAATATTCACATTGTAATTTTATAGCTATTTCTAAGTAGTCTTCTTGAACGCTTATGTTCATTTACGAATGAATGCTTTTATTTTTTACGATTTATGTTTATACTTGAATTGCACTGTGCAATATTTTTGTGAATATTTTAATGCGTGTTTAGGTTTATCTGAATACAGAGACTAAAAATTGTATGATCATAACTACAATATATTATAACATGAATTTACTATACAAGTCATATATCATGTAGTACTGACAGACGGCTTGGCAATGGAGTTACAGCGTTTTGCGTTTCTCTAGTAGAAGAAAAACAGATAAAGGTAGATAATTTCGCCTCATGTGCTAAACCATTTCACATACTCTTTACATGACCTTTTATAGTACTTGTCGTCCACGATGACGCGCAGTTTTTTTTAAATTTAATTTTTAATTACATGACACTGAGTCAAGGCGCGCGTCTTCGTGAAGGTCACTATAAATGCAGTTGTTCAGGCAGTGAAAAGGTACTCTATAACAATAAATGTAAGTGTGTTTAGTAAAACGTCCCACTTTATAGACTGCTATAAAGTCGCTTTGTCAGTTTATTCACATTAACAAGCAAATCTCGTTTTTATAGCAATCGACAAAGTGGGACGTGTTACTAAACACACTCACAAATATTACTTGAAATGTATGTGAGACAGCAACGCCTACAATTAATGCCTTCGTGCTACTTTAAGTTTTGTTCTGGAAGACTAAATACCTAATTGTAATATAGAGAATACTCTGTTATGCGTTTGTTTAATTTTGATCCTAAATTCTTGACATTTCAGAAATTTCGGTTCTATAGAGAAAAATTCTGTAGGTACGTTAAATACAGTACTGGCTTATATATCACACTCATGTTTTTAGGGTTCCGTAGTCAACTAAGAACCCTTATAGTTTCGGCATGTCTGTCTGTCGTCCGTCCGCGGATAATCTCAGTTCAGTAGTTTTTGAGAAAAATACGGAAAACTACGGAACCCTTCACTGAGCGTGGCCCGACACGCTCTTGGCCGGTTTTTTTCAGATTTTTAAAATATTTACTGCGAAGTCAAAGCTGTGGTATTCAATTGCGCAAAATCTTGCAGAGTTAGCGTGGGCCTACGTTTTAACTTCAAGCTCTGGCACTTTGCATTTGTGTCCGGATGTTCTCTAGAAGTCGTCCTTCGTAATAAGAATGGGAGAGGATTTGGGCTGCTAACAGGGCGTATCTGGGAAGACCAACTGGAGGTCTAGACTGTGTGGTAGTGGTCCTGCGTCGGCTTCAAGCCGATAATTGGCAGAAAACAGCACAGGATCGAAAGAAGTGGAGGCCAAGATCACAGTTTAATAAAGAGTACTATCGTACAGTATGGCCACTCCCGCTCCCCGCTGAAAGTGCCGCCCACCCCCTCTCGGTTACCTCACAGTTACTGCCTGTCAAAAACGCGAACAGTCGACCTGTCATATGTCACTCTTAAGGTATGTGTACATATGCTTCTGGGTCATGTACCGTTGAATAATTATACGACTTTAAAACGAAATAAAACAAAAAATGTATGTGATAAACGTGTAAAATATGTATTTCATGAACATGATTGTATTACGATGCTGTATAAATGCATTCACACAACAGGTAACAAAACAATTAGCTGTACATAAAGGCCTTCTCACACCCACATCTACCACTACTACAATCTGTAGTGCACCGGCAAAATATGAACTTCAGTATTTCTTCCGGAGCAGCTGGTACTTTGGTTTGCACAGGAATCAGTAAGTTGCTTTCGTTCCGTGCCCATCCCCATTCATCATCCTCCTTGCGTTAGGGCCCATTTAGACGGTGCGAGAACTCGCATACGAGTTTTACTACATTGCGGTATTTGATGGCTGTGCTGAATGTATTTAACCTCAACAGCCCGCAATGTAACTAAAATCGCAAGCGAGTTCGCACGCCGTCTAAATCAGGCCTTATCCCGGCATTTGCCACGGCTCATGGGAGCCTGGGGTCACAGAATTAGATTTAGATAGAAGAAACGAGTTCATTTATTTGTATGGCGGCCGAGCGTGTCAGATTTTGTACTGAAGTTGTTACTTGCCTGTGATTTTAAATATGTCTCAGGCCCTTGAGTGTTGATAAGTTTTATGTTGTTGCAATATCATGTAACGAGGCATTTTTAATGTTTTTGTTGACTTCAACTTACAAAAATTGACGCCCGAAAGCTGCAAGCTGCGATTAAAGACGGACAACTCAGTGGATTTCACTGAGTTCATTTGACACGCTAAGTAGATACGTTTGCTTGATCTATGGTATATATGACATCTGTGCCTGGGGTTCACTTTGACAACTAATCCCAAGATTTGGCGTAGGCACTAGTTTTACGAAAGCGACTGCCATCTGACTTTCCAACCCGAAGGGTAACTAGAACTCATTGGAATTAGTCCGGTTTCCTCACGATGTTTTCCTTCACCGAAAAGCGACTGGCAAATATCAAATGACATTTCGCACATAAGTTCAGAAAAAAATCATTGGTACGAGCCGGGTTCGAACCCGCAACCTCCGGATCGAAAGTCAACGACACCCCCAGGATAGAGGAAGACACTGATGATAACGGCGGGGAGGATATTGTCTAAGATACAGTTGTCCCATCTGATCCAGATGACATGGAAGAAACAGTTTCAATTTGTTTGATTTATTTGGGACAACAAACACAGTAACACACAAGGTTATAATAGAGAATTGCAGTGTTGACAGTAGTAAGGTGTGAGACCGACAGCATATCAAACAAACAAAGAAGACCGATTAGTATCATTCCGCCCAAAGAGGCAGCGAGTAAATTAAAACACGTGTAAGTTATATCCATACCTCCTAAGGATACTGAGGCTAGTGTAAACTCATGATTTTACAGAGGAGAGCCGTTCAAAGGTACAAAGTAGGGCTTCCAAATACCGGACATTCTCCAATACCGGTATTCATTCCGGTATTGGCGATTTCAATACCGGGATCCCGGGATCCCGGTATTGAAATCAGGAAAATATAAAAACCAAGTAATTTGCTTAAAATAACAAATTTTATTCAAAATCTCGTTTGTTAATTTTCATGCGTGTTATACTACAGCAGAATCTTGCTAATCCGACTTACAATTCTTACAAATGGGTCAAATCGATTACATTTCCAACTTAAAAAGTCTCGATTTTGACCCAAAACGGTTTTTCAAACTTATGTGGCCAAGTCGGCTCAACTTTTATTGTTTTTAAGTATACCTACATAGTTCAAACGGCTACGCCCTGTGCTCTTTATTTTTGTTGTGAGTGGGACTGAGGACGCAGTATAAAATCAAGCGGGAAAGAGCGCCAGATCTGTACTCAGGTGATTCTGTAAGTTAGATATCGCCTCCAGATCGGACATTTTGCAAGAAGACGCGGCCATAGCAAACCATGTTTTTTGCCAAATCGTTCTCTTTAAGCTCGTGCGGAATAGAACCTTTTACATTTTAATAATAACAGGCCTTTGCATCTATAACAGACGATTCAAGCAGCATCCTTGCGACACTTACATTCGTGGCCGTATAGCCCAATTCAAGAGAGGATCCCTCGTCCGCACACACGGCAGGTATATGCTCCCCCAGATGGGCGGGGGTTAGAGGCCTGCTCGTGACGCCTCATGCGTTTATCATTCAAGGAGAAAAACCAGGCATTGGCGTGCTTGGATTGACCGTCATGGATAACACAGCGCCACGTGGGTCGGTTCTCGGCCAGTCGTTGCCACTGGTTGCATGGAATATCAAATGTGACTATGTCACGCTTCACGCAATCTTTAAAGCGCAGCATTGGCCGTCCGACCGGTCTCTTTGCATCTGCAACCTCTTCCAGCAGGATTTGACGCGGCAAACGAGTCCGCTCCATTCGATACACATGCCCGAGCCACCTCAGTCGCCTCTTCTTTAATATGGCTATGATACTAGGAAGCTGTGTCTCATTCATGCAGTGTTACATTTTATAGTCGGTGTTAATGGTATAATTGTACTGTAGATTTAACTATAATATCAGTATCACTTTATTAATAACAAGCATTAAGAGCATTTCTCGATTACACACACTCTATAGTTTCATCATTGACTTTTGAAATTAGAACATGAGATGATTTTTTTTAAACACATTGTAATCAATATCTATGGTACAATTTAGTGGTATTTTTGTTTTTCGTGGCGCTAGAGGCGCTAAAGCACTAATAAAATAAATCCACCAAATCATTGAATAATTAGCCAAGAATCCGCACGAAGCGCTTTGCTTCTTCTTTTCTTATGCGCACTGCCAAGGAGTGGAATTCCTTGCCGGCGGCTAAATTTCCGAGCTCATATAACCCTTCCTTCAAATCAAGAGTGAACAGGCATCTTCTGGGCGAGCTCACTCCATCGTAGGCCACGTCTTTGACTCTGCTTTGGCTAGTCTGTGGCCAAGAGTAAGCCCATTTATAAAAAAAGCTAAATTGTCCGACATAGATTATTAAAAATCACATTAAGAAATAATCTATGGAATCACACATTACTTTGCGGAAATCCATGATAATCAAAATCAAAAAGATTACTTCGCGGAATAGGAACACTTCATTTACGTATAAGAAAAGTAATTTTCCTCATTTTGATAGTTGAGTAGTGAGTTCCCTATTTCGTTACTATCGGGAATGTTACGGCAAAGTTTTCAGCTAGAGTTCAACACACTAACGCACACGTACAACAGTGAAAATAGAGTAGCTACGGTATACGTTAGTTCGTTTGCATTAACCAATATAGATGCATCAAGGCGATTTGTTTACAGAGGATCTATGGCCTATTACAACTACGTTTGACGTGTTGCTTTTCTGTCACACTTACGTGCGAAGTCACAAGTGCGACAAATGTGTCAAAAACTGTTCGCGGCAGACCCTCCTCAATGAATGCTTTTGACGCGTAACTTTAATTCTTTATCTGGGTAATCATCGAAAAAACTATCATTTTCATACAAATCTTGCAAAAACACCAAACAGAGAATGTGTCAAATCGAGAAAAGAGAGCAACAAGCAAGATTTACGCGTGTAGTGACCATCATGATGCAGAAATTTTACGTTTTTGATGAGTAATTTACGTTATTTTGGCATAATTTGTTAGTTTTTAAAAATACCGGGATCCCGGTATTGCTAAATTAAATACCGGTATTGAAATGGGCCCAAAAAAAGGCGGGATCCCGGGATCCCGAGATACCGGGATCCCGGTATTGGAAGCCCTAGTACAAAGTAACATAACTAACATATTTGTTCACGTAATAACATAAAAATTCGGATTTGTTTTAACGAAATCAATGAGGTTATTTCTGCATTCATGAGAATTTCAAATTTATAACAGTTTATGATCTAAGAGTACTTGATTTCTAGATCTAAGAGTACGAGTATTTTAGCGCACTTGGTCCAGTATTCGTCAAGTAAAAACCTTTTTTTTACGTTAAAATTTGATTTAAAGTAGAATAGTAGTAGAAAACTTTTAAGAGTTAGGACATAATTGTAACTTAAGCTGTTATTTGCAGTTTTTACCTCTGAAACTAAGTTAGTTGTATTAGTATTCCACACTTTTTTTACCTCCCTCGCTAATATACTAATGACTTTTTTCTGAACTTATGTGCGAAATGTCATTTGATATTTGCCAGTCGCTTTTCGGTGAAGGAAAACATCGTGAGGAAACCGGACTAATTCCAATAAGTCCTAGTTACCCTTCGGGTTGGAAAGTAAGAAGGCAGTCGCTTTCGTAAAACTAGTGCCTACGCCAAATCTTGGGATTAGTTGTCAAAGTGGACCCCAGGCTCCCATGAGCCGTGGCAAATGCCGGGATAACGCAAGGAGGATGATGAATGGGGATGGCACGGAACGAAAGCAACTTACTGATTCCTGTGCAAACCAAAGTACCAGCTGCTCCGGAAGAAATACTGAAGTCAATATTTTGCCGGTGCACCACAGATTGTAGTAGTGGTAGATGTGGGTGTGAGAAGGCCTTTATATACAGCTAATTGTATTGTTACCTGTTGTGTGAATGCATTTATACAGCATCGTAATACAACCATGTTCATGAAATACATATTTTACACGTTTATCACATACATTTGTTGTTTCATTTCGTTTTAAAGTCGTATAATTATTCAACGGTACATAACCCAGGAGCATATGTACACATATTATGAAAGGTATTTGAATGATCTACAAGATTTTTTAAGAAAACTTTTGTCTAAGATAAATATTTTGCAAGATATGGAGCAATGTATGAAGCAAAAAGTGGGGGGAAACGATTTTTAAAAAATTAACAGTTTTTAGGTGCTCATACCTAGATAATGGTTGAGAATAGAAAAAAAGTTTGTAGATCAAAGTTATAGAGAATTTTATAAGCTTTCAAGGTGTGGTAAACCAAAATTTCGTATGACGCATAGTTTTTGAAATATGAGCAAGAAACCAAAAAAAGGGACCTTTTTTCATCCCCCCCTCTTCGAGCTCACGTCCAAAGTCCGAGGACTTTTAGTATGTATGTCTCCTGACTACCCCTAACAACATCCCGTAGTGAAACTTTCTGCTTTCGGCCATTCCACCTAGACCCCCCTTTTGAGCATTCATTGACTGAAAGGACTGATCTAAGTATATAGTGAATATCAGTATTCTTAGTGGTTATTATCAAAATGTTAGGGGCCTACGCACAAAATCACATGAATTCCTTTCGCAAGTAACTCAGTCTAATTATGATTTCATTTGCTTAACTGAGACTTGGCTAACGTCAGATTTCTTAGATCGGGAATATTTTAATAGTAAGGGATCATCCACATATTACGTCACACCAAATTTCAGGTTTTTGGACCCCTCCCCCCCCCCCTATGTCACGCTTTTTTGTATCCCTTTAACAGGGATTGTCACATTTAGTATGACCCCTCCCCCCCCCCCTTACACTGTGACGTAATATATGGATGACGCCTAACTATAATGTTTATCGTTGTGATCGGCCAGCCGAGGACAGCGGTGCATCGCGCGGCGGCGGAGTGGCCGTGGCGCTGCGCGGGGAGCTCCGCCCCCTCCCCCGCGACTGGCCCGTCCCGTCGAGAGCCTTTTGTGATTGTATTATGGGTTTCCCTGCCTCTGTTATCTAATAAAAATAGTACGGATAACACAATCCCGTTGACTTCGCGCAATGACCGTTGTCGCTTTTTAAACATTTGTTGTGTTTATATACCTAACGGTCCTAATCATCGTGACGCGCTGACTGATTTTACTGACCTTGCTGGCCAACTTATCATTGACAGACCGGAGAACTTGTTTTTAATTACGGGGGATTTTAACATACCGGAGGCTGTCTGGAATCGTAGTCCAACTTCCGATATGCATTTGGCAACATGTAATACTTTTGGTACACGTTTGATTCAAGAATTCCTGTCATACAGCGGAACTAAGCAATATAATTCTATTATTAATGCAAATGGGCGCATTTTAGATTTAATATTTTATAACGATAATTGTTATGTGACCGTTTGCAATTCTCCGCTTTTACGTGAAGACCCACATCATAAATCACTTTGCATCGATTTAAAACTTGACCTTGTATCTTATCTTGCGCCTGCAGCGCGTTTTACGTATAATATTCATTTAGCTAACTTTGATAAAATTAACATGGCTCTCGCAGCTATTAACTGGACTGATTTTTTCAATAACTTGGATTTAGATGACTGCATATTTAAATTTAATAACTTAATACATAATCTAATGAAAAAGTATGCCCCGCTTCGTCATGTCCGACAATCTTCGTCTTCTGTCCCTGTCTGGTACACCAAACCACTACAAAAAATGTTAAAAGAGAAGCGTAAATACCATAAGCTTTGGAAGTTATACGGCAATCCTTTAGATTATCAAAGTTTTAGTATCTTACGTAAACGAGCCAACAAATTAGAATCTAAATGTTACAATAGCTACATTTCCTATTCAGAACATAAAATAAAAACCCACCCCATTTTTTTCTGGACTTACGTTAAATCAATTTTTTCTAAAAATAAACTTCCTCAAACAATGACTTACAAAGGAATCACAAGTTCGGATGGAGAACAAATCTGTAATCTTTTTAATACTCATTTTCATTCGGTTTTTGAGCCCCCAAGTAATATCGATTATGAAGATATTTTTAGAAACGAATAGGCCCTGATCCTTTGATTGATTTAAATTCCATAGAAATCAACTCACAGATTGTAGAAAAGTATTTAAGGTCAGTTAATATTCATAAAGGAGCCGGTCCTGATGAATTACACCCCCTCTTAATTAAAAATTGCATTTCCTCTCTTACAGAACCTATCACCATACTATTTACCAAATCCCTCAAAACCGGGTATGTCCCTAAAATATGGAAGCAGGCTTGGGTGACACCTATTCCCAAGGGTACAGTCAGCCGCGATATTGAAAAATACCGTCCGATTTCCAAATTATGTATATGTGCCAAGCTATTAGAAAAAATAGTAACCGATCAACTTTTTAGTGCTGTACGTCGGCACATTATACCAAATCAGCATGGCTTTTTCAAGGGCCGATCAGTCGATAGCAATCTGTTAACATTCACAGACGTTATTTTCAGCGCAATGGATGACGGTTTTAGTGTTGATGCTATCTATGCCGATTTTGCTAAAGCTTTCGACAAAATTTCTCACTATACCTTATTAACTAAGCTTTGGCGACTCGGCATTCATGGCGATCTGTTTCGTTGGATCAAATCCTATATCGAAAATCGAGTCCAGTCCGTAGTTTTACTGGGTTTTCAGTCAGAGTGGAAGTCTATTAGCTCTGGCGTGCCTCAAGGTTCCCACTTAGGTCCTTTACTGTTTTCCCTATACGTGAACGATATCCCCAGTTGCATCAAGCATTCTAACTTGCTACTATATGCAGATGACACCAAAATCTTTAGGGTCATCAAAAACGAAGATGACTGTGTCAAACTGCAGGACGATCTGGATAACCTTGTCACTTATTGTAGAGCTAATCACTTGTTTTTAAATTTGGACAAATGTAACGTTATAACTTTCACAAAAAAGAAAAAGAAAATTGAATTTAACTATAATCTTTTAAGTAAAACATTAAAAAGAGTTACGGAAATTCGTGATCTTGGTATTCTAATGGACAGTAACCTTACATTTGTTCCACATCTTGATAATATCTTAAATAAGTCGTACAAACAGCTGGGTTTCATTTTGCGTGTGGGAAAACCTTTTAAAAATCCATTAACCTATAAAATTTTGTACATCAGTTTCGTCCGAAGTCACTTAGAGTTTGCATGTTCTGTCTGGAAACCATCTCACGCCATTCATATTAATAGACTCAAAAGGGTTCAAAAGAAATTTATTAGGTCACTTGCATTTCGGACTGGGCACGATTATACTAATTATACGGATGTATGTACACATTTCAAAATGCAAAAGCTAAGTGACCGTCGTGATGCAGTGGATTCGGTTTTGCTTTACAAAATCGTTCATTCAATGCTAGATGCCCCTACCTTGCTTCACAAAATAAATTTCAGGGTTCCGCGCAGACGAGAGCGCCAATGTCGCAAAAAAGAACTTTTCTCAATTCCCCGCAGTCGGACTTGTTATGCTCGTAATGAGTTTATTAAGCGTGCATGTAAACTGTTTAACACTAACGATAGGCTAAAGAGCATGAATATATTTAATTTAACTGTACAACAATTTCACTTAAGCAAGCATTTAGATAATAATTAATATACAAAATTACAAATATATCATACACCTATATATATTATTTGAATGGTTCAAAGCATGCTTTTCTTAATGTTGTATAGGCGCCCACATTTTTACATCTTTAATTTTTCTTTTTCCGTTTTGTTTTTCTTTACATGTCAATATAGTATTGATACTCTGTTGGACAAAACTACTTAATGCATTTGATTGAGTACAAAATAATAACAATACTTAATAAAAAACAAACACTGTTATCTATACAAAACAATTTCTTTTGTATATGTAAAGTATTAGCTTCGTAATTCTTATGTGCAATTAAGGAAACTATAGGTCTGGTTTTTTGTTGCTTATTTTCTGTTATTTCTTGTATATGACTGTTTGTTTCTAAATAAAGAGAAAAAAAAAAGTAGGCGGACTCATATTGGACAAATACATTGCGATCAGATTTTCCCCTGTGTATTGTTGTACGGGAAGCATGTATTCCATCGACGGTTCAATCGTAGCATCTAGCTGATACTCGGGTGTAGGTATCTGCGACCCGTAGATAACGCGATACCATTGGCCGAGACAAGAGTACTGTAAGTTGTGGTTACCTATAATTGGATAAGCATCAGTTTAGACTTTTGTAACTAGATTTAAGAGCATGTAAGATGTATTATCTGTTGGTAATCCTAAATAAATAAAATTAAAAATTAAAGAGTGAAAGCCGCTCGGATTATTATTATTGTTATCATAATCACAATGTAATGTGTGCATACTTTTCAGTCAAATGGGATCTCTTGCCCATTATATGTTTGATTCAGATAGGTATTACGCCGATTTAGGCAAGTGAGTATTTTGCTAAAATAATAATTATTTGAGATCGGATTTCATGAAACGATTTATATATTAATAAACTCGGCATAATTTTTTATTTTCTCTACACACAAAAAAAAGTATCGGAACATAAAAATAAAACCCTTTTTGGATGGTTTTGTGAATATTGGGCAAGGATTATGATGATAATAAATAATTAAACAATATATATTTTTAAATAGTTTATTTATTTAAGTTATTTTTCTTTAATATTTCGTCTGCGTTTTTGCACAGTAAAAACTTCTCTTACGACTCAAAGAATTATACAAAAATGAATTTAATACGCTTCCTGTAACTAATACAAACTCTTTAATTTAGAATAAAATACTTTTCTTTAAATGCAGTTTGTTTTAAAAAATAATATTAATTTAATCTAATTATTGAGCAAAGTTTACGGTGTGCGATGTAATTTAAATAACACATGAAATGTATTTAAACAATTGCACTAGTCATATCCATATATTTATATTTCAAACGCCACCCTAAATCCGCTCTCTAATAATAATAATACCTACAAATATTTACGTGGTATTTATTTTAGATGAGATAATGGCAGCGTATGATATATCTATGGTAGGTAGATATTGTTGCGTGTCGATTACAGCACGTAGTGGAAGGTAAAGGGCGTGGCTAGCCACGACACCATGTTACAAAACAAAAATAATTATACCGATATCTATATCATATCTACACTTAACAGTAATAATTATTACCTATTGGCGGTGGTCTTTACATTCCATTAAACCTCACCACATACCTACATCAAATTTTACACGCTAATGTTAGTTGAGTACATAGTGAATGTATGAAAATGAAACGAGTAAGTCTGATGGAAACATTTATTTAATTTTATAATTATTTACAATAACACTACTACATATTACGGCTACCTATAATATATACATTTATGTACACATTTAATAATTAACTACATCTATACACAGCACATTTAAAAATGAATTACTTAGATATATTTACAAATAAAAAAAACAACTAAGATAAACTTAAATCTAAAAGTGAGCAATGCGAAATTAATCTATGTAAGTAGGCGGACTCATATTGGACAAATACATTGCGATCAGATTTTCCCCTGTGTATTGTTGTACGGGAAGCATGTATTCTATCGACGGTTCAATCGTATCATCTAGCTGATACTCGGGTGTAGGTATCTGCGGCCCGGCGAACTGGTAGGATGAATAGTCAACGGAGTCGGCATCGGAGTGGTCTGCTGAGGTGCTGCTCACTGGTGACATTCTCGAAGCTGGCAAATCCTGGTGCGACGTTGCCGCGACCGGGAGCCAGGGATCCACCGGCAAAAAGGCATGGTCGAGTGAATGCTTCGTCACGTCGCCGAAGCTATCCTGGTGTTGCTTGAACGATGACGTCGATGGAAGGGGACCGGCCGGGCACTGCTGGCCGGGCGCAAGATGATAGTACACCTGCTCCGTATAAGGTGGCACGTGGCGAATGTACCCGGCGGTGCCCATCTCGCATCCAGGATCAAGCACGGGTGGCAGCGCGAAGGACGAATAATCGGCGTCAGGCTCCAGGTGGTCAAAGACGCTGCCCTCCGTCGTCGGAATTGGCAAAACAGGTTGGATCGGCGCCGCTGATCTGGGAAACAGGGGATTTATCGGCTGTAAGTCTGGTTTCACTGAGCAGTTGGGCGCTTGATCTTCAGCATTGTTGTCCCCCTTTAGCGTACGATCCAACGGTTGTTCGTATTCTTGAGGAGAACGCTTCGGAACGGGAACACCCACTTTCGTTTCGCTATCGTCCCGTTTCCTCTTGACAGGTCTCGACGTGTCCGTGAGTTCTTGAGGCAAACGGCCTGCGGTGTCAATCTCGCCGGCTTCTGTAAGCCGCCGTTCCAACATCTCAACTGCAAAAATAACAATACAACATTAATAAGGGGCCAGAAAAGAAGGCACAATAAGGATTTCACTCAACAACATCATTACTCTGTCTTAACTTACTTTGAGCCCCCAGATTCTTATTGCACCGCCGCAGAGAGTCCAAGTCACTACTATGCTTGACTTCCGAAGCTCGTTGCAGCCGTGTGATCGATGTCGCCAAAAGTTCCGCCTTGGTAATCTGCGAAAAAAAATATTTTGTCAGTCAACTATTCTAGCACAAAATAACATAACATAGGCACGTTTATAATGAATGCTATTTGAGAAACTTACGGTACGGCTGGCGCCGACGGCATCAGCCAAGTCTGCATAAGCATTGACCATCTCTTCTCTGCGCTCCCTCTCGTACTGCGCATTTATAGCTCTGCGTTCGTTCTGAAAAATACATATAATAAAATTATAGTATACCATCTAACGACACGTTTCATTGACATATAAAAATACAATTGATACTTATAAATAATATTCAATTATGCTTACCTTAGACAAGGGCACTCTATTTTTTCCAGCGGGCCTACCCCTTTTACGTCCTGATCTTCCCTTCCCTTTATTTTCCATATTTTTATAGATCACGAAATAGACTAGTCGGTGTCACGGGTAATAGGGTTGTGTGACAATTTTGTTTTATCGCGAGTATTTATTATCTTAGGGTGCGCAAACGCAGATCACCACCACCTAAGATAAGGGGCGTGGCTCGCGGCGATAACGCGATACCATTGGCCGAGACAAGAGTGAAAGCCGCTCGGATTATTATTATTATTGTTATCATAATCACAATGTAATGTGTGCATACTTTTCAGTCAAACGGGATCTCTTGCCCATTATATGTTTGATTCAGATAGGTATTACGCCGATTTAGACAAGTGAGTATTTTGCTAAAATAATAATTATTATAGATCGGATTTCATGAAACGATTTATATATTAATAGACTCGGCATAATTTTTTATTTTCTCTACACACAAAATAAGTATCGGAACATAATTTTATATTGAACATAAAAAATAATATTAATTTAATCTAATTATTGAGCAAAGTTTACGGTGTGCGATGTAATTTAAATAACACATGACATGTATTTAAACAATTGCACTAGTCATATCCATATATTTATATTTCAATCGCCACCCTAAATCCGCTCTCTAATAATAATAATACCTACAAATATTTACGTGGTATTTATTTTAGATGAGATAATGGCAGCGTATGATATATCTATGGCAGGTAGATATTGTTGCGTGTCGATTACAGCACGTAGTGGAAGGTAAAGGGCGTGGCTAGCCATGACACCATGTTACAAAACAAAAATAATTATACCGATGTCCGATATCTATATCATATCTACACTTAACAGTAATAATTATTACCTATTGGCGGTGGTCTTTACATTCCATTAAACCTCACCACCTACCTACACTAAATTTTAAACGCTAATGTTAGTTGAGTACATAGTGAATGTATGAAAATGAAACGAGTAAGTCTGATGGAAACATTTATTTAATTTTATAATTATTTACAATAACACTACTACATATTACGGCTACCTATATATACATTTATGTACACATTTAATAATTAACCACATCTATACACAGCACATTTAAAAATGAATTACATAGAAATATTTACAAATAAAAAAAACAACTAAGATAACCTTAAATCTAAAAATGAGCAATGCGAAATTAATCTATGTAAGTAGGCGGACTCATATTGGACAAATACATTGCGATCAGATTTTCCCCTGTGTATTGTTGTACGGGAAGCATGTATTCCATCGACGGTTCAATCGTAGCATCTAGCTGATACTCGGGTGTAGGTATCTGCGGCCCGTAGATAACGCGATACCATTGGCCGAGACAAGAGTGAAAGCCGCTCGGATTATTATTATTGTTATCATAATCACAATGTAATGTGTGCATACTTTTCAGTCAAATGGGATTTCTTGCCCATTATATGTTTGATTCAGATAGGTATTACGCCGATTTAGGCAAGTGAGTATTTTGCTAAAATAATAATTATTAGAGATCGGATTTCATGAAACGATTTATATATTAATAGACTCGGCATAATTTTTTATTTTCTCTACACACAAAAAAAAGTATCGGAACATAAAAATAAAACCCTTTTTGGATGGTTTTGTGAATATTGGGCAAGGATTATGATGATAATAAATAATTAAACAATATATATTTTTAAATAGTTTATTTATTTAAGTTATTTCTCTTTAATATTTCGTCTGCGTTTTTGCACAGTAAAAACTTCTCTTACGACTCAAAGAATTATACAAAAATGAATATAATACGCTTCCTGTAACTAATACAAACTCTTTAATTTAGAATAAAATACTTTTCTTTAAATGCAGTTTGTTTTAAAAAATAATATTAATTTAATCTAATTATTGAGCAAAGTTTACGGTGTGCGATGTAATTTAAATAACACATGAAATGTATTTAAACAATTGCACTAGTCATATCCATATATTTATATTTCAAACGCCACCCTAAATCCGCTCTCTAATAATAATAATACCTACAAATATTTACGTGGTATTTATTTTAGATGAGATAATGGCAGCGTATGATATATCTATGGTAGGTAGATATTGTTGCGTGTCGATTACAGCACGTAGTGGAAGGTAAAGGGCGTGGCTAGCCACGACACCATGTTACAAAACAAAAATAATTATACCGATATCTATATCATATCTACACTTAACAGTAATAATTATTACCTATTGGCGGTGGTCTTTACATTCCATTAAACCTCACCACATACCTACATCAAATTTTACACGCTAATGTTAGTTGAGTACATAGTGAATGTATGAAAATGAAACGAGTAAGTCTGATGGAAACATTTATTTAATTTTATAATTATTTACAATAACACTACTACATATTACGGCTACCTATAATATATACATTTATGTACACATTTAATAATTAACTACATCTATACACAGCACATTTAAAAATGAATTACTTAGATATATTTACAAATAAAAAAAACAACTAAGATAAACTTAAATCTAAAAGTGAGCAATGCGAAATTAATCTATGTAAGTAGGCGGACTCATATTGGACAAATACATTGCGATCAGATTTTCCCCTGTGTATTGTTGTACGGGAAGCATGTATTCTATCGACGGTTCAATCGTATCATCTAGCTGATACTCGGGTGTAGGTATCTGCGGCCCGGCGAACTGGTAGGATGAATAGTCAACGGAGTCGGCATCGGAGTGGTCTGCTGAGGTGCTGCTCACTGGTGACATTCTCGAAGCTGGCAAATCCTGGTGCGACGTTGCCGCGACCGGGAGCCAGGGATCCACCGGCAAAAAGGCATGGTCGAGTGAATGCTTCGTCACGTCGCCGAAGCTATCCTGGTGTTGCTTGAACGATGACGTCGATGGAAGGGGACCGGCCGGGCACTGCTGGCCGGGCGCAAGATGATAGTACACCTGCTCCGTATAAGGTGGCACGTGGCGAATGTACCCGGCGGTGCCCATCTCGCATCCAGGATCAAGCACGGGTGGCAGCGCGAAGGACGAATAATCGGCGTCAGGCTCCAGGTGGTCAAAGACGCTGCCCTCCGTCGTCGGAATTGGCAAAACAGGTTGGATCGGCGCCGCTGATCTGGGAAACAGGGGATTTATCGGCTGTAAGTCTGGTTTCACTGAGCAGTTGGGCGCTTGATCTTCAGCATTGTTGTCCCCCTTTAGCGTACGATCCAACGGTTGTTCGTATTCTTGAGGAGAACGCTTCGGAACGGGAACACCCACTTTCGTTTCGCTATCGTCCCGTTTCCTCTTGACAGGTCTCGACGTGTCCGTGAGTTCTTGAGGCAAACGGCCTGCGGTGTCAATCTCGCCGGCTTCTGTAAGCCGCCGTTCCAACATCTCAACTGCAAAAATAACAATACAACATTAATAAGGGGCCAGAAAAGAAGGCACAATAAGGATTTCACTCAACAACATCATTACTCTGTCTTAACTTACTTTGAGCCCCCAGATTCTTATTGCACCGCCGCAGAGAGTCCAAGTCACTACTATGCTTGACTTCCGAAGCTCGTTGCAGCCGTGTGATCGATGTCGCCAAAAGTTCCGCCTTGGTAATCTGCGAAAAAAAATATTTTGTCAGTCAACTATTCTAGCACAAAATAACATAACATAGGCACGTTTATAATGAATGCTATTTGAGAAACTTACGGTACGGCTGGCGCCGACGGCATCAGCCAAGTCTGCATAAGCATTGACCATCTCTTCTCTGCGCTCCCTCTCGTACTGCGCATTTATAGCTCTGCGTTCGTTCTGAAAAATACATATAATAAAATTATAGTATACCATCTAACGACACGTTTCATTGACATATAAAAATACAATTGATACTTATAAATAATATTCAATTATGCTTACCTTAGACAAGGGCACTCTATTTTTTCCAGCGGGCCTACCCCTTTTACGTCCTGATCTTCCCTTCCCTTTATTTTCCATATTTATAGATCACGAAATAGACTAGTCGGTGTCACGGGTAATAGGGTTGTGTGACAATTTTGTTTTATCGCGAGTATTTATTATCTTAGGGTGCGCAAACGCAGATCACCACCACCTAAGATAAGGGGCGTGGCTCGCGGCGATAACGCGATACCATTGGCCGAGACAAGAGTGAAAGCCGCTCGGATTATTATTATTATTGTTATCATAATCACAATGTAATGTGTGCATACTTTTCAGTCAAACGGGATCTCTTGCCCATTATATGTTTGATTCAGATAGGTATTACGCCGATTTAGACAAGTGAGTATTTTGCTAAAATAATAATTATTAGAGATCGGATTTCATGAAACGATTTATATATTAATAGACTCGGCATAATTTTTTATTTTCTCTACACACAAAATAAGTATCGGAACATAATTTTATATTGAACATAAAAAATAATATTAATTTAATCTAATTATTGAGCAAAGTTTACGGTGTGCGATGTAATTTAAATAACACATGACATGTATTTAAACAATTGCACTAGTCATATCCATATATTTATATTTCAATCGCCACCCTAAATCCGCTCTCTAATAATAATAATACCTACAAATATTTACGTGGTATTTATTTTAGATGAGATAATGGCAGCGTATGATATATCTATGGCAGGTAGATATTGTTGCGTGTCGATTACAGCACGTAGTGGAAGGTAAAGGGCGTGGCTAGCCATGACACCATGTTACAAAACAAAAATAATTATACCGATGTCCGATATCTATATCATATCTACACTTAACAGTAATAATTATTACCTATTGGCGGTGGTCTTTACATTCCATTAAACCTCACCACCTACCTACACTAAATTTTACACGCTAATGTTAGTTGAGTACATAGTGAATGTATGAAAATGAAACGAGTAAGTCTGATGGAAACATTTATTTAATTTTATAATTATTTACAATAACACTACTACATATTACGGCTACCTATATATACATTTATGTACACATTTAATAATTAACCACATCTATACACAGCACATTTAAAAATGAATTACATAGAAATATTTACAAATAAAAAAAACAACTAAGATAACCTTAAATCTAAAAATGAGCAATGCGAAATTAATCTATGTAAGTAGGCGGACTCATATTGGACAAATACATTGCGATCAGATTTTCCCCTGTGTATTGTTGTACGGGAAGCATGTATTCCATCGACGGTTCAATCGTAGCATCTAGCTGATACTCGGGTGTAGGTATCTGCGGCCCGTAGATAACGCGATACCATTGGCCGAGACAAGAGTGAAAGCCGCTCGGATTATTATTATTGTTATCATAATCACAATGTAATGTGTGCATACTTTTCAGTCAAATGGGATTTCTTGCCCATTATATGTTTGATTCAGATAGGTATTACGCCGATTTAGGCAAGTGAGTATTTTGCTAAAATAATAATTATTTGAGATCGGATTTCATGAAACGATTTATATATTAATAGACTCGGCATAATTTTTTATTTTCTCTACACACAAAAAAAAGTATCGGAACATAAAAATAAAACCCTTTTTGGATGGTTTTGTGAATATTGGGCAAGGATTATGATGATAATAAATAATTAAACAATATATATTTTTAAATAGTTTATTTATTTAAGTTATTTTTCTTTAATATTTCGTCTGCGTTTTTGCACAGTAAAAACTTCTCTTACGACTCAAAGAATTATACAAAAATGAATATAATACGCTTCCTGTAACTAATACAAACTCTTTAATTTAGAATAAAATACTTTTCTTTAAATGCAGTTTGTTTTAAAAAATAATATTAATTTAATCTAATTATTGAGCAAAGTTTACGGTGTGCGATGTAATTTAAATAACACATGAAATGTATTTAAACAATTGCACTAGTCATATCCATATATTTATATTTCAAACGCCACCCTAAATCCGCTCTCTAATAATAATAATACCTACAAATATTTACGTGGTATTTATTTTAGATGAGATAATGGCAGCGTATGATATATCTATGGTAGGTAGATATTGTTGCGTGTCGATTACAGCACGTAGTGGAAGGTAAAGGGCGTGGCTAGCCACGACACCATGTTACAAAACAAAAATAATTATACCGATATCTATATCATATCTACACTTAACAGTAATAATTATTACCTATTGGCGGTGGTCTTTACATTCCATTAAACCTCACCACATACCTACATCAAATTTTACACGCTAATGTTAGTTGAGTACATAGTGAATGTATGAAAATGAAACGAGTAAGTCTGATGGAAACATTTATTTAATTTTATAATTATTTACAATAACACTACTACATATTACGGCTACCTATAATATATACATTTATGTACACATTTAATAATTAACTACATCTATACACAGCACATTTAAAAATGAATTACTTAGATATATTTACAAATAAAAAAAACAACTAAGATAAACTTAAATCTAAAAGTGAGCAATGCGAAATTAATCTATGTAAGTAGGCGGACTCATATTGGACAAATACATTGCGATCAGATTTTCCCCTGTGTATTGTTGTACGGGAAGCATGTATTCTATCGACGGTTCAATCGTATCATCTAGCTGATACTCGGGTGTAGGTATCTGCGGCCCGGCGAACTGGTAGGATGAATAGTCAACGGAGTCGGCATCGGAGTGGTCTGCTGAGGTGCTGCTCACTGGTGACATTCTCGAAGCTGGCAAATCCTGGTGCGACGTTGCCGCGACCGGGAGCCAGGGATCCACCGGCAAAAAGGCATGGTCGAGTGAATGCTTCGTCACGTCGCCGAAGCTATCCTGGTGTTGCTTGAACGATGACGTCGATGGAAGGGGACCGGCCGGGCACTGCTGGCCGGGCGCAAGATGATAGTACACCTGCTCCGTATAAGGTGGCACGTGGCGAATGTACCCGGCGGTGCCCATCTCGCATCCAGGATCAAGCACGGGTGGCAGCGCGAAGGACGAATAATCGGCGTCAGGCTCCAGGTGGTCAAAGACGCTGCCCTCCGTCGTCGGAATTGGCAAAACAGGTTGGATCGGCGCCGCTGATCTGGGAAACAGGGGATTTATCGGCTGTAAGTCTGGTTTCACTGAGCAGTTGGGCGCTTGATCTTCAGCATTGTTGTCCCCCTTTAGCGTACGATCCAACGGTTGTTCGTATTCTTGAGGAGAACGCTTCGGAACGGGAACACCCACTTTCGTTTCGCTATCGTCCCGTTTCCTCTTGACAGGTCTCGACGTGTCCGTGAGTTCTTGAGGCAAACGGCCTGCGGTGTCAATCTCGCCGGCTTCTGTAAGCCGCCGTTCCAACATCTCAACTGCAAAAATAACAATACAACATTAATAAGGGGCCAGAAAAGAAGGCACAATAAGGATTTCACTCAACAACATCATTACTCTGTCTTAACTTACTTTGAGCCCCCAGATTCTTATTGCACCGCCGCAGAGAGTCCAAGTCACTACTATGCTTGACTTCCGAAGCTCGTTGCAGCCGTGTGATCGATGTCGCCAAAAGTTCCGCCTTGGTAATCTGCGAAAAAAAATATTTTGTCAGTCAACTATTCTAGCACAAAATAACATAACATAGGCACGTTTATAATGAATGCTATTTGAGAAACTTACGGTACGGCTGGCGCCGACGGCATCAGCCAAGTCTGCATAAGCATTGACCATCTCTTCTCTGCGCTCCCTCTCGTACTGCGCATTTATAGCTCTGCGTTCGTTCTGAAAAATACATATAATAAAATTATAGTATACCATCTAACGACACGTTTCATTGACATATAAAAATACAATTGATACTTATAAATAATATTCAATTATGCTTACCTTAGACAAGGGCACTCTATTTTTTCCAGCGGGCCTACCCCTTTTACGTCCTGATCTTCCCTTCCCTTTATTTTCCATATTTATAGATCACGAAATAGACTAGTCGGTGTCACGGGTAATAGGGTTGTGTGACAATTTTGTTTTATCGCGAGTATTTATTATCTTAGGGTGCGCAAACGCAGATCACCACCACCTAAGATAAGGGGCGTGGCTCGCGGCGATAACGCGATACCATTGGCCGAGACAAGAGTGAAAGCCGCTCGGATTATTATTATTATTGTTATCATAATCACAATGTAATGTGTGCATACTTTTCAGTCAAACGGGATCTCTTGCCCATTATATGTTTGATTCAGATAGGTATTACGCCGATTTAGACAAGTGAGTATTTTGCTAAAATAATAATTATTAGAGATCGGATTTCATGAAACGATTTATATATTAATAGACTCGGCATAATTTTTTATTTTCTCTACACACAAAATAAGTATCGGAACATAATTTTATATTGAACATAAAAAATAATATTAATTTAATCTAATTATTGAGCAAAGTTTACGGTGTGCGATGTAATTTAAATAACACATGACATGTATTTAAACAATTGCACTAGTCATATCCATATATTTATATTTCAATCGCCACCCTAAATCCGCTCTCTAATAATAATAATACCTACAAATATTTACGTGGTATTTATTTTAGATGAGATAATGGCAGCGTATGATATATCTATGGCAGGTAGATATTGTTGCGTGTCGATTACAGCACGTAGTGGAAGGTAAAGGGCGTGGCTAGCCATGACACCATGTTACAAAACAAAAATAATTATACCGATGTCCGATATCTATATCATATCTACACTTAACAGTAATAATTATTACCTATTGGCGGTGGTCTTTACATTCCATTAAACCTCACCACCTACCTACACTAAATTTTACACGCTAATGTTAGTTGAGTACATAGTGAATGTATGAAAATGAAACGAGTAAGTCTGATGGAAACATTTATTTAATTTTATAATTATTTACAATAACACTACTACATATTACGGCTACCTATATATACATTTATGTACACATTTAATAATTAACCACATCTATACACAGCACATTTAAAAATGAATTACATAGAAATATTTACAAATAAAAAAAACAACTAAGATAACCTTAAATCTAAAAATGAGCAATGCGAAATTAATCTATGTAAGTAGGCGGACTCATATTGGACAAATACATTGCGATCAGATTTTCCCCTGTGTATTGTTGTACGGGAAGCATGTATTCCATCGACGGTTCAATCGTAGCATCTAGCTGATACTCGGGTGTAGGTATCTGCGGCCCGTAGATAACGCGATACCATTGGCCGAGACAAGAGTGAAAGCCGCTCGGATTATTATTATTGTTATCATAATCACAATGTAATGTGTGCATACTTTTCAGTCAAATGGGATTTCTTGCCCATTATATGTTTGATTCAGATAGGTATTACGCCGATTTAGGCAAGTGAGTATTTTGCTAAAATAATAATTATTTGAGATCGGATTTCATGAAACGATTTATATATTAATAGACTCGGCATAATTTTTTATTTTCTCTACACACAAAAAAAAGTATCGGAACATAAAAATAAAACCCTTTTTGGATGGTTTTGTGAATATTGGGCAAGGATTATGATGATAATAAATAATTAAACAATATATATTTTTAAATAGTTTATTTATTTAAGTTATTTTTCTTTAATATTTCGTCTGCGTTTTTGCACAGTAAAAACTTCTCTTACGACTCAAAGAATTATACAAAAATGAATATAATACGCTTCCTGTAACTAATACAAACTCTTTAATTTAGAATAAAATACTTTTCTTTAAATGCAGTTTGTTTTAAAAAATAATATTAATTTAATCTAATTATTGAGCAAAGTTTACGGTGTGCGATGTAATTTAAATAACACATGAAATGTATTTAAACAATTGCACTAGTCATATCCATATATTTATATTTCAAACGCCACCCTAAATCCGCTCTCTAATAATAATAATACCTACAAATATTTACGTGGTATTTATTTTAGATGAGATAATGGCAGCGTATGATATATCTATGGTAGGTAGATATTGTTGCGTGTCGATTACAGCACGTAGTGGAAGGTAAAGGGCGTGGCTAGCCACGACACCATGTTACAAAACAAAAATAATTATACCGATATCTATATCATATCTACACTTAACAGTAATAATTATTACCTATTGGCGGTGGTCTTTACATTCCATTAAACCTCACCACATACCTACATCAAATTTTACACGCTAATGTTAGTTGAGTACATAGTGAATGTATGAAAATGAAACGAGTAAGTCTGATGGAAACATTTATTTAATTTTATAATTATTTACAATAACACTACTACATATTACGGCTACCTATAATATATACATTTATGTACACATTTAATAATTAACTACATCTATACACAGCACATTTAAAAATGAATTACTTAGATATATTTACAAATAAAAAAAACAACTAAGATAAACTTAAATCTAAAAGTGAGCAATGCGAAATTAATCTATGTAAGTAGGCGGACTCATATTGGACAAATACATTGCGATCAGATTTTCCCCTGTGTATTGTTGTACGGGAAGCATGTATTCTATCGACGGTTCAATCGTATCATCTAGCTGATACTCGGGTGTAGGTATCTGCGGCCCGGCGAACTGGTAGGATGAATAGTCAACGGAGTCGGCATCGGAGTGGTCTGCTGAGGTGCTGCTCACTGGTGACATTCTCGAAGCTGGCAAATCCTGGTGCGACGTTGCCGCGACCGGGAGCCAGGGATCCACCGGCAAAAAGGCATGGTCGAGTGAATGCTTCGTCACGTCGCCGAAGCTATCCTGGTGTTGCTGAACGATGACGTCGATGGAAGGGGACCGGCCGGGCACTGCTGGCCGGGCGCAAGATGATAGTACACCTGCTCCGTATAAGGTGGCACGTGGCGAATGTACCCGGCGGTGCCCATCTCGCATCCAGGATCAAGCACGGGTGGCAGCGCGAAGGACGAATAATCGGCGTCAGGCTCCAGGTGGTCAAAGACGCTGCCCTCCGTCGTCGGAATTGGCAAAACAGGTTGGATCGGTGCCGCTGATCTGGGAAACAGGGGATTTATCGGCTGTAAGTCTGGTTTCACTGAGCAGTTGGGCGCTTGATCTTCAGCATTGTTGTCCCCCTTTAGCGTACGATCCAACGGTTGTTCGTATTCTTGAGGAGAACGCTTCGGAACGGGAACACCCACTTTCGTTTCGCTATCGTCCCGTTTCCTCTTGACAGGTCTCGACGTGTCCGTGAGTTCTTGAGGCAAACGGCCTGCGGTGTCAATCTCGCCGGCTTCTGTAAGCCGCCGTTCCAACATCTCAACTGCAAAAATAACAATACAACATTAATAAGGGGCCAGAAAAGAAGGCACAATAAGGATTTCACTCAACAACATCATTACTCTGTCTTAACTTACTTTGAGCCCCCAGATTCTTATTGCACCGCCGCAGAGAGTCCAAGTCACTACTATGCTTGACTTCCGAAGCTCGTTGCAGCCGTGTGATCGATGTCGCCAAAAGTTCCGCCTTGGTAATCTGCGAAAAAAATATTTTGTCAGTCAACTATTCTAGCACAAAATAACATAACATAGGCACGTTTATAATGAATGCTATTTGAGAAACTTACGGTACGGCTGGCGCCGACGGCATCAGCCAAGTCTGCATAAGCATTGACCATCTCTTCTCTGCGCTCCCTCTCGTACTGCGCATTTATAGCTCTGCGTTCGTTCTGAAAAATACATATAATAAAATTATAGTATACCATCTAACGACACGTTTCATTGACATATAAAAATACAATTGATACTTATAAATAATATTCAATTATGCTTACCTTAGACAAGGGCACTCTATTTTTTCCAGCGGGCCTACCCCTTTTACGTCCTGATCTTCCCTTCCCTTTATTTTCCATATTTATAGATCACGAAATAGACTAGTCGGTGTCACGGGTAATAGGGTTGTGTGACAATTTTGTTTTATCGCGAGTATTTATTATCTTAGGGTGCGCAAACGCAGATCACCACCACCTAAGATAAGGGGCGTGGCTCGCGGCGATAACGCGATACCATTGGCCGAGACAAGAGTGAAAGCCGCTCGGATTATTATTATTATTGTTATCATAATCACAATGTAATGTGTGCATACTTTTCAGTCAAACGGGATCTCTTGCCCATTATATGTTTGATTCAGATAGGTATTACGCCGATTTAGACAAGTGAGTATTTTGCTAAAATAATAATTATTAGAGATCGGATTTCATGAAACGATTTATATATTAATAGACTCGGCATAATTTTTTATTTTCTCTACACACAAAATAAGTATCGGAACATAATTTTATATTGAACATAAAAAATAATATTAATTTAATCTAATTATTGAGCAAAGTTTACGGTGTGCGATGTAATTTAAATAACACATGACATGTATTTAAACAATTGCACTAGTCATATCCATATATTTATATTTCAATCGCCACCCTAAATCCGCTCTCTAATAATAATAATACCTACAAATATTTACGTGGTATTTATTTTAGATGAGATAATGGCAGCGTATGATATATCTATGGCAGGTAGATATTGTTGCGTGTCGATTACAGCACGTAGTGGAAGGTAAAGGGCGTGGCTAGCCATGACACCATGTTACAAAACAAAAATAATTATACCGATGTCCGATATCTATATCATATCTACACTTAACAGTAATAATTATTACCTATTGGCGGTGGTCTTTACATTCCATTAAACCTCACCACCTACCTACACTAAATTTTACACGCTAATGTTAGTTGAGTACATAGTGAATGTATGAAAATGAAACGAGTAAGTCTGATGGAAACATTTATTTAATTTTATAATTATTTACAATAACACTACTACATATTACGGCTACCTATATATACATTTATGTACACATTTAATAATTAACCACATCTATACACAGCACATTTAAAAATGAATTACATAGAAATATTTACAAATAAAAAAAACAACTAAGATAACCTTAAATCTAAAAATGAGCAATGCGAAATTAATCTATGTAAGTAGGCGGACTCATATTGGACAAATACATTGCGATCAGATTTTCCCCTGTGTATTGTTGTACGGGAAGCATGTATTCCATCGACGGTTCAATCGTAGCATCTAGCTGATACTCGGGTGTAGGTATCTGCGGCCCGTAGATAACGCGATACCATTGGCCGAGACAAGAGTGAAAGCCGCTCGGATTATTATTATTGTTATCATAATCACAATGTAATGTGTGCATACTTTTCAGTCAAATGGGATTTCTTGCCCATTATATGTTTGATTCAGATAGGTATTACGCCGATTTAGGCAAGTGAGTATTTTGCTAAAATAATAATTATTTGAGATCGGATTTCATGAAACGATTTATATATTAATAGACTCGGCATAATTTTTTATTTTCTCTACACACAAAAAAAAGTATCGGAACATAAAAATAAAACCCTTTTTGGATGGTTTTGTGAATATTGGGCAAGGATTATGATGATAATAAATAATTAAACAATATATATTTTTAAATAGTTTATTTATTTAAGTTATTTTTCTTTAATATTTCGTCTGCGTTTTTGCACAGTAAAAACTTCTCTTACGACTCAAAGAATTATACAAAAATGAATATAATACGCTTCCTGTAACTAATACAAACTCTTTAATTTAGAATAAAATACTTTTCTTTAAATGCAGTTTGTTTTAAAAAATAATATTAATTTAATCTAATTATTGAGCAAAGTTTACGGTGTGCGATGTAATTTAAATAACACATGAAATGTATTTAAACAATTGCACTAGTCATATCCATATATTTATATTTCAAACGCCACCCTAAATCCGCTCTCTAATAATAATAATACCTACAAATATTTACGTGGTATTTATTTTAGATGAGATAATGGCAGCGTATGATATATCTATGGTAGGTAGATATTGTTGCGTGTCGATTACAGCACGTAGTGGAAGGTAAAGGGCGTGGCTAGCCACGACACCATGTTACAAAACAAAAATAATTATACCGATATCTATATCATATCTACACTTAACAGTAATAATTATTACCTATTGGCGGTGGTCTTTACATTCCATTAAACCTCACCACATACCTACATCAAATTTTACACGCTAATGTTAGTTGAGTACATAGTGAATGTATGAAAATGAAACGAGTAAGTCTGATGGAAACATTTATTTAATTTTATAATTATTTACAATAACACTACTACATATTACGGCTACCTATAATATATACATTTATGTACACATTTAATAATTAACTACATCTATACACACACATTTAAAAATGAATTACTTAGATATATTTACAAATAAAAAAAACAACTAAGATAAACTTAAATCTAAAAGTGAGCAATGCGAAATTAATCTATGTAAGTAGGCGGACTCATATTGGACAAATACATTGCGATCAGATTTTCCCCTGTGTATTGTTGTACGGGAAGCATGTATTCTATCGACGGTTCAATCGTATCATCTAGCTGATACTCGGGTGTAGGTATCTGCGGCCCGGCGAACTGGTAGGATGAATAGTCAACGGAGTCGGCATCGGAGTGGTCTGCTGAGGTGCTGCTCACTGGTGACATTCTCGAAGCTGGCAAATCCTGGTGCGACGTTGCCGCGACCGGGAGCCAGGGATCCACCGGCAAAAAGGCATGGTCGAGTGAATGCTTCGTCACGTCGCCGAAGCTATCCTGGTGTTGCTTGAACGATGACGTCGATGGAAGGGGACCGGCCGGGCACTGCTGGCCGGGCGCAAGATGATAGTACACCTGCTCCGTATAAGGTGGCACGTGGCGAATGTACCCGGCGGTGCCCATCTCGCATCCAGGATCAAGCACGGGTGGCAGCGCGAAGGACGAATAATCGGCGTCAGGCTCCAGGTGGTCAAAGACGCTGCCCTCCGTCGTCGGAATTGGCAAAACAGGTTGGATCGGTGCCGCTGATCTGGGAAACAGGGGATTTATCGGCTGTAAGTCTGGTTTCACTGAGCAGTTGGGCGCTTGATCTTCAGCATTGTTGTCCCCCTTTAGCGTACGATCCAACGGTTGTTCGTATTCTTGAGGAGAACGCTTCGGAACGGGAACACCCACTTTCGTTTCGCTATCGTCCCGTTTCCTCTTGCCAGGTCTCGACGTGTCCGTGAGTTCTTGAGGCAAACGGCCTGCGGTGTCAATCTCGCCGGCTTCTGTAAGCCGCCGTTCCAACATCTCAACTGCAAAAATAACAATACAACATTAATAAGGGGCCAGAAAAGAACGCACAATAAGGATTTCACTCAACAACATCATTACTCTGTCTTAACTTACTTTGAGCCCCCAGATTCTTATTGCACCGCCGCAGAGAGTCCAAGTCACTACTATGCTTGACTTCCGAAGCTCGTTGCAGCCGTGTGATCGATGTCGCCAAAAGTTCCGCCTTGGTAATCTGCGAAAAAAAATATTTTGTCAGTCAACTATTCTAGCACAAAATAACATAACATAGGCACGTTTATAATGAATGCTATTTGAGAAACTTACGGTACGGCTGGCGCCGACGGCATCAGCCAAGTCTGCATAAGCATTGACCATCTCTTCTCTGCGCTCCCTCTCGTACTGCGCATTTATAGCTCTGCGTTCGTTCTGAAAAATACATACAGGGTTACTTTTTAGTCAGTTAACAAACTTCGTATAAATGATCGCTAAGGTAAATGAAATATACGTTTTGTTTTATTTTTATCCCATCTCAAATAAAAAAAAAGAAAATTGCACCCAAATTATTCCACAAAAACAGTAGAAAACTTGATCACCCTAGTTACTGACGGCAGCGGCGGAGGCGAGGAGTGAGCGGGGCACTCGCGCGCGGCCAGTGGCAGCGCTTGCGCAGGGGTGGGGAGAGGCGGGTGGGCGGGGAGCTGAGCGGCGTCGGCAGGGTTCAAAGATGGCAGCTTTTGTTCTTAGCCGCGCCGGTTTTACAGCGATTCCAAATTTTCCTTCATACTTTCACGGGCTTAGGACCGTCAAAGCCCATGTCGATAGTCAATAAAAAACATTTAACATTTTAAGACAAATTAATTCACAGAAGAAGTCGATAAAGTGAAAAACGACATGTGCTTAGGCGTATTTAAAAATTGGACGTTTGATTTAGGTACTTACAAATGGAGTCCATTTCTCCTCACTTAACTCACTTACACTAATTGTATTTTAATAATTGTTCAAAATGCAGTCCATTTTGCTGCAAGCACAGTCTAGCGCGTTTTAGGACATTTCCACTAATGTTCCTTAAAACAAGATGTTCGTTTTTCACTTCATTAAATGCTAAAATAATTCAATTTCCACAGCTAAACGTGGTGCTCCACGACCTTGAGCATGCGCAGGCACTGCAAACTGTCCATGGTCCAGTAGATTCCGACTCGCCGACAAAATTGTTTGCAGACATGGGAGACGAGCATTAGGCTAACCGGTATTTCTTAACACAGGCAGAATCTCTGCCTCGTACAACCTACGAGCCGCTCGCAGATTGTTATTAGCCCTGGCGTACACTCTCACCATTTCATAAAACTCGCGGTTTGAGTACATCGTTTCGCGTTAGCTCACTGGCGTGCGAGGAAAACATAAAACGACTGTCCGTAAGAGAGCGCGGCGTGAGACTGAGGGGCGGTGTTTCTTTTGTAAAGCGGCGAGCGGCGCGCGCGCTCCCCCGCCCCCGCCGCGCGCACACCCCCGTCATACCCAATCATGCGCCGGCCGCCGCTGAACTCAAATGAACCCAAAATCAGCTGTGTGTAGGGTGTCCGTAATTTGTAAAAATTATGAGGAATCAAAATAAAAAAATAATAAATCTTAAAAATAATGTTTTTTTATTGAAATGGGTTCTATTAACGATACTGAATTCAGGGTTTTTTTTTGTAAGGTGACTAAAAAATAACCCTGTATAATAAAATTATAGTATACCATCTAACGACACGTTTCATTGACATATAAAAATACAATTGATACTTATAAATAATATTCAATTATGCTTACCTTAGACAAGGGCACTCTATTTTTTCCAGCGGGCCTACCCCTTTTACGTCCTGATCTTCCCTTCCCTTTATTTTCCATATTTATAGATCACGAAATAGACTAGTCGGTGTCACGGGTAATAGGGTTGTGTGACAATTTTGTTTTATCGCGAGTATTTATTACCTTAGGGTGCGCAAACGCAGATCACCACCACCTAAGATAAGGGGCGTGGCTCGCGGCGATAACGCGATACCATTGGCCGAGACAAGAGTGAAAGCCGCTCGGATTATTATTATTATTGTTATCATAATCACAATGAATGAATGAATGAATGAATGAATATTTTTATTTCGTGCAACTATGGACACATATGTTATTAGTAGGACTTACAAACTAAGGGGTTAGTGCATACAATATTAAATTTAAAACAACACAACACTCATTGGGGAATGCAATCCCTCGCAGTGCGCTAAATAGGGACAGTCAACCCTGCCCGCTATCATTTGTAGGATGCTGTTGGGGCTGACGCGTACCCTGCGCACCAGGGATGCTGCACGCGCACGCATGGTTGTATAGAAACAGTCTACGCGCGCCGCTGCGAACATCCCCGATGCGCTACAGAAACGAGGCAGCCCCATCAACACCCGAAACGCATTATTGTACTGGACCTTAAGAGCCCTGTATGCCCGTTGCGTATACGACGCCCACAAATTGCAGGTATAGAGGGAAGTGCAAAACGCTCTAAACAATGTGACCCTCACCTCTTTAGAGCACCTAGCAAATCTGCGGGCGATCATATTCGCCCGGACAGACAGGGCCCTTCGTTCTCGCTCCATGTCCATGTCGTCTTTGAGGTTGGATGCAATCACATGGCCTAAGTACTTAAAATGGTCCACTCTCTCTATAGGGGTACCATTGAGGCAGATGGTAGGAACATCCACTGTCTTCTTGCTACCGCACTCAAACACCATGAACTGGCTTTTGGCAACATTATATTTAAGGCCGTGATTTGTTACATACGTTTCGCAGATATTTAACAGCTTGCGCAGCCCACATACCGACGCGCTCAGCAGCACCATATCGTCTGCATAACTCAGGTTATTGAGACAAACTCCATCCACATGACAGCCGACATGAGTTCTACTGAGCGCCTCGATTAATTCGTTGATATACAGGTTAAATAGCGTAGGTGAGGTCAATCCTCCCTGTCTCACTCCGCACTCCAACCTGTACTCATCAGACAGCGCATTTGCCCATCTTACGCTGTTGACCTGGTTTCCATACCAATATTTAAACATTTGAATGGTTTCCTGCGGTAAACTAGTATTCTCCAGCTTCTTCCACAACAGGTCATAGGAAACCAGGTCAAATGCTTTAGACAGATCAAGGAAACAGGCTACCACCGGGGTTTTACATTTTGCATAGTACTTGACAGTGTGCTTAAGGCACAGAATTGCAGACTCTGTAGATAACTGTGGTCGAAAACCTAGTTGGTTATCATGGAGTTTAACATGGCTACTTAGCTGTGAATTAAGCACACTATCAAATACCTTTGCCAGGACTGTTGCCAATGAGATGGGTCTGTAGTTATTCATATCTGCCAGATCTCCGGTCTTATTTTTCACAATGGGCACAACGATCGTCCGCATTAGGTTATCTGGCAGGTACGAAAGCCTGATACATAAAGTATAAAACATTGCCAACAATCTCGATATGTGAGGACCAGCATGCTGAAGGTGCTCAATGGATAGACCATCGTGTCCTGGGGATTTACCTCCAGACATTGATTTTATAATTTTAGCAATGTCCTTGGCAGTAAGGCTAGGACCAACACTCTCAATTCCGGTCTCTCCATCGGGCCCCTCCAACTTTGCTGGGCCTAGTGGCGACTTTATCACAAAATGGTCCTTAAAAAGGTTGGCAATACTTTTAGGATCATTAACTCCTCCAACGCTAGCCGGGTGGCCACCCAAAGGCTTCAATTTGTTAGTGGCTCTCCAGAAGGAGCGGAAATCCTTTTTTGAGTGATGAGAAGTAATGATGTCCATCTTTATTTGGTCTTCATGATTTTGGCACCATTTTAATCGCGATTTAAAGACCTTGCGACTCTCATGCATCTCATCAAAAAGAGTACCACTGTCAGGTTTCCCAGCCACTATCCAATCATGAAACCTTTGTCTAGCCACCCGGTGAGCGGCACTAACATGTTTGTTCCAACCTACAATTCGTTTCTTAGTCCTCGGCTTCCTGTCTCCTCGACCTACAGTTGCCGCAGTCTTAAGAGCATTTACGATATCCTCATATAACTGGTCCAATACTTTTTTATGTCCCTGTTCCTGACAATACCTATCGGCACAGCACTCTAATTCAGTTGGAAAGTTAATTAAACGCAGCCTTTGATGACATTCATAACGATAGACAATAACTTGCTCCGCCGTTCGGTCCCCCCATATTATATTTTTATCCACGTGAATCTGTTTAGTTGTTTTAGGAACTATAACGTTAAGATTACATTCCAAAAATATAGGGAAATGGTCCGACCACGTAACACAATTATTATCTACATAAACATTGCAAACGGATTGCATCGCAGATTGCGATAGTACAAAATGATCCAACCATCTTCTACATAAATGTGCATCACTAAAAAAAGTGTAGGTATCTGATGTGATTCCTAACTTATCTACATCTACACAGTACCACTTTTGTTCATCGCAATGGTTAATCAACTCTCTATAAAAGCGTTCGCGCGGATGTGCGTTAAAATCACCCATTATGTATACCGATTCTATACCAGTCTCTTCAATTATCGCACTCACCGCTCCCAAGCAGTCTGTGAATTCGCCTAAGTTGTCTCTGCAGTCCGTAGGCATGTAGACACTGATCACTAATACCTGTTGACTGTCATTTGTCGTAATTTTAATCGCGCATAAACGAGCACTATCACACTGCACAACCGAAACATTTTGAAAAGACGACTTACGAAATAGGAGGGCCACCCCGCCATACGGACGACCGACCGTCATGCCGTCGCTTGTATCCATCGCAGACGTACCAATTGCGCAGTAGTCCTCATCAATCGTATTTAAAAATACAGTTTCTTCAGGTGTTAGCCACGTTTCTTGCAATGCGACAATATGGGAGATACGGCACAACTCCTTCACAGTATCTATTGAGCGCTTCACGTTTTTACAGTTAAAGCTTGCGAACCTATATATAGTACTATCCATTTATTTTGTTATTATGTTTGCCGTTCTCAGTTCCAGTACTGATCGAGTGCCTATAATGAAAATGCACAAACTTACGAAAAACAATACCTTGCGGCCATATATTTTTATCTAGGAAAAGAGATAATTTATCCTGACTAACTAAAAATTTGTATGCTTTGTGACCAGTATCTCGTTTAATGTCAATCTTCTCCAAAAATACTCTTTCCCCCGTTTTGGCCATAATGTATTCGATAATATCTTTCTCCTGTGTGTCTTTATGAACGTTAGATATGAAAACCGGAGTCTTACGTTCCGCCGCCTTAAATGTCGAGTTTGAGTCACTTGCCACCCCAAACTGACCTCTATAGCGATAGCTCGATTTCTTTTTCTTATAAGTTACCGTTTCAAAACCATCATCGTCCAACTTTATATTACTTTGTTTATTGTTTTCCGCACGTGGCAACGCGGAGTGGGTTTCAACAGTTTCGCTATATGTTTTCCTCTTCTGTGTACTGGCAGGTTCAAACATCTGTTCACTCGAATGACTCATATCGCCCGGCGCGACCGCGCCGGCTGGCACAGGTAGCGCGGTAGTCTTATCGCTCGCAACGCATTGTGAGGTAGATTGTAATGTGTGCATACTTTTCAGTCAAACGGGATCTCTTGCCCATTATATGTTTGATTCAGATAGGTATTACGCCGATTTAGACAAGTGAGTATTTTGCTAAAATAATAATTATTAGAGATCGGATTTCATGAAACGATTTATATATTAATAGACTCGGCATAATTTTTTATTTTCTCTACACACAAAATAAGTATCGGAACATAATTTTATATTGAACATAAAAAATAATATTAATTTAATCTAATTATTGAGCAAAGTTTACGGTGTGCGATGTAATTTAAATAACACATGACATGTATTTAAACAATTGCACTAGTCATATCCATATATTTATATTTCAATCGCCACCCTAAATCCGCTCTCTAATAATAATAATACCTACAAATATTTACGTGGTATTTATTTTAGATGAGATAATGGCAGCGTATGATATATCTATGGCAGGTAGATATTGTTGCGTGTCGATTACAGCACGTAGTGGAAGGTAAAGGGCGTGGCTAGCCATGACACCATGTTACAAAACAAAAATAATTATACCGATGTCCGATATCTATATCATATCTACACTTAACAGTAATAATTATTACCTATTGGCGGTGGTCTTTATATTCCATTAAACCTCACCACCTACCTACACTAAATTTTACACGCTAATGTTAGTTGAGTACATAGTGAATGTATGAAAATGAAACGAGTAAGTCTGATGGAAACATTTATTTAATTTTATAATTATTTACAATAACACTACTACATATTACGGCTACCTATATATACATTTATGTACACATTTAATAATTAACCACATCTATACACAGCACATTTAAAAATGAATTACATAGAAATATTTACAAATAAAAAAAACAACTAAGATAACCTTAAATCTAAAAATGAGCAATGCGAAATTAATCTATGTAAGTAGGCGGACTCATATTGGACAAATACATTGCGATCAGATTTTCCCCTGTGTATTGTTGTACGGGAAGCATGTATTCCATCGACGGTTCAATCGTAGCATCTAGCTGATACTCGGGTGTAGGTATCTGCGGCCCGTAGATAACGCGATACCATTGGCCGAGACAAGAGTGAAAGCCGCTCGGATTATTATTATTGTTATCATAATCACAATGTAATGTGTGCATACTTTTCAGTCAAATGGGATTTCTTGCCCATTATATGTTTGATTCAGATAGGTATTACGCCGATTTAGGCAAGTGAGTATTTTGCTAAAATAATAATTATTTGAGATCGGATTTCATGAAACGATTTATATATTAATAGACTCGGCATAATTTTTTATTTTCTCTACACACAAAAAAAAGTATCGGAACATAAAAATAAAACCCTTTTTGGATGGTTTTGTGAATATTGGGCAAGGATTATGATGATAATAAATAATTAAACAATATATATTTTTAAATAGTTTATTTATTTAAGTTATTTTTCTTTAATATTTCGTCTGCGTTTTTGCACAGTAAAAACTTCTCTTACGACTCAAAGAATTATACAAAAATGAATATAATACGCTTCCTGTAACTAATACAAACTCTTTAATTTAGAATAAAATACTTTTCTTTAAATGCAGTTTGTTTTAAAAAATAATATTAATTTAATCTAATTATTGAGCAAAGTTTACGGTGTGCGATGTAATTTAAATAACACATGAAATGTATTTAAACAATTGCACTAGTCATATCCATATATTTATATTTCAAACGCCACCCTAAATCCGCTCTCTAATAATAATAATACCTACAAATATTTACGTGGTATTTATTTTAGATGAGATAATGGCAGCGTATGATATATCTATGGTAGGTAGATATTGTTGCGTGTCGATTACAGCACGTAGTGGAAGGTAAAGGGCGTGGCTAGCCACGACACCATGTTACAAAACAAAAATAATTATACCGATATCTATATCATATCTACACTTAACAGTAATAATTATTACCTATTGGCGGTGGCCTTTACATTCCATTAAACCTCACCACATACCTACATCAAATTTTACACGCTAATGTTAGTTGAGTACATAGTGAATGTATGAAAATGAAACGAGTAAGTCTGATGGAAACATTTATTTAATTTTATAATTATTTACAATAACACTACTACATATTACGGCTACCTATAATATATACATTTATGTACACATTTAATAATTAACTACATCTATACACAGCATATTTAAAAATGAATTACTTAGATATATTTACAAATAAAAAAAACAACTAAGATAAACTTAAATCTAAAAGTGAGCAATGCGAAATTAATCTATGTAAGTAGGCGGACTCATATTGGACAAATACATTGCGATCAGATTTTCCCCTGTGTATTGTTGTACGGGAAGCATGTATTCTATCGACGGTTCAATCGTATCATCTAGCTGATACTCGGGTGTAGGTATCTGCGGCCCGGCGAACTGGTAGGATGAATAGTCAACGGAGTCGGCATCGGAGTGGTCTGCTGAGGTGCTGCTCACTGGTGACATTCTCGAAGCTGGCAAATCCTGGTGCGACGTTGCCGCGACCGGGAGCCAGGGATCCACCGGCAAAAAGGCATGGTCGAGTGAATGCTTCGTCACGTCGCCGAAGCTATCCTGGTGTTGCTTGAACGATGACGTCGATGGAAGGGGACCGGCCGGGCACTGCTGGCCGGGCGCAAGATGATAGTACACCTGCTCCGTATAAGGTGGCACGTGGCGAATGTACCCGGCGGTGCCCATCTCGCATCCAGGATCAAGCACGGGTGGCAGCGCGAAGGACGAATAATCGGCGTCAGGCTCCAGGTGGTCAAAGACGCTGCCCTCCGTCGTCGGAATTGGCAAAACAGGTTGGATCGGCGCCGCTGATCTGGGAAACAGGGGATTTATCGGCTGTAAGTCTGGTTTCACTGAGCAGTTGGGCGCTTGATCTTCAGCATTGTTGTCCCCCTTTAGCGTACGATCCAACGGTTGTTCTATTCTTGAGGAGAACGCTTCGGAACGGGAACACCCACTTTCGTTTCGCTATCGTCCCGTTTCCTCTTGACAGGTCTCGACGTGTCCGTGAGTTCTTGAGGCAAACGGCCTGCGGTGTCAATCTCGCCGGCTTCTGTAAGCCGCCGTTCCAACATCTCAACTGCAAAAATAACAATACAACATTAATAAGGGGCCAGAAAAGAAGGCACAATAAGGATTTCACTCAACAACATCATTACTCTGTCTTAACTTACTTTGAGCCCCCAGATTCTTATTGCACCGCCGCAGAGAGTCCAAGTCACTACTATGCTTGACTTCCGAAGCTCGTTGCAGCCGTGTGATCGATGTCGCCAAAAGTTCCGCCTTGGTAATCTGCGAAAAAAAATATTTTGTCAGTCAACTATTCTAGCACAAAATAACATAACATAGGCACGTTTATAATGAATGCTATTTGAGAAACTTACGGTACGGCTGGCGCCGACGGCATCAGCCAAGTCTGCATAAGCATTGACCATCTCTTCTCTGCGCTCCCTCTCGTACTGCGCATTTATAGCTCTGCGTTCGTTCTGAAAAATACATATAATAAAATTATAGTATACCATCTAACGACACGTTCATTGACATATAAAAATACAATTGATACTTATAAATAATATTCAATTATGCTTACCTTAGACAAGGGCACTCTATTTTTTCCAGCGGGCCTACCCCTTTTACGTCCTGATCTTCCCTTCCCTTTATTTTCCATATTTATAGATCACGAAATAGACTAGTCGGTGTCACGGGTAATAGGGTTGTGTGACAATTTTGTTTTATCGCGAGTATTTATTATCTTAGGGTGCGCAAACGCTGATCACCACCACCTAAGATAAGGGGCGTGGCTCGCGGCGATAACGCGATACCATTGGCCGAGACAAGAGTGAAAGCCGCTCGGATTATTATTATTATTGTTATCATAATCACAATGTAATGTGTGCATACTTTTCAGTCAAACGGGATCTCTTGCCCATTATATGTTTGATTCAGATAGGTATTACGCCGATTTAGGCAAGTGAGTATTTTGCTAAAATAATAATTATTAGAGATCGGATTTCATGAAACGATTTATATATTAATAGACTCGGCATAATTTTTTATTTTCTCTACACACAAAATAGGTATCGGAACATAAAAATAAAACCCTTTTTGGATGGTTTTGTGAATATTGGGCAAGGATTATGATGATAATAAATAATTAAACAATATATATTTTTAAATAGTTTATTTATTTAAGTTATTTTTCTTTAATATTTCGTCTGCGTTTTTGCACAGTAAAAACTTCTCTTACGACTCAAAGAATTATACAAAAATGAATATAATACGCTTCCTGTAACTAATACAAACTCTTTAATTTAGAATAAAATACTTTTCTTTAAATGCAGTTTGTTGTAAAAAATAATATTAATTTTATCTAATTATTGAGCAAAGTTTACGGTGTGCGATGTAATTTAAATAACACATGACATGTATTTAAACAATTGCACTAGTCATATATCCATATATTTATATTTCAATCGCCACCCTAAATCTGCTCTCTAATAATAATAATACCTACAAATATTTACGTGGTATTTATTTTAGATGAGATAATGGCAGCGTATGATATATCTATGGCAGGTAGATATTGTTGCGTGTCGATTACAGCACGTAGTGGAAGGTAAAGGGCGTGGCTAGCCATGACACCATGTTACAAAACAAAAATAATTATACCGATGTCCGATATCTATATCATATCTACACTTAACAGTAATAATTATTACCTATTGGCGGTGGTCTTTACATTCCATTAAACCTCACCACCTACCTACACTAAATTTTACACGCTAATGTTAGTTGAGTACATAGTGAATGTATGAAAATGAAACGAGTAAGTCTGATGGTAACATTTATTTAATTTTATAATTATTTACAATAACACTACTACATATTACGGCTACCTATATATACATTTATGTACACATTTAATAATTAACCACATCTATACACATCACATTTAAAAATGAATTACATAGAAATATTTACAAATAAAAAAAACAACTAAGATAACCTTAAATCTAAAAATGAGCAATGCGAAATTAATCTCTGTAAGTAGGCGGACTCATATTGGACAAATACATTGCGATCAGATTTTCCCCTGTGTATTGTTGTACGGGAAGCATGTATTCCATCGACGGTTCGTTCGTAGCATCTAGCTGATACTCGGGTGTAGGTATCTGCGGCCCGTAGATAACGCGATACCATTGGCCGAGACAAGAGTGAAAGCCGCTCGGATTATTATTATTGTTATCATAATCACAATGTAATGTGTGCATACTTTTCAGTCAAATGGGATCTCTTGCCCATTATATGTTTGATTCAGATAGGTATTACGCCGATTTAGGCAAGTGAGTATATTGCTAAAATAATAATTATTTGAGATCGGATTTCATGAAACGATTTATATATTAATAGACTCGGCATAATTTTTTAGGGTTCTCTACCTCAAAGAGGAAAAACGGAACCCTTATAGGATCACTCGCGTGTCTGTCTGTCCCTCTGTCACAGCCGATTTCTCCAAAAGTACTGGACCGATTTACTTGAAATTTGGCACACATATGTAAACCTGTGGCCCAAAGACGGACATGTAATTTAATTAAATGAAATTTAATCACAGGGGCCACTTTTGGGGGGTAACATTGAAAATTAAAAATCAAAGTTATTAAAACTATATCGTGTTACATATCAAATGAAAGAGCATTTTATAAGCATTTGAAGTGTAATTTTTTTATTTTTTTTATTTTGGTAATTTAGAAGTAATTTAAGAAAATACGCAAAAAATGACCATTCCCCCCTTTATCTCCTAAATTACTTAGCGTAAAATTTTCAAAAAAATACACGAGATAGCCCTCTACCTGTAGATTACAGGAAAACCTATTAGAAATCTACAGTCAAGCGTAAGTAGGACTTAAGAGAAAAAAACTCAGATTACGAATTTCACTCACTGCCGCTGCAAGTAGTTACTAAACGTCTTAAAATGTTGTAATCGCGTTGGACAGGTATAAAGAAATAAATTTCTGTTTCGTTTGTTATAGAAATTGTTAAAAAAAAAAACATTTTCCAAAATGACTTAAGTTCCTACTAAAAAAGAGGCACTTAAGACCGTTTAGAACTTCACTGACCATAATATTGCCCACATAGGTCCAAAAAAGGTGTATATATACGAAAACAAAAAAATTGTGCCATCGACAACCAAAATCAGAAGTCCATTTGCTCTATCTCTTATCGTTTCCGAAATATACGCGAAATCTTACGAAATTTAGTGTACGTTGCCATTACATTTCGTCAGGCGCTCATGACCTGTTTGTATGGAAATGTCGAAATCCGACTCGCACTTGACCAATTTTCATAGAAAGTTGTGTTTTATTATAGTTTTGAAGGAAGTTTCTTGTTTTTAACCACCAACGCAAAAACGACGGAGTGTTTTATAATAATTTAAGGTTTGACGCTTGACATGTCTGTCTGTGGCATCATAGCTCCCGAACGAATCAATCGATTTTGATTTTGTTTTTAATGTTTAAGGTGAATTCGTCGACAGTTTTTTTTGTACCACGTAGGTGGGAAACAGGCATACGGTCTGCCTGATGGAAAGCGGTCACTGTAACCTATGGACGCCTGCCACTCAAGGAGTGGCACATGTGCGTTGCCGACTCATTAGAAACTTGTAAAAACCTGTACTTAGAAGGGGCCTGGGTGCCGACGACTCAAAGGACAATCTATTGTCCTAATTAGTTCCGTAGGTCCTCCCTCGTTGAGCTCTGGCTGCCTTAGGTACTCACCGGCAGGAACACAACAATGAGTAAGGTCTAGTCCTATTTGACCGCAGTCTTTTGTAAAGCGGAGGTACTTCCCCAGTTAGACTCTGCTCTACCTTAGATTATATTCAATTTAGTATTAGAGTTATCAGTCAAGATATTCAAATGCAGCGTCATCTATTATTAGTTTCGACAACTTTTCATGTAACTTTCCATGCCTAAAGATTCACACAAGTCTCAAGTCGCGTAAATTACTTAGTAAATTTTGCCGAGAGATGGCGCTAAATACAATAATACTCATTAGAGTACCTATTATACTTCTAGCCAAAGACATTATATAACTCGCCATCGCGTCTCATCGCATCGTCTACTTCCATATCGATAAGGTTTGATTTCGTATGCGTCGCATCACCGTCGCGCGACTATCGCGCAACCGTCGCCCACGCAAGCCACGGCGTCAATGGTTCGCATGGAATGGCTTAGCTTTAAATCTCAAAAAGACTCACTTTGTGCATTTTAATCTTTCGGGCCGCATGACCACGCCGTTGATAGTTCATATTAATGGGAAAATACTTGAATAGTGTGGAGCGTTAACAGAGCATTAGTATGAATGTATAGTCCCGTCTGGCAGAAAGCATGAAACTTGGCATGTATATAGCTTATAGGGTTATAAGACAAAATTGAAGTAGAAACACGCCGAGGTGTCAATGTTTCCCCTCCTTCTCCCCACTTTTGTATGCCTGTTTTCAGTTTTTTTATATTTCCATGAAAACCGTAAAAGCTACAACAATAACGTCTAAGAGAAGTATATTCTCTATAAAATTCTCTACAATATTGTTTTTGGAAGTATATAGCTAGAACTTATAATTTTCAAACTATGCTCATTTTCCCTTTGCCATATTCGTGTCACCAATGACCAGTAGGATAAGTAAGGCCAGCGACTTTGCACTTTTGCCTGTGGCGATGCTGCTTGGCAAAATTGTTCCTTGGGTCAAACTGATCCGATTTATCCCAATAGTCATGAAATCGCACGTGACTACTCCCTACAAAGAGAAGGGTAAGGGGACGGTTCCCTCGATGAAATCTATGCAATACTTCTTCTTGCTCATAGTGTGATGGACCCTGCCGTCTATAATAAATTGCCGCAATATGTGGTTGAAGTACCTAGAGTGTCGAACTTTAAGTATTGCTTAAAAAATTGGCTGGTCGAGCACCCGTTCTACACTTATGACAATTTTTTTATTACCTAATTAGAAAAATATTTTTGTTAATTTTTTATGTGAATATTGCATTGAGGTATATGTACTACGTAGTACATATACCTGTATTAGATTATTTTGACTATTAAAAGTTTATACTAGGCTTGTGCCGTTTCGTTCGTTGATCGGAGCGCTCCGATCTCGTTCAATCGCTCCCATGAACTAGTTCGCTCTTTTAGGTCTTTTGCTCATTTAGTTCAGCCAGACCAGCGACCACTGCGGTCGGAAAGATCAGAACGAATGGGACCGAATAGTGTCAAAATTATACAAATAGTCCACAGATAGTAACATTCCGGGCCGAAAGGTTGTAAGTAACCGAAGTTTAATATGAAAACTTGACTTTTTTTGTTGCTCTGCTAAGTAGCTCTCGCTCTCGGTCGGCGCAGTCACACATTCGTTCTCGATCCAAACCGCTCGCGCTCGCCGATCCTATACTGAACTAAATGAGCAAAGACCGATTCTCAGATCACGGAAAGATTCAGTTCATTTCGGTCATTGATGGGATTTTATTCCTAACAGTTCATAGTTCGTGAACGACACAAGCCTAGTTTGTACGGAACCCTCGGTGGGCGAGTCCGACGCGCACTTGGCCGGTTTTTTTATTTTCTCTACACACAAAATAAGTATCGGAACATAAAAATAAAACCCTTTTTGGATGGTTTTGTGAATATTGGGTACGGATTATGATGATAATAAATAATTAAACAATATATATTTTTAAGTAGTTTATTTATTTAAGTTATTTTTCTTTAATATTTCGTCTGCGTTTTTGCACAGTAAAAACTTCTCTTACGACTCAAAGAATTATACAAAAATGAATATAATACGCTTCCTGTAACTAATACAAACTCTTTAATTTAGAATAAAATATTTTTCTTTAAATGCAGTTTGTTGTAAAAAATAATATTAATTTAATCTAATTATTGAGCAAAGTTTACGGTGTGCGATGTAATTTAAATAACACATGACATGTATTTAAACAATTGCACTAGTCATATCCATATATTTATATTTCAATCGCCACCCTAAATCCGCTCTCTAATAATAACCTACAAATATTTACGTGGTATTTATTTTAGATGAGATAATGGCAGCGTATGATATATCTATGGCAGGTAGATATTGTTGCGTGTCGATTACAGCACGTAGTGGAAGGTAAAGGGCGTGGCTAGCCACGACACCATGTTACAAAACAAAAATAATTATACCGAGATCTATATCATATCTACACTTAACAATAATAATTACTACCTATTGGCGGTGGTCTTTACATTCCATTAAACCTCACCACCTACCTACACTAAACTTTACACGCTAATGTTAGTTGAGTACATAGTGAATGTATGAAAATGAAACGAGTAAGTCTGATGCAAACATTTATTTAATTTTATAATTATTTACAATAATATTACGACATATTACGGCTACCTATATATACATTTATGTACACATTTAGTAATTAACCACATCTATACACAGCACATTTAAAAATGAATTACATAGAAATACTTACAATTAAAAAAAACAACTAACATAAGCTTAAATCTAAAAATGAGCAATGCGAAATTAATCTATGTAAGTAGGCGGACTCATATTGGACTAATACATTGCGATCAGATTTTGTGAGTTAAGGTATCCGTCTTGGTGATGGTCTTGTTCTGCACCGCTTGCGTCCTGGAGACTGAAATTCCCTTGCACCGGAACCGGAACGTGCTCCACGCTAGTGACGACATTCGATCGAACAGGGACTTCATACACCGACGGCTGCTCCTGACAATCTATCGAAGAGCCGGAAGGGTGGTACTGCGAAGGCTGCAAACATCCGTGTTGGTTTTCAGGGACCAGGTACTCGGACGGAGAGAACTGCTCCTCCGCCGGTGAAGAAGGGCCAGAACGGCGCAGCTCGGGTGATGGGTGGCAATACATTTCCCCTGTGTATTGTTGTACGGGAAGCATGTATTCCATCGACGGTTCAATCGTAGTATCTAGCTGATACTCGGGTGTAGGTATCTGCGGCCCGGCGAACTGGTAGGATGAATAGTCAACGTCGGCATCGGAGTGGTCTGCTGAGGTGCTGCTCACTGGTGACATTCTCGAAGCTGGCAAATCCTGGTGCGACGTTGCCGCGACCGGGAGCCAGGGATCCACCGGCAAAAAGGCATGGTCGAGTGAATGCTTCGTCACGTCGCCGAAGCTATCCTGGTGTAGCTTGAACGATGACGTCGATGGAAGGGGGCTGGCCGGGCACTGCTGGCCGGGCGCAAGATGATAGTACACCTGCTCCGTATAAGGTGGCACGTGGCGAATGTACCCGGCGGTGCCCATCTCGCATCCGGGATCAAGCACGGGTGGCAGCGCGAAGGACGAATAATCGGCGTCAGGCTCCAGGTGGTCAAAGACGCCGCCCTCCGTCGTCGGTATCGGCAAAACAGGTTGGATCGGCGCCGCTGATTTGGGAAACAGGGGACTTATCGGCTGTAAGTCTGGCTTCACTGAGCAGTTGGGCGCTTGATCTTCAGCATTGTTGTCCCCCTTTAGCGTACGATCCAACGGTTGTTCGTATTCTTGAGGAGCACGCTTCGGAAAGGGAACATCCACTTGCGTTTCGCTATCGTCCCGTTTCCTCTTGACAGGTCTCGACGTGTCCGTGAGTTCTTGAGGCGAACGGCCTGCGGTGTCAATCTCGCCGGCTTCTGTAAGCCGCCGTTCCAACATCTCAACTGCAAAAATAACAATAACAATTAATAAGGGGCCAGAAAAGAATACACAATAAGGATTTCACTCAACAACATCATTACTCTGTCTTAACTTACTTTGAGCCTGCAGATTTTTATTGCACCGCCGCAGAGAGTCCAAGTCACTACTATGCTTGACCTCCGAAGCTCGTTGCAGCCGTGTGATCGATGTCGCCAAAAGTTCCGCCTTGGTAATCTGCGAAAAAAAATATTTTGTCAGTCAACTATTCTAGCACAAAACAACATAACATAGCACGTTTATCATGAATGCTATTTGAGAAACTTACGGTACGGCTGGCGCCGACGGCATCAGCCAAGTCTGCTAAAGCATCGACCGTCTCCTCTCTGCGCTCCCTCTCGTACTGCGCGTTTGTAGCTTTGCGTTCGTTCTGAGAAATACATATAAGTAATAAAATTATGGTATACCATCTAACGACACGTTTCATTGACATATAAAAATACAATTGATACGTATAAATAATATTCAATTATGCTTACCTCAGATAATGGCACTCTATTTTTTCCAGCGGGCCTACCCCTTTTACGTCCTGAACTTCTTCCCTTCCCTTTATTTTCCATATTTATAGATCACGAAATAGACTAGTCGGTGTCACGGGTAATAGAGTTGTGTGCCAATTTTGTTTTATCGCGAGTATTTATTATCTTAGGGTGCGCAAACGCAGATCACCACCACCTAAGATAAGGGGCGTGGCTCGCGGCGATAACGCGATACCATTGGCCGAGACAAGAGTGAAAGCCGCTCGGATTATTATTATTGTTATCATAATCACAATGTAATGTGTGCATACTTTTCAGTCAAATGGGATCTCTTGCCCATTATATGTTTGATTATGCGGTGTCAATCTCGCCGGCTTCTGTAAGCCGCCGTTCCAACATCTCAACTGCAAAAATAACAATACAACATTAATAAGGGGCCAGAAAAGAATACACAATAAGGATTTCACTCAACAACATCATTACTCTGTCTTAACTTACTTTGAGCCTGCAGATTTTTATTGCACCGCCGCAGAGAGTCCAAGTCACTACTATGCTTGACCTCCAAAGCTCGTTGCAGCCGTGTGATCGATGTCGCCAAAAGTTCCGCCTTGGTAATCTGCGAAAAAAAATATTTTGTCAGTCAACTATTCTAGCACAAAACAACATAACATAGCACGTTTATCATGAATGCTATTTGAGAAACTTACGGTACGGCTGGCGCCGACGGCATCAGCCAAGTCTGCTAAAGCATCGACCGTCTCCTCTCTGCGCTTCCTTTCGTACTGCGCGTTTGTAGCTTTGCGTTCGTTCTGAGAAATACATATAAGTAATAAAATTATGGTATACCATCTAACGACACGTTTCATTGACATATAAAAATACAATTGATACGTATAAATAATATTCAATTATGCTTACCTCAGATAATGGCACTCTATTTTTTCCAGCGGGCCTACCCCTTTTACGTCCTGAACTTCTTCCCTTCCCTTTATTTTCCATATTTATAGATCACGAAATAGACTAGTCGGTGTCACGGGTAATAGGGTTGTGTGCCAATTTTGTTTTATCGCGAGTATTTATTATCTTAGGGTGCGTAAACGCAGATCACCACCACCTAAGATAAGGGGCGTGGCTCGCGGCGATAACGCGATACCATTGGCCGAGACAAGAGTGAAAGCCGCTCGGATTATTATTATTGTTATCATAATCACAATGTAATGTGTGCATACTTTTCAGTCAAATGGGATCTCTTGCCCATTATATATTTGATTCAGATAGGTATTACGCCAATTTAGGCAAGTGAGTATTTTGCTAAAATAATAATTATTAGAGATCGGATTTCATGAAACAATTAATATATTAAATAGACTCAGCATAATTTATTACTTTCTCTACACACAAAAAAAGTATCGGAACATAAAAATAAAACCTTGTTTGGATGGTTTTGTAAATATTGGGCAAGGATTATGATGATAATAAATAATTAAACAATATATATTTTTAAATAGGTTATTTAAGTTATTTTTCTTTAATATTTCGTCTGCGTTTTTTTCACAGTAAAAACTTCTCTTAGGACTCAAAGAATTATATAAAAATGAATATAATACGCTTCCTGTAACTATACAAACTCTTTTATTTAGAATAAAATACTTTTCTTAGATGCAGTTTGTTGTAAAAAATAACACATGACATGTATTTAAACAATTGCACTAGTCATATCCATATATTGATATTTCAATCGCCACCCGAAATCCGCTCTCTAATAATAATAATACCTACAAATATTTACGTGGTATTTATTTTAGATGAGATAATGGCATCGTATGATATCTATGGCAGGTAGATATTGTTGCGTGTCGATTACAGCGCGTAGTGGAAGGTAAAGGGCGTGGCTAGCCACGACACCATGTTACAAAATAAAAATAATTATACCGAGATAATTACTACCTATTGGCGGTGGTATTTACATTCCATTAAACCTCACCACCTACCTACACTAAACTTTACACGCTAATATTAGTTGAGTACATAGTGAATATATGAAAATGAAACGAGTAAGTCTGATGCAAACATTTATTTAATTTTATAATTATTTACAATAATATTACTACATATTACGGCTACCTATATATACATTTATGTACACATTTAGTAATTAACCACATCTATACACAGCACATTTAAAAATGAATTACATAGAAATACTTACAATTGAAAAAAACAACTAACATAAGCTTAAATCTAAAAATGAGCAATGCGAAATTAATCTATGTAAGTAGGCGGACTCATATTGGACAAATACATTGCGATCAGATTTTGTGGGTTAAGGTATCCGTCTTGGTGATGGTCTTGTTCTGCACCGCTTGCAGCCGCGAGAGGGCGCGCAACGCTCAATACTGTTTCTGTGTCGCTGTGTGTTTATAAATTAATTTAAAATGTAAATACTCAAGTGTTGGTGATATGATTGTGTCAAGACTCTAAAGGGTACATTTATTAACCAATTTAATATTTAAAGTTAAAGACTGAACAGCAAATAATAGTGATTATCGGCAAATAAATAAAGGATTGCGGTGGTAAAACGGTTTGTTGCCAGCAGCGTCGGTAAAGATAAGCGCCAGTGACTTGAACGCGGACACTTGTATGAACCGCTGCATCACTTTTGTGACAACGCCCGCTAAAGTTGCTCTATTGCTGGTCTAGTGCGGTAATGACCAGTTACTGTATAGTTTTAACGTTGAGTTTTGTATGTCTACATCTACTAACGAACATTAACTTCTACCAACATTTTAATTTTGCTTCTACGACATAGTCATTGTTTGTTTATCTTTAGTTAAATTTCATATAAACTTAAACAATGCAGTGCTCAGCCTGTCCTTTCACTGTTACTGAAATTGAACTACTTGTGTGCGTAATTTGCAAAAACAATTACCATTACAAATGCGTTAACATTACAAGTGCAGAATATAGGGAACAACAAGTGCATTTAAAAAGGGAATGGCGCTGCCCTTCTTGCAACAATGTCACAACACGCAGAAAGGGCGCAGACCACACTCCAGTTCGGGCCCTAAATCAGTTCCGTCCCAACATCGTCCGAGATCTGCTTTCGGAATCTCAGCAGGCAGATATGTCATGCGATACATCACTGTTGGATCTTGAGAATGACTCATTCGCCCTTGGGAACCGAGTAGCGGCACAGAGCCATGATGGCGGGGGTGTAGAAAATAGTATCCCATACAGTGCTTTTGCGGCACTTTTACAACTTAAATTTGCAGAGTTTAGAACGGAGCTCAATAGCAACTTTAGCACTAAAATTGATAGTCTGCGGTCAGAAGTAAAGTCCTTGACACTAGAAATAAAAGGGTTACAGCATAACATCAACTGTGTCAATGAAAAAGTGAAAGTCCTCGAGTTAGAGAACGTGGACCTGAAGTCAAAACTCGCAAATGGTGGAACAAATCAAAGCCCCGACATTCAAGCGTTGCAGGAATCAGTCACACGGCTGGAGACTGAATTGAATGACAGGGACCAGGCTGCACTATCTAATGACCTCGAAATATCAGGAATCCCGGAGTTTAATGATGAGTCGGCCGTGCACATTGTCATGGCTACGGCAACAAAGATCGGAGTCCAACTACAGGAGTGTGACATAGTGAGTGCCGAGAGGGTCGGGCCAGTACGGGACGCGGCGCGGACGGCGGGCACGGAGCCCGCGCGCCCGCGCCCGCGCCCGCTCGTGGTGCGGCTGGCGCGCCGCGCGGTCCGGGACGCGCTGCTCAAGGCCGCGCGGGTGCGCCGCGGTGCCACCACCGAAGGACTCGGCCTGCCTGACCACACCGTATCAAAGATTTATGTGCATGACCGGCTAACCAGGAAGAACAGGGTGTTACTGGGCAAGGCTCGTGAGCGAGGCCGCTCTGAGCAGTGGCGTTTCACTTGGAGTAAAGATGGAAGGATCTACGTAAGGAAGTCTGAGTCGTCGAAAGTGTATCGGATTCGGACTGACAGTGATTTAGATCGCGTTTTTTCGACACCATCCAACAACCCCGTGGTATAGCACTTATGATTGTATTGTACCCAATAAGATACTGAATGGTTACATTAATAAAACAATGTTTGCATTATTTTTCCTGATCTCAGTTGCCATGTTCCAGTATTGTTTAGATTTGATCATATGTCTAATGAAATGTTTATATGTTTTTATTAATGTGTTATGTATTAATGATGTTTACGTGAAGCTGCGTTCAATTATTATTATAATTTCTATAAATTATTTATATCTGTTGAGATGTGTACACAATGTTAAAATAATATTCCATAGAAAATTGTTTTCGTATAGTATTAATTATCTAATGAAATATTTAGTAAATTTTAATATTTATTTCAATACTCGTAATAGTCGTAATGTTTTTTTGAAGTTACGTAATGTGAGTATTACAAACACAATTCTAAAAGTTTACCTAAACAGTCATCATTTGAGCGTATTAAAAGAAAAATTAATAAATTGTAAGTAGGTACATTGAGATTTTGTACTCATTTGTTATGCAATTCATAATCAAGAATAAATATGTGACTATTGGCTTATTGAACCCTGGTTCACTTGGGACACGCCACGAGGAGTTTATTGTGGCTCTCGAACGTCACTCGGTGGATATAATGGCGATCAACGAGACTTGGTTGCGGGCAGGCGAGGAGGCGCGCGCGCCGGCGCCCGTGGGTTACCGATTGCGGCACGTACCGCGCCCGGCCGAGGTGCGCTCGCGCGGCGGCGGAGTCGGCTTTTACATTCGTCGCGGTGTCCACACGCGTATACTCGATCATCCTCACATACCCTTAGTAGAGCAAATGTGGTTGAGTGTAAAAATTAATGGACTTAGGTTTGCCATAGGTACTGCGTATCGCCCCCCTTGGCTAAACGTAGACACGTTCTTCGACGCCCTGACAGAGTCTGTTGGTGCTTTCTACGAATTTGACCATATAATTATAGTGGGTGATTTTAATATCGACGTGCTCTCGCTTAATGATACAAACACAAAAAAACTCTCGGAATTTCTACATTATTTTAATTTAAATCAATTTGTCACTCAACCTACTCACTTCACCGATCACTCGGAGACCCTTATAGATGTTATATGTAGTAATCACAAACTGTCTAATGTGTGTATTGATCATGTCCCTGATTTAAGTGCACACGCGTTCATCACATGTAGCTTGCAGGTCAAAAAACCGAAGCCATGTCCCACTTGGATCTGTTGGCGGCCACTAAAATATATCCCACTCAACGACATTAATGCGCTTGTCGGCTCAATTACGTGGGAACGACTTTTGTGTGAAAATGTTAATAAATCGCTTGAATCTTTTAACTTATATCTTAGGTATATATTTGATGTATTTGCTCCTGTCAAAAAGACTTATTTGAAAAATAAAAGCTATCCTTGGATAACTCCTACAGTGAAGGATATGATAAAATTGAGGGATGAAGCACACGCTAGATGCCGCGCCACTGGTCTCGAATCTCACAAGTTATATTACAAAGAATTAAAAAGTATTGTTAACCAAGCTATGTTTAATGAGAAACAAGCATATTTTAATAGCACAATTAATGAACAAAGTAAAGACTCTCGTACGTTATGGAAAAACATAAAAGCATAATATTGTTGACTTCAACAAAAAAGACTACAACCTCTCTAGTCAGTTTAAGGATCCTAATTCAATTAATAATCATTTTCTTAGCACTCCGAATACAAGCGTCACAATTTCAGACCTTACGTTTTTTGAATATAACCGTTTCAACTCATCTACGTTTAGCCTAAAGCCAGTGGATGAACACATGGTGTCAAAAATTATTCTTAAAATCTCTTCTAACTCCCAGGGATCTGACGGCATCACGCGTGACATGATTCTTTTGACGCTTCCACGTACCCTTTCAGTCATCACAGCCATAATAAATCAATCGATTCTATCAGGAATATTTCCTGAAGCCTGGAAGGAAGCTCTTATAAAACCCATAAGTACCTAAAATTAGCAATCCAACCGACTACAAAGATCTCCGTCCAATCAGTATTCTTCCTTTCTTGTCGAAAATTATAGAAAAAGTGGTAAGCCAACAAGTGACTGAGTTTCTGGAAGCTAACTCTATATTGCCGTCTAAGCAATCTGGTTTTAGAGCTGGGCGTAGTACATCAACTGCCCTGCTTGACGTTGTGGATGACATCTTGACTAATATCGACGCTGGAAAGGGATCATTCATGGTTTTACTCGATTTTTCACGTGCGTTCGACACCATTGATCACAATTTGCTTATTTCCAAGTTAAACTATTATGGGTTTGACACCAAGGCTTTAAAATGGTTTTCTAGTTACTTGAGTGGTCGCCGGCAGAGAGTACAATTAACTAGTGATAATGGTAACTTTGAAGTGTCTGATGCTTCCTCTGTATCCCGTGGCGTGCCGCAAGGTTCAATATTGGGTCCTATTCTGTATATACTGTATAGCGCTGATATAGGGGCGCGCGGGCGCACCAACCTGGTCGCCCGGGCGCCGCTGACGCGCGCTGTGCGGACCCTCAACATAATAGCGGAACATATTGACCTGTTCTCATGTTCTCTGAATGAATTTACGAAATTAGCATTAGATATAATATCATTTAGACGTAATGAAATACTTTAGATAATAGTTATTAATAGTTACACTATTGTATTAGGTTAGCCTGTAAAAATAGTTGTAAGTGTGGATAATAAATAAAATAAAAATAAAAATAAAAATAGTGAAGGCTATCAAAAACTGTGCATATCACATCTATGCCGACGATATTCAGTTATACCTATCTTGTAAGCCAAATGATACTTTATGTGCAGTGGAAAAAATAAATGAAGATTTGAGACGTATAGTACAGTGGTCCGATAAAAACAGTCTAGTCTTGAACCCGGCAAAGTCAAAGTTCCTTGTTCTTGGTACTGAGAAGCAAATACGTAAAATATGCGACCACAGCCTCTCGATTAAAGTTGGAGATACCTGCATTGAGCAAGTAACAGAAGCAAGGAATTTGGGCGTGCTGATGGACGGTAAACTTAGATTCCACAACCACGTTTTGGAGATCTCAAAAGTATGTTTTTACAGACTTAAGATATTATATAGTGTACGTAGATATTTAAGTACTGACGTTAGGATATCTCTATGTGAATCTCTGATTCTGTCAAAACTTAACTATGCTGATAATGTCATAGGTGGGTGTCTATTGTACCAAACAAAAAAGCTAATGCAGCGGGTGCAGAATGCATGTGCGCGATTTTGTTTTAATATCCCACCTCGAACTCATGTAACTCCTTACTTAAATAATAGCGGGTTAATGAATATGGAATCGCGGCGTTCGCTGCATTTTGCCTGCATGCTTTTTGGCATTGTAAAAACCATGACGCCCCTCTACCTCTATGAAAAACTAACTTTTTCCCAACGCCATATCCGGGGAGCCATTCGTCTTCTTTGCCCTAGGCACAGCACCGCAGCATTTCGTGGCAGTTTTAAATACTCTGCCACGAAGTGCTGGAACAATATTCCTCCACCTATAAGAAATTCACCATCAATTGGATCATTTAAATGTAAATTAAAAAAACATATTTTAAATTCACAAAAAAAAAATTAAACTCAGCTGGGCCTGTCCAAATGGAAAGAGTGCCCCCTTATATTGTATTATATTACATTATAGCGTTAAATTCTACTTCACCTTTAATGACGACTGTTTCGGTGCCGTAATTTCGTAATTAATTTCGTAAATTCTTTCTTTCTTTGTGGTCTACATTTAAATTGTGGTCTTCATTTAAATAATAACAATCATACCAAATTAAATTTTTGAAACTCTTTGTACCTACCTATACGAGTGAGCTTGATCGCTTTTTCTTTGGTGTATGGTATCTTTGGTATCTATTTCAGGTTTTGCACTTACCTATATATAAACACTATTATGTACTTTAGCATGTAGTTGCGCTCTCTCGGAAGGGTTTCCACGGAAGACCAGCGTCGAGATTCTTAAGTGGTATCTTGACATTAAGCTGAGTGGAGACCCTTTCAGTGACGCTTAACAATAAATTAGTACTGTCTATGTAATTCCTAAATTTAAGCGTTTTCTGATTAAATTTCTTCTATTCTATTCTATTCTATTCTATTCTTGCGTCCTGGAGACTGAAATTCCCTTGCACCGGAACCGGAACGTGCTCCACGCTAGTGATGACATTCGATCGAACAGGGACTTCATACACCGACGGCTGCTCCTGACAATCTATCGAAGAGCCGGAAGGGTGGTACTGCGAAGGCTGCAAACATCCGTGTTGGTTTTCAGGGACCAGGTACTCGGACGGAGAGAACTGCTCCTCCGCCGGTGAAGAAGGGCCAGAACGGCGCAGCTCGGGTGATGGGTGGCAATACATTTCCCCTGTGTATTGTTGTACGGGAAGCATGTATTCCATCGACGGTTCAATCGTAGCATCTAGCTGATACTCGGGTGTAGGTATCTGCGGCCCGGCGAACTGGTAGGACGAATAGTCAACGTCGGCATCGGAGTGGTCTGCTGAGGTGCTGCTCACTGGTGACATTCTCGAAGCTGGCAAATCCTGATGCGACGTTGCCGCGACCGGGAGCCAGGGATCCACCGGCAAAAAGGCATGGTCGAGTGAATGCTTCGTCACGTCGCCGAAGCTATCCTGGTGTTGCTTGAACGATGACGTCGATGGACCGAAGGGGTCCGGCCGGGCACTGCTGGCCGGGCGCAAGATGATAGTACACCTGCTCCGTATAAGGTGGCACGTGGCGAATGTACCCGGCGTTGCCCATCTCGCATCCAGAATCAAGCACGGGTGGCAGCGCGAAGGACGAATAATCGGCGTCAGGCTCCAGGTGATCAAAGACGCTGCCCTCCGTCGTCGGAATCAGCAAAACAGGTTGGATCGGCGCTGCTGATCTGGGAAACAGGGGATTTATCGGCTGTAAATCTGGCTTCACTGAGCAGTTGGGCGCTTGATCTTCACCATTGTTTAGCGTACGATCCAACGGTTGTTCGTATTCTTGAGGAGAACGCTTCGGAACGGGAACATCCACTTGCGTTTCGCTATCGTCCCGTTTCCTCTTGACAGGTCTCGACGTGTCCGTGAGTTCTTGAGGCGAACGGCCTGCGGTGTCAATCTCGCCGGCTTCTGTAAGCCGCCGTTCCAACATCTCAACTGCAAAAATAGCAATACAACATTAATAAGGGGCCAGAAAATAATACACAATAAGGATTTCACTCAACAACATCATTACTTCATCACATCATTACTTTCGGCCTATATCAATTCTTCCGTTCATGTCAAAAATCCTGGAAGCAGTGGTTCATAAACAATTATCTGCCCACATCTACTCCAACCAGCTACTGTCGCCTTTTCAATCTGGTTTTCGACCTGGCCACAGTACCTCGACAGCTTTGCTTAAGGTAGTTGAGGATGTAAGGCATGGTATGGAAAACTCCATGCTGACTGTATTAGTTTTAATAGATTTTTCAAACGCCTTTAATGCAGTTGATCATGATCTTCTACTTGCTTCTCTCAAACAATTGAATATCTCATCATCGGTGGCAGAGTGGTTCTCTTCCTACCTCAAAAACCGACGGCAGACGGTCCGCTCTGGTCAGTGTTTTTCTGACTGGCTGGAGCTGACCTCTGGTGTCCCACAGGGTGGTATATTGTCTCCTCTTCTGTTCTCCATTTTTATTAATTTAATTACACGTAGCTTTAGCTGTTCTTACCACCTGTATGCTGATGACTTGCAACTCTATACGCAAGCGAGTATTAATGATATCGGGTGTGCAATCTCCAAAATAAACGATAATCTTAACCGCATCTCTATTTGGTCCCGTGATTTCGGAATTGCCGTTAACCCCACTAAATGCCAAGCGATTGTTTTGGGAAGCCCCCGCTTGCTTGCGTCAACAGATCTGGCTCATATTTCACCGATCCTCTTCGAGAACACGTTGATCCCTCTGTCAACACAGGTTAAAAATCTCGGTCTCATTATTGACAGTGGTTTGACATGGGAGCCTCTCGTAACAGACATTAGTAAGAAGGTGACAAACATATTACGGGCGCTTTACCGACACAAAAATTTTTTACCGGTCAGCACTAAAACGCTTCTCGTACAGTCGCTGATACTGCCAATTATTGACTACGCTGATGTATGTTGCACCAACATTACACAAGCCTCGCTGTCCAAGCTTGATCGTCTCCTAAATAACTGTATAAGATTCGTTTTTAATCTTCGCAAATATGACCATATCTCCGCTTTTCGCCGTAAACTTAATTGGCTCCCAATTCGTGAACGTAGGTCATTGCGAATCTTGTATGCTCTTTATTCGATCCTATTTGACCCAGCTGCGCCCAATTATCTCAGGACCAACTTTCAGTTCGTAGCGGCTCGGCCGGGTTGTGAGCTGCGTCCTTCTCGTGCGCTGAAACTGGCTGTCCTCCCTCATCGCACTGGATTCTTGTCCAACTCGTTCAGCTGTCAGGCAATTCGTCTATGGAATGCCCTCCCTCTGCCTATCAGGCAAGCTCAGAGTAAACTCTCTTTTAAAAGCAAGTTGCGTAAGCACTTATTTGCAAACATTCGAAATTAAAGTCTACTTGATGTCTCGCACTAGGTACATTTATTTATTTATGTATGTGTATTTTATTTATATATTTGTATTATACTAATATATATGTAGGTTTATTTATTGTATTTGTGTATGTTTATTTTATAATAGTAGGTATCGACTTGTATTTAATCATTACAATCTCATACAGGCTCTATAATATTGTGCACCAAACTAACTATCTCTGTTTTGCCCAATGGTTGACTGGTAGAGAATGCCTTAAGGCGTTAAGTCCGCCATTTGTACTTTTTATTGATAATTTGTGCAATAAAGTTTAAATAAATAAATAAATAAATTACTCTGTCTTAACTTACTTTGAGCCTGCAGATTTTTATTGCACCGCCGCAGAGAGTCCAAGTCACTACTATGCTTGACCTCCGAAGCTCGTTGCAGCCGTGTGATCGATGTCGCCAAAAGTTCCGCCTTGGTAATCTGCGAAAAAAAATATTTTGTCAGTCAACTATTCTAGCACAAAACAACATAACATAGCATGCTTATCATGAATGCTATTTGAGAAACTTACGGTACGGCTGGCGCCGACGGCATATCAGCCAAGTCTGCGAAAGCATCGACCGTCTCTTCTCTGCGCTCCCTCTCGTACTGCGCTTTTATAGCTTTGCCTTCGTTCTGAAAAATACATATAAGTAATATAATTATGGTATACCATCTCACGACACGTTTCATTGATATATAAAAAGCGTGTTACAAAACACGGAGAAACTAAAAAGCCAAAAATAATAAACCTTCGAATTCAGATTTCTTATCGGATTGCAATAATTTAAACATCCAAATTATAAACAAATCAATTATTTTTGTAGTCGATACCAGACCTGTTCGTCGCCTTGCTATTTCCTGTTTGCCCCACCCCACCATACGCAGGCTGGCCCCGACTCCAAAAATAATTGATTTGTTTATAATTTGGATGTTTAGATTATTGCAATCCGATAAGAAATCTGAATTCGAAGGTTTATTATTTTTGGCTTTTTAGTTTCTCCGTGTTTTGTAACACGCTTTTTTTGAAGGCGGTTTTATTTTTTGTTAAAAAGTTAATTTATTTGTTGATTTATAGTGGTTCCTAGTGATATTATATGTATCAGTCCGAATATATGTACAGTAGTGAAAGAATTATCCTTTAACTCCTAACCATTGAGGAGTTGACCTTCCATCATCAGCTCAGCCACATAAAATTATTACCATCAGGCGTAAATACCGGTGTACTTTTGAAAAATACACTAAAAACATTATATGTGCCTATAACATTTGAAGAGTTCCCTCGATTTCTCCAAGATCCCATCATCAGACCCCGACTTGGTGCCAATGGTACCATCTCGGGGTTATACCCGTTCGATCAAAAAAAAATTTTTGAAAATCGGTCCACGCTTCTCGGAGATATCGAATAACAGTCGAATTGAGAACCTCCTCCTTTTTTGAAGTCGGTTAAAAAATACAATAGATACGTATAAATAATATTCAATTATGCTTACCTCAGACAAGGGCACTCTATTTTTTCAAAGCAATCGTAGCATCTAGTATTTTGCTAAAATGATAATATCTACATATTAACATAATTTTAAACATATTAGTGTGCAATTTGGTAATTTCGAAAACCGTCTTATTTCGAAAGTCACATAGAAATCACCATTATTTCCGCCATATCAAGATTCCCCCCGGGCATTTCTGTACTTCGAAGTTAACCCAAAATACCTAATGTGAAAAATAAATCCAAAGTATGACAGAATTGAAACATTAATTAATTAAATTTAACCTAAATAAAATCTCTATATGCCATTAAGTATACATAGGTAGTATTTATTTTAGATAAGATAAAGGCGTCGTATAAAAAACTAGTGCCTTCGCCAAATCTTGGGATTAGTTGTCAAAGCGAACCCCAGGCTCCAGGATACCGCAAGGAGGATGATGATGATAAAGGCTTCGTATGTTATAAAATGACGGGGATATTGTTTCATGTGAAAAAACAATTATTCTGAGGTCTACCTACACGTACCTTTAGGTCGGTTATCATTTTTTGTTAACAAGAATATGCTTACCCAGCATATTTAGCACATATTTGCCGCGAGATTAGACTACCCGTCCCTATGTTATTGATACAGTTAGAAGAAGACGTGTGATCTCTCTCGCGGCACCTTACGCTCGCGGCAATCATGTGCTAGGCCTACTGATTGCCGCCAACGTGCACCGTAGATAAGGGGTCGGCGTGGCTAGTAGTGATAACATTAATAACGCGATAATTTTGGGCGATATAAATGGAATGCTTTATTTGACGTTCATATGCGCATTGTAATATGCCTACTTGAAAAATAAATATTTCATTTTCATTTTCATTTCATTTTCAATGTTGCACTATTTTATTATTATTAGCATTTATTACCTATCATCTTTCATCAAGGATGTATGTGATAGTCGTACTTTTTAGATTGGTAGACGCAGTTATTTAAGTGTCACAGCACAGGGTACGTTTTTACCACATAAACTGGTATAGATGGGCCTTGTTGATACTTCAACATTATTATACACAATAGTGCAAAATAATTTCAAACAAGATGTAACTTGATTTTGTTGAATTTAATAGTTATTTGTTTTACAAGGGGGCAAAGTTGTTGTTTAACCGCACGGGCCAATATTGATACCCGAGCAAGCGAAAGATTCCGATATTGAACTGCGAGCGTAGCGAGTGTTGCAAAAAGTGGAATCTTGAGCCTTGCGAGGGAACCAGGCACGAAGGTTAAACAAACTTTGCCACCGAGTGAAACACAAAATTTTTCACCACAACAACACTATGAAAATAGGAACTAAAAACATCAAAATAAATAAAGTACTTCAATTTATTTAACATTTATGATTCAAAATCATTATTTATACGTGAACTCCAACACCCAGCTTTAGCATCAAGTTTTTTTTATGGGATAGGAGGCAAACGAGCAGACAGGTCGCCTGATGGTAAGCGATCACTGCCGCCCATGGACACCCGAAACACCAGAGGTGTTGGAGGTGCATTGCCGGCCTTTAAGGGTGTACGCTCTTTTCTTGAAGATTTGAAGGTCGTATCGGTCCGGAAATACCGCAGGCGACAATTCATTCCACAGTTTAGCTGTGCGGGGCAGGAAGTTTCTGGAGAAACGCACAGTTGAGGACTTTTTTTTTTTTTTTTCACGGAGTGGGAATGCAGTTGCGCACGCTGTGTGGGACTCGCAGTTGCTTTCCCTTCTCCTGGCGAGAAGGGGAGAAACGGCCCTACCCACTAAACCCACTCCGGCGTTTCACCCTCTTTTCCGTTGTGAGAGCGCACTGGGTTCGGAACGTTTCACTTCACCACTGATGATGGCGATGGAAATGTTGTCGCGTAGGGCGATGGCGGAAAGAAGCGGTAGGGATTAATCCGAACAATTCCTCGGAGCACTCCCCGTTATACATGCGATAGAAAATGCAGAGCGAGGCCACATCTCTACGCAGCGCCAAGGGGTCTAGCCGATCGGAGATATGCTGGCAGTTGACAATTCGAGTCGCTCGTCGTTGGATGCGGTCCAGAGGGTTAAAATTTGTATGAAATTGCTTTGCACTCTTGTGGATAAAATGCAATTTTGCTATCCGTTTCGAATAGCAAAAAACGCCTTTATCAGTTGGTGTGGTGAAAAGTAAAATACTTTATAGCTCATTAAATATTTTTACGCCCCAACTTCGTTTGCCCATCGACTATATCTGGGGGCACGGCAGTGCCCCCGCCAAGTCGAGCAAAAAGAGGCACGGCCGTACCATCCTTTTCTCGAAGCATTTCAGACCATTTTCAACCCCCTGTTACTCCGTTCTGGATAAAACTAGAAGCCTCAATTTTCAGCACCCAAGTAGTCATTGTATAAACATGGTATATTCCAAATTTCATTAAATTTGAACCAATAGTTTAGGAATAATTACTAGCCAAAGTTTCTTAGTTTTGTCACTCACTGACTGACTGACATACGATCATCAATGATAATAAGACACTTCTAGTACACTTGGAAGCTTCATATTTAGAATATAGTTAGTGTTTAGTGTATAAATCATACAAAAATTAAAAAATCTTGGAATTTCATTCCAGGTTTTCAGATACACCAACTGCATAAATAACTTTGTAATCTCATATCAATATATGAGATTACCAAGTTATATTTGCAGTTGATTTACAGTAAATAAACCTGGCTATGTAAATTTATACAGATACCCGATATCGTGATGGGTTATCTGTGTGGTGACGGGTTAAGAATTTCACCACCCCCTTCTTCCCGTGGGTGTCGTAGAAGGCGACTATGGGATATGGGTTAAATTGTGGCGTAGGCGAGAGGCTGGCAACCTGTCACTGCAATGCCACAGTTTCGTTTTCTTTCAACCCCTTATTTGCCAAGAGTGGCACTGAAGCTTTAGTAGTTTCATGTGCTCTGCCTACCCCTTTATGGGATACAGGCGTGATTGTATGTATGTATGTATGTGATGGGTTGAAAATCTCACTACCCCATTTCCTTACATGGTGGGAGTCGTATAATTCAACTATGGGATATGGGTTCCATTGTGGTCTGGACGAATAGGCTGACAACCCCTTCATAAATTTGCCAACAGTTGCACTGAAACGAGTTCGTGTACTCTGCGTACCCTGTTGGGAAATACATGCGCGACTTTATGTATGTATATAGATATGAGGGCGGGCCCTCGCCAAGTACAGCAAAAATTTAAAACAAGTAAATTGCAGTTCTACCTACATCACCAACTTCATCATCATCATCATCATCCTCCTTGCGTTATCCCTGCATTTGCCACGGCTCATGGGAGCCTGGGGTCCGCTTTGAAAACTAATCCCAAGATTTGGCGTAGGCACTAGTTTTACGAAAGCGACTGCCATCCGACCTTCCAACCCGAAGGGTAAACTAGATCTTATTGGAATTAGTCCGGTTTCTTCACGATGTTTTCCTTCACTGAAAAGTGACTGGCAAATATCAAATGATATTTCGCACATAAATTCCGAAAAACTCATTGGTGCAAGCCGGGGTTCGAACCCGCGACCTTCGTATCGAAAGTCGCACGCTCTTACCGATAGGCCACCAGCTAGCGAGAGGTGTCAGGAATTAATTCAGATATTGAAATGATTGTGGAACGATGTATCAAAATGTCGCAGTGTACAACATTCATAAGGTACAATTAAATGAAAGGAGGATTTTAGTAGATAATTGACAAACCTTTGAAAGACAATCCATTGAAATTGTACCTATCAATTATGTGGTGTTGCCTTGCATCACTTAAAGTTAGGTACGTAGTTACAAAGTTACGTCGTAATCTAAATATCATGTGTCTAAAATACAGTCCGAAGTGGAGTTCTTCATAAAACGTATGCCAGCAGAATTGTCGCCTGCGGTATTTTCGGACCAATACGACCTTCAAACTTTCAAGAAAAGAGCGTACACCCATCTTAAAGGCCGGCAACGCACCTCCAACACTTCTGGTGTTTCGGGTGACCAGGGGCGGCAGTTATTGCTTACCATCAGGCGACCTGTCTGTTCGTGTGCCTCCTATCCCATAAAAAAAAACGTTTCAGAGAATCAAAAAGGAGCAAGCGGGATGATGAGCACTAGGAAACCGAAGGGCCTTACTGAAAAAAAAACACCGAAATGGGCATCCCGATACAGTTATGGACCTGCAAGTACATTTGGCCTATGAAAGACAAGGGTTTTGATAGAATCCCACCTTCCTCTCCATTAGCGGGTTGAGTCTTTATAAATTGAGTCAATAATATGAAAAAAATTCGCGCTCGCTTCGCTCGCGTTCATTATTTCCATCAAATAAATATCTTTCAAATGGTAGACAGAATGCATTTTTTACTTACATACTCTTAGTCAAAATTTCGCGTTTGCTACGCTCACGTGTAGGTACATGAACACGATATCCTCTATCAGCCCCAGAGCCATATACCTATTAACTATTAATGCGTGTAAGAGGAGGTTAAATAGGAAAGAAGGAAAAAAGTTGAACTATCTACCTACGAGTCTACAAAAAGAAATGAGATCCCATCAAAAACAAAACTTGTAAAAACACCAAGTCTCGCAACTCAGTTCTTCTGGCGTAAAAAGAGTTGAGATCCCTTTAATACCAAGTCGGTTAATTTATTCAGTCCTTACTTAAAGGACCTTCTGCCGTAAGTTATTACGTAGTTTACCTATAGCTAACCTAATAATATCTTATAACGACCACATCAATATTAAATATATTTCATGTTTTAAAGAAAATTGACTGACTTGGCAATCGCAATTTACACCGATGACAAAATTGTTTCATGCGATTGCCAAGTCAGTCAATTTTCTTTAAAACATGAAATATATTTAATATTGATGTGGTCGTTATAAGATATTATTAGGTTAGCTATAGGTAAACTACGTAATAACTTACGGCAGAAGGTCCTTTAAGTAAGGACTGAATAAATTAACCGACTTGGTATTAAAGGGATCTCAACTCTTTTTACGCCAGAAGAACTGAGTTGCGAGACTTGGTGTTTTTACAAGTTTTGTTTTTGATGGGATTCGGTATAAAGGAAGAAGGATTATATTTTTGTAATATTTATTTGTAAAGGTATAATTTTATCTAAACATAAAGTTTTATCGCAACAACTATGTTATCCTATCTCGTTTATCGTATATCGCTGGCGCAGAGAAAGAAAACAATTTGTTCCAGGGTTCGGTTCGTTAACGCCGCGTGTGTGCGACATCGAGGGGTTTGGGGCCCGAACCATAAGCGACAAGCGTTTATATTATTAGCTATTAATTACCAAACTTTCTAAGTAGACTGATAATCTAGGTCCAAGTAAACATCGTGTTCGTACAAAATCTAACTAATTTGATCGACAGCGGCGGCGGTTGGGGTTACATAAAAACGGTTTTTTTCTATATTGAAAAGAAAAAACGTGAAAAAAAACAGTGTTTTTTCTGAATTATGTTTTTCTTTCTGAAGGACGAAATCTCAAAATTTGCAAAACAGTTAATACTTTTATACGGCTTTTTAGACTTTATGTTAACTACAAAACGAATTTAATTTAATAACTTTAATTTCTGGTTTTATAAAAATAACATTTGCACAATCTATAGTTAGTAGTTGTCGCTATTTACTGTTGGCAACTCCACCGTCTCTCCACTCTCCACGCCGCATCGGGGATTCCCCAAAAAACGTTTGTATATTGAATATTTATCGAATTAAAATGTACGTTATTGTTATTGAAACGTTACAAATCACGAAAAACCGTTATTGTCGAATTATTTGTTCATCGGAAAAAAAAAACATAATTTAGAAAAAAAACCATGGTGCGTGGTTTTTTTTTTCATAATTCTGAAAAAAAGAAAGTTTTTTTTCTATTTGCAACCCTAGGCGGCAGCAACCGTCGATCCGTCACAGTTTGAAAAATTTGAAATCGTCGATAGTCATATCCGGATGTGACATAAGTAAGTATTAGTAATGATCAGACTTTATAAAGTATTTTACTTACATATTTATATTTAATTTACACCAAAAAATTGTTGACTACGTATACGTAAGTATATGAAACGTTTCAATGTTTGAAACGTTCAAAGGACCGATTTTTCAAAATCGAACGCACGAATTCGCTTGTTCGAAAGTTTCACACAAGCCTTCTTGAGCTTACCGTGGGGCTCAGTCGATCTGTGTAATAATGTCCTATAATATTTATTTATTTATTTATTTGTGTATTATATAAATAGTATATTATAAATAAAACAGGTTATGGTAAACATTAAATATTGCCATAACTGACTTATGTTTAAAATTGACTAGTTTTAAATAAATGAATATAATAACAACCAAATTGTGCAACTTTCACTTTTTATCTCGCCCAATAGCATCGCGTTATCGCTGCAAGCCACGCCCATCCGTTACCAACAGTGGAGGCACACTTGCACATTCTTGTGATTATAAAATAATAATAATACTAAGCTACGTGCTAAGCACCAAAGTAATTGCACTAATTATAAAATACCCACGCAAGTACTGTGTTGAACTGTACCCTATTATTTAGGAAACTATTACCTACCCTAAATGATTCCCTCCAAACAAACAGTCAGCTAGTTTAGTCTTAATGTTAAAATAAACCTTATAATATTTAAATAAAACAATACAAGGGCCGTCCATGTCACACTATTTATATGAGCGATAGGGACGCACTGATGCGATAAATTTTATCGAACTAAATAGTGAAGAACTAAACAGGTGAAGATTTAAGAGATTGAATCAAAAAAATATGTAAATGAAACATAGTTTATTCACTAAATAATAAAATCATCCTTAACTATTAACTTTACATCCTATACTAATTACAACTTAAAAATAAAGCGAGACGATGTCTTCTTCCGTCGCCCAAAAGTCGAACTGACTCAAGGAGACCCGTGCACCTGCAGTTGCATCTATAGTACCAAAATTGGCCACCTCAGCCAGGTTTTCATTCTTTGCACTTGGCTCCACAATGCTGCAGTATACTGGAGACGGCGCAGAATCCAAAGATGAACATCCAACGCCTTCGGGGAAATGTGGTGAAAGACGTTCCTCCACACAAGCCAACGGGAAAGCATACGACTCTTCTTGGCGTGTCTGTAGCTGGGATTGCTGGGAACCCGTGTCCGGTGCAGAAGCGCGCCGAACTAGTCGTGGCAGCACTCGCTGACATGTCGAAACCTGCACAGGCTCCTGAGATGGACTTGTCGAGACCCGCTTGCTGGGAGGACTCGGCCAGCCACAATCAGCAACTTTTCTCTTCATTGGAGATGTCCTCTTAGGCTCTGTTTCCGTCGGAAAACAGTACTCCAACATTTCTACTGTGGAAGAAAAAAACACGAGAACAATGCTAAGTGAAAACACTAAGTTTAGTAAACTATTTCATTAGCGGGGCAACTTACTTTCAGATTCCAGGTCCTCATTGGCTTTCCGCAGTCTCTCAGCGTCCCAGTATTTGTCGCGCTTCATCGACTTTTGTAGAAGCGTCAAGACCTCCGCTAGCAGGTCCGGAACAGACAACTGAAACAAACACAAGAATTATTAGAAAATCAAAAATACAAAAAAAATAAGACAACAAAAAACAAATAGACACTTACAGTACTCTGCACACCGGCCTCTTTCGCCAAATTTTCTAGAGCTTCGTTCATAGCAGCTCTTCTCTCCTTCTCATACGACGCATTGAGAGCTCGCTTTTCATACTGTAACAAATATAGAAAATCACATTAAGTATAATATATACACATATTAATAAAGATTAAAAATAAAATAGTGAAAACTTACCAAAGTAAGAGAAACTCGACCTCTTCCTGCGGGTCTTCCCCGCTTACGGGGCACTGTGTTACGCGTTTGAATTATATCAGAAGACATTTTTCAAAGAAATTGAACTATCGATTATGATCTGCAACTGAAACTGTCTGTCTGACACGTCAGAGAGAAATGTGTGCAAATTTATGATTACGATTGTATTTATAGAAGCTATTTACCCCCACCACTCGTCCTCATATAGCCACGCCCCTAACTCTCAAATGTTATACCTATTCGATTTTGGGCCAATTGACACCATCGCATATATGTGTTACCATAGAATATATAATACTACAAGTACAGAAGGCCCACTGCTTTGATGTTCACGAAATGCCGCCTTTTTAAATGCCTACAAAATCTAACAAAAAGAAACGAGCCGCACGTGCGCAGCGTCGGACGATAGGGTTGCCTATTGATTAAAACGAATTAACACTCGGATAAAAATAAATATACTATTATATTCAAGTCTTGGGTAGATAGGTACTTTCTAGGTATATATACAGTACCTATCTATTATATTATTGTTTAAGTCCCAACATCACAAGCCTTATTGAACTTTTCCGTGGGACTTAATCAATAGTAAGTCTGTGTAAGATTGTCCTATTTTATTCGTGATATCCATTTAACTAAGCTTTATTAGCCATTCCACACGCGGACATCGCATATGAACCTTAAGAAAGACTCGCGACATAAAGTAACAATAGAAATTGCGAACGTGCGTTCCGCGGGAACGCGCGCCACTCCTGATTACTTGTACTTGTAGCGCGACGATAGAATCGCGGAAGTGAGCCGCCCCTGGTGTTACAGAAATACAGGCTAATTCCACTACCATAAAAAAAGTTACTGAACTTATTAGTTTTATTATAGTTTTGAAGGAAGTTTCTTGTTTTCAACTTCCGATGCAAAACCGACGGAGTGTTATAATAATAATAACTTTTAGGCTTGACAAGTCTGTCTGCCTACCTGTGGCAATGAATAACTATTAATAATAACTAAATTATGCAACTTTCCCTTTTTATCTCGCCCAATAGCATCGCGTTATCGCTGCAAGCTACGCCCCCACCCGTTATCAACAGTGGAGGTAATCTGCGCTTGCACATTCTTCTGATAACAAAATAATAATAAGAAGCTACCTGCCAAATATCAAAGTAATTGCACTAATACTTATAAAATACCCGCGCATATATAATACTCAAAAGATATACCTAGTCGATTTTGGGCCACCTGACGCCATCGCATATGCGTTACAGAAATACAGACTGTGTGTTATTATTATAAAAAAAAAGTATCTGAGCTTATTAGTTAAAAAATATTTTGTACCTTCCTCACAAATATGTAAGTCATCATGACAAAATATCCCAATGATTATTGGCTAATTTAGGTTTATGAATAACGCCATCAGACGAACATTGTATAAATGTATATCTATGCATTTTATATAATGATTTCGGGTTATTCCCGTAGATTGACACCGTAAATTCCAGTAGATGACGTAAAGCAGACTTTATTTTGATTTCATATTACAACTGAACTAATACACTCGTACCTCCCTTGACTTGGACCGCAGCCCACGTGTATACAGCAGTGTTTCAGTAGTTCGGGCCGCACCGGGTTGCAGGTAAGGGCGCTAACAAGCGCTCTAGGGGCGCTCGCCGTACTATATTACGTGCTTTAGGAAACTGGCGTTAGTCCTGTAATGAGAGCTTTGTTATACCTATACGTATTAACCTATTATTTTACTTTATTTAGCTACTAGCTTTTGTCCGCGGCTTCGCACGCGTTAGAAAGAGACAAAAAAGCCTATGTCACTCTCCATCCGTTAAACTATCTCCACTTAAAAAATCACGTCAATTCGTCGCTCCGTTTTGTCGCGAAAGACGGACAAAGAAACAGACACACACACTTTCCCATCTACAATATTAGTTTGGATATATCTGTGCAAAGTCTGCTTGATCTAGCTTTTTATAAGTACTGTATTATTCGGACCTTTATCCCTGTTATGCATTATGTTATGATCGAGTTTGTAACTGACTTCCGAACCTGAAAAATTCTTCTGTTCGTATGTGTTTTTAATTTTTTAATTATTATTATGACCCTGTATGACATAACTGATTTTTAGGGGTCCGAAGTCAACTAGGAACCCTTATAGTTTCGCCATGTCTGTCTGTCCGTCCGTCCGTCCGTCCGCGGATAATCTCAGTAACCGTTAGCACTAGAAAGCTGAAATTTGGTACCAATATGTATATAAATCACGCCAACAAAGTGCAAAAATAAAAAATGGAAAAAAATGTTTAATTAGGGTACTCCCCCTACATGTAAAGTGGGGGCTGATATTTTTTTTCATTCCAACCCCAACGTGTGATATATTGTTGGATAGGTATTTCATAATGAATATGGGTTTACTAAGATTGTTTTTTGATAATATTAATATTTTCGGAAATAATCGCTCCTAAAGGAAAAAAAAGTGCGTCCCCCCCTCTAACTTTTGAACCATATGTTTAAAAAATATGAAAAAAATCACAAAAGTAGAACTTTATAAAGAATTTCTAGGAAAATTGTTTTGAACTTGATATTTAGGTTCATTATTCTAAGTAGATATTTCCATTCAAAGTAGTATTTTAATAAAGATTCGCATGACAACTATCTCGATCAAATCCCAAATATCGTCACTACTTTGAAAAAATCTAGTATCTCACGCACAAACAGAGTAATTTTGTCTGTGAAATTGGGCGCGCCGAAAACAAAACATATTATTTATTATTATTGTTGTGAAATGTTTAGTTGACTTTCGCGGCTAATAATTTATCTAGATGTACATATTGTACATTACGTACATGTGTGGTTATCGTATGATCCAGTAAGTATAAGTAACCATTTGCAAATTTTATAAAATATACTTAATTCACGTAGCGGTGACAAGAAGCAACATGTAATGGAACTACGCGCTGATATGAGATGCGTAGCCTTGTTGATATCTGTGATGACTGTGATGGTGCCATCTCGCGCGCGCCCGAGCGCTGTTCAAGGTCGGGTAACGTTTCGAGTGATGTGTGATGTGACATCTCAGTGAGATGTTACTTTCTCGGAAAAGTGATGTGATATGGCATTACATTTTGAAGCACTGTTTCGCGCATGTCTATATCTCACGCTGCTCCTCAAAGTTAAAACGCAGTAAGTCTATATGCATTCCATACATACTTACTACAATTTTCTTTTCATTGACAGACGAAGATACAAGTTTTTTTAAAAGTAGTGGCGATATGTGCCATTTTAACGTTTTGAGGTACTTATATTCTAATTGTTTTGATTTTAATTGTCATCTAAGGGACTATCTACACACAGGCGAGGCGACGCACGTCGTAAGACGCGGAACGGACGCCAGCGACGCGCCGCCCGAGTGTAATTTAAAAAAAACCGCGTCTTACGACGTGCGTCGCCTGAGTGTGGGTTGCCGCTTATGGGTCGGTAAGGACAGGAGTTGGATAAATTACAAAAATAATAAAAGCATTTACCTGTTTTAAAATTTTTTTAATAGCAAGATTCACAATTAACATACCTCACATAATTATGTATCTGGGGGCACGGGAGTGTACTGAACTGTACCCTATTATTTAGGAAACTATTACCTACCCTAAATGATTCCCTCCAAACAAACAGTCAGCTAGTTTAGTCTTAATGTTAAAATAAACCTTATAATATTTAAATAAAACAATACAAGGGCCGTCCATGTCACACTATTTATATGAGCGATAGAGATGCACTGATGCGATAAATTTTATCGAACTAAATTGTGAAGAACTAAACAGGTGAAGATTTAAGAGATTGAATCAAAAAATATGTAAATGAAACATAGTTTATTCACTAAATAATAAAATCATCCTTAACTATTAACTTTACATCCTATACTAATTACAACTTAAAAATAAAGCGAGACGATGTCTTCTTCCGTCGCCCAAAAGTCGAACTGACTCAAGGAGACCCGTGCACCTGCAGTTGCATCTATAGTACCAAAATTGGCCACCTCAGCCAGGTTTTCATTCTTCGCACTTGGCTCCACAATGCTGCAGTATACTGGAGACGGCGCAGAATCCAAAGATGAACATCCAACGCCTTCGGGGAAATGTGGTGAAAGATGTTCCTCCACACAAGCCAACGGGAAAGCATAGGACTCTTCTTGGCGTGTCTGTAGCTGGGATTGCTGGGAACCCGTGTCCGGTGCAGAAGCGCGCCGAACTAGTCGTGGCAGCACTCGCTGACATGTCGAAACCGGCACAGGCTCCTGAGATGGACTTGTCGAGACCCGCTTGCTGGGAGGACTCGGCCAGCCACAATCAGCAACTTTTCTCTTCATTGGACATGTCCTCTTAGGCTCTGTTTACGTCGGAAAACAGTACTCCAACATTTCTACTGTGGAAGAAAAAAAACATGAGAACAATGCTAAGTGAAAACACTAAGTTTAGTAAACTATTTCATTAGCGGGGCAACTTACTTTCAGATTCCAGGTCCTCATTGGCTTTCCGCAGTCTCTCAGCGTCCCAGTATTTGTCGCGCTTCATCGACTTTTGTAGAAGCGTCAAGACCTCCGCTAACAGGTCCGGAACAGACAACTGAAACAAACACAAGAATTATTAGAAAATCAAAAATACAAAAAAAATAAGACAACAAAAAACAAATAGACACTTACAGTACTCTGCACACCGGCCTCTTTCGCCAAATTTTCTAGAGCTTCGTTCATAGCAGCTCTTCTCTCCTTCTCATACGACGCATTGAGAGCTCGTTTTTCATACTGTAACAAATATAGAAAATCACATTAAGTATAATATATACACATATTAATAAAGATTAAAAATAAAATAGTGAAAACTTACTAAAGTAAGAGAAACTCGACCTCTTCCTGCGGGTCTTCCCCGCTTACGGGGCACTGTGTTACGCGTTTGAATTATATCAGAAGACATTTTTCAAAGAAATTGAACTATCGATTATGATCTGCAACTGAAACTGTCTGTCTGACACGTCAGAGAGAAATGTGTGCAAATTACGTACGCGGTCATCTTGCACTCCTCCCCTTTCTGAGGAGGTGTGAGGAGGCCATCTCAGGGCTTGGCCCTCTGTGGCTGCTTCTATCGCAGGCTGTAACAACAGCCAGGTCTGTTCTAGCCCCGAATGTCGGAGCTTTTCTCTCTCATTTTCCCCTTTTCAGGTTCTCTCTTTGCTGTCTCTTTGTTAGGCCCTCATGGCTTGCATGTTGGCCCTTCTGCGGCTATGTGGGTCTGCGTCTGGTGGTGGCACGAGCTCGCGTGGTTGGGCTCGTGCTCGGCGTTCGTCTGGTGGGCGAGCGTGGAGTGGCGCTATGCCCTGCAGCAGGGGATGGTGGGATGCGTCGGCTCGTTTGAACATCCTGCTCGCGAGGTGTCCTATGAACTCCTCCAGCTTGGGCATCCTCAGATCCTTGTATATGGTGTTGTTCCTCACTATGCGTGGGGCTTTGGACAGTGTTCTAAGGCTGAGCGTCTCCTGCGCTCGGAGCTTCTTCCTGCTGCTCTCTGCCGTTCTGGCGTACCAGGCAGGAGCCGCGTATGTCAGCCTTGATCTGATGTACGTCTTGTAAATCCCCACTTTGGTTCGGATGGGGAGGCTGCTGGTTAGCACTGGGCGAAGGAGGGTGCGCGCGGTTTTCGCGCGTCTCACCACTTCGTCTGTGTGCTGTTTCATTGTCAGGCCTCTGTCTATGGTGACCCCCAGGTACTTGGCGGTGTGGGTCCACTCCACCTCCTGCCCTAGGAGTGTCAACGGCTTCGGGGGGGCGGGCCGATCCTGTGAGGATGGCCTGAGTCTTGTTCACGTTCACTGAGAGCCGCCAATTGGTCAGCCATTCAGGTAGGACGTCAAGTTGGCGCTGGATCTTCTTTGCGGCGTGTGCTGGTGAGATGGATGACGCGTAGTAAGCCGCGTCGTCCGCGAACAGGCCCAACTTGACGTCGCCGACCACCGGGATGTCGTCAGTGAACCAGGCGTAGCAGGCGGGTGACAGGCAGCTCCCTTGTGGTACTCCCGCGAGGATGGGGCGTGCAGAAGACGTGGCATCTTCTACTGCCACTTGGAAGCGCCTGCCAGTGAGGAAGGAGTGGATGACGCGGATTACACGACGTGGGGCTGAGGACGTTGACAGTTTGGCTAGTAGGCCCTCGTGCCAGACCCTGTCAAACGCCTTCTCCATATCCAGGAAAACCGCGACAACCTGCTCCTTTTTGGCCATCTTCTGTGCCATGAATGATAGCACTCTGGTTAGCTGCAATGTTGTAGAGTGCTCTGACCTGAATCCGAACTGTTCTGGTTTCGGCACTATGTGTGGCTGAAGTCTTCCCAGCAGGAGCCTCTCGAAGACTTTGGACAGGGTACTGAGCAGGGTTATTGGCCGGTAGCTCTCCGGTCTCTTCCTGTCTTTCCCCGGTTTCGGCAGCATTATGACCCGGCCTAGTTTCCAGGTCTCTGGGAAGTGCCCCGAGCGCATGATCCCATTGAACAGTCTCGTCAGTGCCACTATGGTGTGCTGTGGCAGATGACGGATCGCCATGTTCGGGATCGAATCGGCGCCCGGGGCTTTCTTTGGGTTGACTCTCCTGGTCTCGCGTCTAACTTGGCCGGGTGAGAAGAAGACTGGATCTTCTCCGGGGCCCGGCGGATGCTCTAGGTACCCTGTCAGTAGGTCTTCCACCTGCCTCGTATGGGTGTCGTCCTCTTCTGGGTTAGGTCTGAACGTCTTCTGCAGGTGGTCTGCAAAGAGCTCTGCTCTCTCTTCTGCCTTATAGTGGATTTTCCCCCCTTCATCCACTAGCGGCCTCACTGCTTCTTTGGTAGTTCCCAATTGCCTGCACAGGCGATGGATGGAGGGCACATCCTCGCCTATGCTGGCCATGTGAGTTTCCCATTCAGCTGCTGCGTTTTCTCTCAAGGCGATCTTTACTTGCTCCACCATTTTGTTTAGCTCTGCCTTGAGGGTTGGGCATCTTGTGTGCTGCCATCTCCTTCTCATCTGGCGTTTTCGCAGGATTAGGTCTCTCAGCACCGAGGGGAGTGGCTTGTACCTCTCTCTCTCGGTGGTGGTGCGCGATGATGAGTCGAGTGCCTGTTTGATGTTGCGGGTTATGGCAGCTGTCGCGGCTTCTACCTGCTCTGCCGTGGAGACTTGTCCTATCTGCGGGTTTTCGAGGTTTCGAGCGAAGGTCTCCCAATCGGTTTTTCTTCCGGCTCTCCTCCTGGGCACAGCGTAGGGGGTGGTTTCCAGGGTCAGCAGCACTGGGCGGTGGTCTGACGGCAGGTCTGGCAGCACTTCGAGGTTCAATAGCGTATTGACCTCCTTATGGATGGCGAAGTCTATTATGTCACAGGTCATCTGGGCGTCCGCGTAATGGGTAGGTTCTCCTGGACCTGTGACATCGTAGTTATTGTCCAGGATCGAGCTGTACAGTGCCCGTCCAGCAGCGTCGATCCTGGTGGAGTTCCAGGCTGTATGCTTCGCGTTCCAATCCCCTGCCACGATGGTCGGCCCTGAGGATTGGATGAGGGCACGCAGGTCTTGCCTCAGCCTGGAGGTTGAAGCTTGCGGGGGGCGGTACACCGCGTAGAGCCGGAGGTCGCCTTCAGCCACCCTGATGTCGACTCCGAGCGCTTGGAATGAGTCGTAGGGCACGAAGTCGACCAATCTTCATAGTCTTCTTGGCAAAAGTTTCGCTGACCAGCAATATATCTATATTCTGCTCTTTGAGGAAGTTTCGGAGCAGGGCTTCCTTGCTGGTCAGCGATTGGGCATTCCAGAAAGCCACCCTCAGCTTACGATTGAATGTGACTTGAGGGAGGCGCCATCTTCTCAAGGGCCCTTGCCACCGCCTCGGGTCCCTGGTCTGCTGCAGCTTGTAGGAGTGCAGCTATCATTGCTGCCAAGTCTTGTTCTCCTCGCGTTGCTGCTGGTTTCTTGTCTGCCGTCTTTGAGGTCGAAGAAGTTGCTTTGGGCCTTGGTGCGGCCGAAGGGGGTTCCACCGTTACCCTCTTTTTGGGCTTCTTCTTCTTCTTCTTTTTTATTTGTGCCTCTCCGCCGTGCTGGTTTGGTTTGGGGGCGTTAGCCGGGGCCATCAAAGTTGCTGGCGCCGACTCTTCCACCGTGGGTTTTTCCTCGCCAGCCTTGGTGGTGGGGCCGTTTCTCTTCTGTACGGTGTGTGGTTGGGTGCCGGCTCTGTAGTTCCTGGCCTCCCTTACGTAGACCGGGCATCTTCTATAATTCGCGGGGTGGGGGCCCGCGCAGTTCGCACAGGTGCAGGGCTTCTCTTGTGGGAGGTCGCAAGGTTTCCCCTCGTGGTCCTTTGCACATCGCACGCACTTCCTCGGGCGATGGCAACCTTTGGAGTGGTGGCGGAATCCCTGGCACCTGTGGCACTGCGCCGTTCCGCTCTTCCCTCTCCAGGCTTCTATTTTTATGGAATTCATGAACATCAATTCTTTGATCTTGTAGATGTGCTGGTATTCCTTGGGGTGGCCCGCCAGCTCGATGAAGTATATGCAGCCGGGCCTCCCTCCTCTTGCATCTATTTGCTTAATATAGGCGACTGGGTAGCCCAGCTGCTCTAATGCCTCTTGTATTTCGGTGGTTGGCGTGTCCGCTGGCAGACCTCGAAGCGCCACCTTCATCATTTTTTCGTTGTCCGCCTGTAGCACATGCCATTCCATGGCGACCGTCTTTTCCAGTTCTTCCAGGTGGTCTTGCACGCATCTGAACTCTTCGGCGGTCGTGGGCGAGAACCTCACGCCCTTCCCCACTGGTTTGGCGTTTGCAGGTCTGCCCAGTTTATCTGCGATATCTTTTACTACCTCAAACCATCTGGGCAGTACCGTCGCTATGATGCCTGGTTGTTTCTCCTTCTTCTTCTCCTCTGGCTTGTTCTGCGTCTGCGACTGGTCCTGCCCTTTGCTCCCGGTTTTCGGAACAGTAGCCGATGACGTTATTGCGGCGTAGGATAGTGATGGTCCGGGTGTGGGGAAATCTTTTTCTGGCTCTGTTTCTGCCGCCTTCCTTTCTCCCGCTGCCCCATGGGTGGTGGTTTGTGGCTGTGGCTTGCTTTGGGCCCTTGCTACGGGGGCCTTGGCTGGGGGTTTGGGCGCCTCTGGTGGAACCTGTATCCCCGCTCCAGCTTTGGCGCGCTTGGGTTGAGGCTCCTGCTTTCTGGTGTCTTCTTCTTCGCCCAGTTCGGCCCCTTGTGGGGGCTGCTGGGCTGGGGGCTCTTCTCTTCTGACGGGGGGCGTCAGCGACTGGGGGGGGGGGGGGGTAGGAGGAGGTGTCCAGTCTTCTCATGACCACCCCTTTGAATCCCAGCTTGTGGATCGTTGAGGTCGGGGAGGGGGCCCTCCATGGCGGCTCCGTGGTTGTGGTGGGCTGCGGGGGGCCTGCTGGTGTTAGGTCCTCCGTCGATCTCGATCGTCTGCGCAGTCTGGGGTCACGTGATTCGCCTGGCGTTGGTTTGCGACAGGCGCGCTTCTCGGGGGCCGCGGGGGCGTCCGGGGTCTCTCTTTGCCTTTTGTTTGGACGGAGCGCTGCTGGGACGTTTGCCTTGAGAAAGGCATGAAGTGCGAGCTCGTCCTGGTTCAGTGTGATGTCCAGGCCCATTTCGAAGGTCTGGATGCGGACAAAGGTGGCCATCCAGTGTTTAAAGTATGCCGACGGTCGATCCATACGCATAATATGGGCAGTCAGATCGGAATCGATAGCTAGCTGCTCCATCGGCGACTGGTTCGGGTCGGCAGGCGATATCGGCGAGAATGGCCTGTTTGTAGGTTCCGGGAGCAGCGCTCCGGGATCTGGGTCACAGGTGTGGGCGGTGATGGCGGGGGCGGCTGGTGCTTCGCCGGCGGTCTCGTCGGCGGTATCAAATTCGTCACTGCCAGCGATGGACCCAGGAGGTAGTGGGAGAAAACCATCCTCCCAACTACCCTCCCCATCCCCGGGTGGCAGCGGTGTCCTCCCCCCGCTCCGCGACTGATGTCTTGATTGTGTCGGTAGGCCGCGAGAGCGAGATCTCGACCTACCGACATGTTCGTTTCTGTTCGCCATTCGGCGATCTTCGGCCGCGTTCGGAGACGCTCGGCTAATGCCTGTCTCCGCATTCCCTATCCCGGGGCGTCCTTTTTGTGGGACCGGGGTCAGAAGTGCGGCGAGGGCACCGAGGATAGCTGCTTCTCTTCTTAGGTTTCTTCTGCTCCGGCCTAAGCCGGGCGGCTATATTTCGTATACTTATTGAAAAATAAGCTACGAAATTCGCTGTGATGTATATACGTCCGATCCACTGTCGCAACCGAATGCAATCCTACGAAATTCGCTGTGATGTATATACGTCCGATCCACATCAGAAGACATATCAGAAGACATTTTTCAAAGAAATTGAACTATCGATTAAGATCTGAAACTGTCTGTCTGACACGTCAGAGAGAAATGTGTGCAAGTTCTCGTGAATGTCAAGTCTCATCCCCCCTTCTGGGGGATGGAACTGCGCCTTTCCATCTTTTGTGAAGATTTTTGGCGGCTTGGTGTCGCCGCCCGTGACTACGGGCGGGTCATTAGTTGCCATCTAGGCTTGGCTTCTTTCTTCTATGGAGTGTCCGCCTGGTGGTGGAGCGGGTGATCCGCCTCCGGGTGGTGCTCCTTCAACTGCTGTCTTCTTTTTGGTCTTCCTTTATGGTCATCAGTGTTCTTGGTAGCTGTCGGATTCTTCTGCTGCTGCGGTCGTCCGGTGGGCGCGCGTGCAGGGGCGCTATGCCCTGTAGGTGTTGGTGGCACGAGTGGTCGGCGCGGTCGAACATTCGGTCGGTCAGGCTTCCGACGAAGTCGTCCAGTCTTTTCCACTTTAGGCCGGCTTGAATGGAGTCGTTTCGCACGTAGCGTGGGGCTCTGACGATGGTGCGTAGGGCCTGGTTCTCCTGCGCACGCAGTCTCTTTTTGTTGGTTTCGGAGACCATGGAGAACCATGCTGGAGCTGCGTACGTCAGGCGGGACCGGATGTATGTTTTATAGATCCCCAGCTTCGTGCGACGAGGGAGGCTGCTGGCTAGGACTGGACGCAGGAGAGTACGCGCCGTCTTGGCACGTTTCACCACGTCGTCCACATGCGGCTTCATGGTTAACTTCCTGTCGATGGTTATCCCCAGGTACTTGACTTGGGGGCTCCATTGGACTTCTTCTCCCAGGAGGCGGAGAGGTGGTGGTAGCTGAGTGGCACCGGTGATGATAGCTTGGGTCTTCCCCACGTTGACTGACATCCTCCATTTTGCCAGCCAAGGGGGAAGCGCATCTAGGGACCTCTGTAGTTTGACGGCAGCGTGGCGCGGGTTCATGGACGCGGTGTAGAGTGCCGCGTCATCCGCATACAGTCCCAGTTCTGTGTCGCCTGTGACTGGGAGATCGTCCGTGTATATGGAGTAGCACGTTGGAGAGAGGACACTGCCCTGTGGCACGCCCGCGAGGATCGTGCGCTCTCCTGAGGTGGCTGCTTCGACCTGGACATGGAACCGGCGGTTCGTCAGGAATGATGCCACCACTCTGACGATTTGCCGGGGTACTTGGGTCTTCGACAGCTTGTATAGCAACCCCTCGTGCCATACTCTGTCGAAGGCCTTTTCCATGTCCAGGCAGACGGCTGCGGTGTGACGGCGCCTGTTCATGGTCTCCCCATGAAGTTGAGCACCCTGGTGAGCTGCAGTGTAGTGCTGTGGCCGCTTCGGAAGCCGAATTGTTCTGGCCTGATCTCCAGGTGTGGGAGGAGCTTGCCCAGAAGGAGTCGCTCAAACACCTTGGAGAGGGTGCTGAGCAGTGTGATGGGCCTGTAGTTCTCCGGTCTTCTTCTGTCCTTGTAGGGTTTCGGGATCATGATCACCCGGCCAAGTTTCCACTCGGACGGGTAGTGGCCCGAGCGCAGGATTCCGTTGATGAGGCCAGTCACCGCCACTATGGATCTTAGCGGCAGGTGACTTAGCGCTGCGTTCGGGATCTGGTCCGGGCCCGGGGCTTTCCTTGGGTTGCAGCGTCTTAGGAGGCGCTGCACTTGGCCAGGTGAGAAGTAGATCGGGTCCTCTTCTGGTGCTGGTGGCTGCTCTAGGAACCTCTCCAGGTGTTCCTCGACTTGTTGGTGGTGAGCTGGGTCTTGGCTGGGGTTGGGCCGGAACTGGTTTGCCAGGTGGTCCGCGAAGAGCTGGGCCCTGTCTTCCGCCTTGTACCTGGGCTGGCCTTGGGGGTCGGTGAGGGGGCGAACCGAGTCTCGCGTCGTGCCTAGTTGGCGGCAGAGGCGGTGGATGGAGGGGGTGTCTCCTTCCAGCGACGCGATGTGGTTCTCCCAACTCTCGGTGTCGTGGTTGAGCAGCTCTCTTTGGACCTTCCTGACTAGGTCGTTTAGTGCTGCCTTTGTAGTTGGACATCTGGTGATCTGCCATCTGCGTCTCAGCTCGTGCTTCTGCTTGATGATGTCCAGGATACGTTGCGGTAGGAGGGTGCGTCTCCCCCCGCTCTGGACCGTGGTGGAGGCTTCGCGAAGCGCGTCCTGGATGCAGGTGGTGATGGTGGTTGTTGCTGCCTCGACGCCCTCTGCTGTGGAAACTGCCATGATGCGGGTGTTCTTCTCCATGGTCGTCTGGTAAGTTTCCCAGCAGGTTCTCGTCTTTGGTCGCGTGGAGAGCACTTTGACCGGTAGCTCCTCCAGGGTTAGGAGAACCGGCCTGTGGTCGGATGGCAGGTCGACCAGCGCTTTCTGCTCCATGGTGGCGGAGATGTCCTTGTGGACCACGAAGTCGATGACGTCTGCCGTCCCGTACCGATCGTCGTAGTGGGTCGGCTCTTCGGGTCCTGCGACGTCAAAGTCGTGGGCCACGGCGGCGTTGTATATGGCCCGTCCCTCTGTAGACTGCCGCGTGGAGTTCCAGGCCGTGTGTCTGGCGTTCCAGTCCCCGCCATGAGGACCGGCATTGGGGGACTGAGTAGCTGCCGGATGTCCTGGATCAGGCGTCCGGTTTTTCCGACAGGGCGGTATATGCTGTACATCCGAAGGTCGTGGCCCGAGACTCGGATGTCGACTCCTAGCGCTTGCAGGGAGTCGAGGGGCTGGAGTTCCACCGGCTGGTGGATGATGGATCTTCGGATGATGATAGCCAGGCCTCGGTATGCTCTGCCGTCTGGGAGGGTGTACTCCTTCCTGTAGACGCAGTAGCCCGGGCACTTCAGGTTGGCGTCGGCGCGCAGGAGGGTTTCTTGTATCAGCATGACGTCGATGTTTTGTGATGCCAGGAATCGACGTAGCATGCCGATCTTGTGACGCAGCCCCTGCGCGTTCCAGTACACTATCCGCAGTTTATTAAGCTCTGGGCTGCGGGTGTAAGGCGGCTGTCAGTGCCTGGGCGACTGCGGCGAGCTGCCCCACTAGGGCTGCCAGGTCCGGAGCGGCGACAGGCGTTGGTGCGTGTTGCGGTGCAAGTGTGGCTGGGGAGCCGGCGGTTGCTGCGGGCTGGGCTGGGGTGCCCTTCTTCTTCTTCTTCTTTTTCTTGGGGTTTTTCTTGGCCCTTGGCTGGTCTGGTTCCTCCTGAGTCCTCGGTCCGGGGGCCCCCCTTTTGGTGGGGGGGTTGGCCGGCGCCATCAGTGAAGCTGGCGCTGACTCTTCCACCGTGGGCTTGGGGATCGAGGCATTTGTGGTGGGCCCAGGTCGGCTCGGGGGTGGGGCTGAGATGGCAGCGCTCCCAGCCCTGGGGTTCTTGAGTTCCCTCTTGTAGACTGGACAGTTTTTGCTGTTGGCCGGGTGGGGGCCCCTGCAGTTTTTGCAAGTGCCCTTCTCCGACCTCGGGCGTGTGCAGTCCTTGGCATAGTGTGGCTCGGCGCATCGGACACAGGCGAGCTCCCTGTGACAGCCGTGGGATGAGTGGCGGAAGCCTTGGCAGCGGTGACATTGCTTGGGTCCCTTTTTCCCCTTCCAGGCCTCCACTTTTACTCCGTGTATGTGGAGGAGCTCGGTCACCCCGTAGATCGCTGGCGCGTGGTCCCGGGCGGGTCCCGCTAGTTGTATGAAGTATATACAACCAGAGCGGCCCGCTCTCGCGTTGATTTGTTTGGCGTATTCCACGGGGTGGCCCTTCTTCTCCAGGGCTTGCGTGATGTCTTGTATCGGGGTCTTGACGGGGAGACCCCTGATCGCCACCTTGAGTCTCTTCTCGTCCTCCAGCCCGTAGACGTGGAAGAGGGGCACGGTGACGGCGGGGGGCTCTCCTTTTTCCTTGGCTTCTTTATTTTTATTGATGGCTTCTTCCTGTATGGTTTTCAGGTGGCTGTCAACCAGGCGGTACTCCTTCTCCGACGCTGGTTCGAACCGCACACCTTCTCCCATGGGTTTGGAGATGGGGGATTCCCCGAGCTTCGCCGCGATGTCCTCCAGGACCCTCGGCCAGTCAGGTAAGATTTCGGCGACGATGGGTGGGTACTTTGGTTTGTTTATATTTTTTTCTACCCTCTCATCGTCGCCGCAAGGCTGCGCTACACTATTGCTCTTTTTAGTGTTGTTTATGTTTTTTTTTGGTTGCTGTATTTTTTCTTTGTTAGGGGCAGCCTTGCTGCCGAGGGTCTCGAGTCCATCGCTTGCGGGACCGGGGCCTAAAGGGGAGGCCGCGGCGGTCGCGAAGCTGCGGGCTGAAGTGCTGGCGTCCGCTGTCTCGGGGCGGGCCTGCTGGCGGGCACGGAGTCGTGGGTCGGTCGGCGGCGATATGTTCTTGCAGGACCTTTTTAGATCCTGCTTGGCTGTGGGGCTGCCGTGCAGCTTCCTTTTCCCTGATGGGGACGAGAAGAAGTCCTGCGCCTGGAGCTCGTCGAGGATGCGGCGCAGCGGTTCGTCATCGGGCTTCAGCTCTGTGGTTTCCCCGAGAGAGTAGGCCTGGAGTCTCAGGTACGCGCCCATCCATTTAAAAAATGGGTACGGCATGTAACCCGCCTCCGCCAGTTTCGTTATTAGCTCACGGGTGTGCGCTAACAACTCGCTGGGCGAGGCCTCTCCGGGGATCGGAGAGAGCGGGCGGCTGGAGAGGGCCGCAGCTGTGGTGGTGTCGGTGGCGTTGGCCAGGTTGCTGATGAGGGCGGCGATCTCGTCTTCAACGGCGGCGCCAGTAGAGCTGTTGGCGTCGTCGTCCTTGGTCGGGGCGGATGCATCGGCAGGGCATGCGGGGTCATCTAGCACTCCTCCCTTTGAAGAGGGAGGTGCGAGGAGGCCATCTCAGGGCGAGGCCCTCTTTGGCTGAATCTGGCGCTGGCTGTGACAACAGCCAGGTCTTTTCTTCCCCCGAGTTAATCGGGGTGCTGGTGCGCGGCGTGTGCCCGGGGGGGCTGCGCTGCGCGGGGCGGGGGGGGACTGACGCTCCTGCTCCATCTCCTCCCTGGTTTCCAGTGGGCTCGCTGGGGTCGCTGTGGGACGACGGGACTCCGTGTCCGTCGTCCGGGGTTGCCTGCACCGTCGGGGGCAGGCTGAAGCTCCGGTTGTCCTTTAGGGGCTGCGTTTGTCGTTGGTTGGTGGCGGTTTTCCAGTCTCGCCACTTTCCCTACGTGTCGGCTCCGATGGGGCCGACGGGGGTGAGTCCGTGTGTCCGGCGGGCGCGCGTGGAGCGGCGCGATGCTCTGCCGGTGATGGGTGAGTCGCAATGACATCTGTCGCGCGGGGGCGGGGGGTGGGTAGTTGAGAAAATAGTTTTCTCCTCTACCCTCCCGCCCGCTGAGGCGGTGCTGACGCTGCTGGAATGCGGCGACAGGTGCGGCTGGGGTTGTTGACCCCAGGCTGGGCGCTCTCGGGTTGGCTGCTGCGTTGCGGGGGCCCTTTTTGGGGCCTGCGGTCGGCTGCGGCTGGATGTCCGGGGTTGTTCCTGGCTCGATCGCGGAAGAGGCGCGACCGGGGCCGGGTGCATCTGCGGCCGGTGGCCCCTGGGCGGGGGCCGCTGGCGGCGCCGGAGTGTCGACGGGGTCCCCGGAAGGACACGGGGTCCCCGCGTTCTGCTGCGGCGCTTGGTGTTGTATGTCCGGTGGTGTCACGCTCGCGTCCCTCTCGCGAGCGGATGTTGTCTGGTCCGGTGTCGCGGTCCCCGGGTGAGGGGGCCGCGGGAGGCTTCTCGATGCCCGGAGGCGCGCGCGCGCGGGGGCGGGCGCCCTCGGAGGCTGGGGCTTCTTCTTGTAGATGGTCTTCAACGGGTCGTAGCTGAGGAGTAGTCGGCGTAACTCCTCATGCATTGGTCGACTTTCTCCCCTCCGATAAACACCTATAAGCCACGTTCTGGCTTTCATCCATGCCGCACAGCCTGGCGGCATGGACCCAACTTTACACGTTCGCTTGGCAGTTTCCTGCTTAGCTTGCGCGGGCGGTCGGGGTGGGTGCGGGAGGGGGCGACTGTCGGCTGTAACTCCTTCCTTGGATGATTGTGTTGTCCTGTTCAGCCACGCCGAGAGGTATGAAAACCCCGGCGCGGGCTGGGCTTCTTCTGCGCGCTTGATGGCTGCTGCATCGATTTCCGGTAGTGGTCCCTGTTGCATGGTTCTTTCCAACCACGCCGAGAGGTATGAGCCTCCCGGCGCGGGCCCGGCTTTACACGCGCGCTCCGCAGTGAAATAATCAATTTCATGCTTTGCACGCGCGGGCGGTCGGGCTAAAAGCTCCCGCGATGGGGACACGGCGGTAGGCCGCGGCCGGGGGGGGCCGGCGGCTGCATCTTTTTCTTGTGTAGGTAGATGCCCGTACTCGGTTTCCAAAGTACCCACCCTACCCGCGGGGGCGGGGGGGCTCCTCGGAACACTTCGGGGCATGTCGGCTATGGTCGTGCGACGCTCTTCGGCATCGGCTTACACCAGTCCCCGCATTCCCTATCCCGGGGCGTCCGTTTGATGGGACCGGGACTAGGAACACGGCGAGGGCGGGCACCGACGCCGATGCTGCTCTTGCCAGGAACTCTGCTCCGGCTTACGCCGGGCCGCTTGGTTCACCTACTTATTTGTTAACAAATAAAAGGCAAACGCGCGAGGGAGATGTAGACGTCCGAGCACTGTGACGATAGCTGCGAATCCTGCTTCATTGTTAATCCTCGGTCTATTGTGACTCCTAGATACTTGGTGGTGTGAGTCCACTCCACGCTCTGTCCTTGGAGTTTTAGTGGCGGCGGGTGCCGGGCCGTCCCTGTGAGGATGGCCTGTGTCTTGCTGACGTTCACTGAGAGCCGCCATTTGGTCAGCCACTCTGGGAGGACGTCAAGTTGGCGTTGGATTTTCCTTGCGGCGTGTGCGGGTGTGATGGACGATGCGTAGTAGGCCGCGTCGTCCGCAAACAGGCCCAACTTGACGTCTCCGACCACCGGGATGTCGTCAGTGAACCATGCGTAGCAGGCGGGGGACAGGCAGCTTCCCTGTGGAACTCCCGCGAGGATGGGGCGTGCCGAAGATGTGGCTTCTTCGACTGCCACCTGGAATCGCCTGCCGGTGAGGAAGGAGCTGATGACACGTATTACTTGACGTGGGGCTGTAGACGTTGACAGTTTGGCAATCAGGCCTTCGTGCCAGACCCTGTCAAACGCCTTTTCCATGTCCAGGAACACTGCGACGACATGCTCCTTCTTTGCCATCTTTTCTGCCATATGTGATATGACTCTCGTCAGCTGGAGTGTGGTTGAGTGCTCCGACCTGAACCCAAACTGTTCAGGTCTTGGCGTTATGTGCGGCTGGAGTCTTCTCAGTAGGAGCCTTTCGAAGATCTTGGACAGGGTACAGAGCAGGGTTATAGGCCGGTAACTCTCCGGTCTCTTCCTGTCTTTCCCCGGTTTCGGCAGCATTATTACCCGGCCCAGTTTCCAGGTTTCTGGGAAGTGCCCCGAGCGCATGATCCCATTGAACAGCCTCGTCACCGCCACTATGGTGTGCTGTGGCAGGTGACGGATCGCCATGTTCGGGATCGAATCGGCACCCGGGGCCTTCTTAGGGTTTGCTCTCCTGGTTTCGCGTCTGACTTGGCCGGGTGAGAAGAAGACTGGATCTTCTCCGGGGTCCGGCGGTTGCTTGAAGTATCCTTCCAGTAGCTCTTCCACCTGCCTCGCATGGGTGTCGTCTACTGCAGGGTTTGGTTGGAACGTATTCTCCAGATAGTCCGCGAATAGTTCTGCCCTCTCTTCGGCCTTATAGTGGATTTTCCCCCTCTCGTCCACTAGCGGTCTCACTGCTTCCTTGGTTTCTCCCAATTGCTTGCACAAGCGATGGATGGAAGGCAAGGCGTGTGCAAGTTTATGATTACGATTGTATTTATAGAAGCTATTTACCCCCACCACTCGTCCTCATATAGCCACGCCCCTAACTCTCAAATGTTATACCTATTCGATTTTGGGCCAATTGACACCATCGCATATATGTGTTACCATAGAATATATAATACTACAAGTACAGAAGGCCCACTGCTTTGATGTTCACGAAATGCCGCCTTTTTAAATGCCTACAAAATCTAACAAAGAAACGAGCCGCACGTGCGCAGCGTCGGACGATAGGGTTGCCTATTGATTAAAACGAATTAATACTCGGATAAAAATAAATATACTATTATATTCAAGTCTTGGGTAGATAGGTACTTTCTAGATATATATACAGTACCTATCTATTATTTATTTATTTATTTATTATTCAAATAAGTTACACAGCATAACAGTAAAACCAAAGCACTGTGAAACTAAAAAATAAAAACAATAGGTATAGCACATAAAACAGTAAAAATCAGACAAAAAAAAAACAATATTCTATTTAGGCGACGACGTAACAGCGTGGCTCCGTTGCGTCGTATTATATTATTGTTTAAGTCCCAACATCACAAGCCTTATTGAAATTTTCCGTGGGACTTAATCAATAGTAAGTCTGTGTAAGATTGTCCTATTTTATTCGTGATATCCATTTAACTAAGCTTTATTAGCCATTCCACACGCGGACATCGCATATGAACCTTAAGAAAGACTCGCGACATAAAGTAACAATAGAAATTGCGAACGTGCGTTCCGCGGGAACGCGCGCCACTCCTGATTACTTGTACTTGTAGCGCGACGATAGAATCGCGGAAGTGAGCCGCCCCTGGTGTTACAGAAATACAGGCTAATCCCACTATCATAAAAAAAGTTACTGAACTTATTAGTTTTATGGCGAAGGTTAGGCCATTAGGGTATTGTAGTAAAACTCCAGGTTGTATGTACAGAAGGGAATGAATTTTTATTTACAAAACGCTTGTTTATATACAATTTTGAATCAAGAGAGAAAGAGATAATATTTACATGAAAGAAAGAGATAGAAAAGGGTATCCCGCGCATGCGCGCAGGGAACGGTGCGCCGGCGCGCCAGTGGCGCCTCTGCGCATGCGTGACAGATCGCGGGTCGCGAATAAAATAAAACCGATTGACCTCCGGGCGCGAATCCTTTTCGCCGCCGGCTGCCGTGGAGTGCGCATCGCGTCGTCGCGCGCCGTGCCTCGCTCCGCTGCGTGTTTCTCCGCTGAAGATGAAGACACGACGAGGATGCTGCAGGCTCCGATGAATGTCTTGTCCTTGTCAGGACGATGATAAACTGTCCTTTTCAGGGCAATCCAAAAAATGCTCTTCTCAGAGCAACTTCAAAACTGTTCTTCTCAGAGCAAACTTCAATGTTTCACAATCGATAACTAACATCACTGTTCTTGTCAGAACAGTACTGTTTCAAGGACTGCACTACACATGTCAATCTATGTATATTATGTGTATCCCCACAGTTTTATTATAGTTTTGAAGGAAGTTTCTTGTTTTCAACTTCCGATGCAAAACCGACGGAGTGTTATATAATAATAACTTTTAGGCTTGACAAGTCTGTCTGCCTACCTGTGGCAATGAATAACTATTAATAATAACTAAATTATGCAACTTTCCCTTTTTATCTCGCCCAATAGCATCGCGTTATCGCTGCAAGCTACGCCCCCACCCGTTATCAACAGTGGAGGTAATCTGCGCTTGCACATTCTTCTGATAACAAAATAATAATAAGAAGCTACCTGCCAAATATCAAAGTAATTGCACTAATACTTATAAAATACCCGCGCATATATAATACTCAAAAGATATACCAAATAATCGCTCCTAAAGGAAAAAAAGTGCGTCCCCCCTCTAACTTTTGAACCATATGTTTAAAAAATATGAAAAAAATCACAAAAGTAGAACTTTATAAAGAATTTCTAGGAAAATTGTTTTGAACTTGATATTTAGGTTCATTATTCTAAGTAGATATTTCCATTCAAAGTAGTATTTTGATAAAGATTCGCATGACAACTATCTCGATCAAATCCCAAATATCGTCACTACTTTGAAAAAATCTAGTATCTCACGCTGCTCCTCAAAGTTAAAACGCAGTAAGTCTATATGCATTCCATACATACTTACTACAATTTTCTTTTCATTGACAGACGAAGATACAAGTTTTTTTAAAAGTAGTGGCGATATGTGCCATTTTAACGTTTTGAGGTACTTATATTCTAATTGTTTTGATTTTAATTGTCATCTAAGGGACTATCTACACACAGGCGAGGCGACGCACGTCGTAAGACGCGGAACGGACGCCAGCGACGCGCCGCCCGAGTGTAATTTAAAAAAAACCGCGTCTTACGACGTGCGTCGCCTGAGTGTGGGTTGCCGCTTATGGGTCGGTAAGGACAGGAGTTGGATAAATTACAAAAATAATAAAAGCATTTACCTGTTTTAAAATTTTTTTAATAGCAAGATTCACAATTAACATACCTCACATAATTATGTGAGGGGCACGGGAGTGTACTGAACTGTACCCTATTATTTAGGAAACTATTACCTACCCTAAATGATTCCCTCCAAACAAACAGTCAGCTAGTTTAGTCTTAATGTTAAAATAAACCTTATAATATTTAAATAAAACAATACAAGGGCCGTCCATGTCACACTATTTATATGAGCGATAGGGATGCACTGATGCGATAAATTTTATCGAACTAAATAGTGAAGAACTAAACAGGTGAAGATTTAAGAGATTGAATCAAAAAATATGTAAATGAAACATAGTTTATTCACTAAATAATAAAATCATCCTTAACTATTAACTTTACATCCTATACTAATTACAACTTAAAAATAAAGCGAGACGATGTCTTCTTCCGTCGCCCAAAAGTCGAACTGACTCAAGGAGACCCGTGCACCTGCAGTTGCATCTATAGTACCAAAATTGGCCACCTCAGCCAGGTTTTCATTCTTCGCACTTGGCTCCACAATGCTGCAGTATACTGGAGACGGCGCAGAATCCAAAGATGAACATCCAACGCCTTCGGGGAAATGTGGTGAAAGATGTTCCTCCACACAAGCCAACGGGAAAGCATAGGACTCTTCTTGGCGTGTCTGTAGCTGGGATTGCTGGGAACCCGTGTCCGGTGCAGAAGCGCGCCGAACTAGTCGTGGCAGCACTCGCTGACATGTCGAAACCGGCACAGGCTCCTGAGATGGACTTGTCGAGACCCGCTTGCTGGGAGGACTCGGCCAGCCACAATCAGCAACTTTTCTCTTCATTGGACATGTCCTCTTAGGCTCTGTTTCCGTCGGAAAACAGTACTCCAACATTTCTACTGTGGAAGAAAAAAAAACATGAGAACAATGCTAAGTGAAAACACTAAGTTTAGTAAACTATTTCATTAGCGGGGCAACTTACTTTCAGATTCCAGGTCCTCATTGGCTTTCCGCAGTCTCTCAGCGTCCCAGTATTTGTCGCGCTTCATCGACTTTTGTAGAAGCGTCGAGACCTCCGCTAGCAGGTCCGGAACAGACAACTGAAACAAACACAAGAATTATTAGAAAATCAAAAATACAAAAAAAAATAAGACAACAAAAAACAAATAGACACTTACAGTACTCTGCACACCGGCCTCTTTCGCCAAATTTTCTAGAGCTTCGTTCATAGCAGCTCTTCTCTCCTTCTCATACGACGCATTGAGAGCTCGTTTTTCATACTGTAACAAATATAGAAAATCACATTAAGTATAATATATACACATATTAATAAAGATTAAAAATAAAATAGTGAAAACTTACTAAAGTAAGAGAAACTCGACCTCTTCCTGCGGGTCTTCCCCGCTTACGGGGCACTGTGTTACGCGTTTGAATTATATCAGAAGACATTTTTCAAAGAAATTGAACTATCGATTATGATCTGCAACTGAAACTGTCTGTCTGACACGTCAGAGAGAAATGTGTGCAAATTTATGATTACGATTGTATTTATAGAAGCTATTTACCCCCACCACTCGTCCTCATATAGCCACGCCCCTAACTCTCAAATGTTATACCTATTCGATTTTGGGCCAATTGACACCATCGCATATATGTGTTACCATAGAATATATAATATACTACAAGTACAGAAGGCCCACTGCTTTGATGTTCACGAAATGCCGCCTTTTTAAATGCCTACAAAATCTAACAAAGAAACGAGCCGCACGTGCGCAGCGTCGGACGATAGGGTTGCCTATTGATTAAAACGAATTAATACTCGGATAAAAATAAATATACTATTATATTCAAGTCTTGGGTAGATAGGTACTTTCTAGGTATATATACAGTACCTATCTATTATATTATTGTTTAAGTCCCAACATCACAAGCCTTATTGAAATTTTCCGTGGGACTTAATCAATAGTAAGTCTGTGTAAGATTATCCTATTTTATTCGTGATATCCATTTAACTAAGCTTTATTAGCCATTCCACACGCGGACATCGCATATGAACCTTAAGAAAGACTCGCGACATAAAGTAACAATAGAAATTGCGAACGTGCGTTCCGCGGGAACGCGCGCCACTCCTGATTACTTGTACTTGTAGCGCGACGATAGAATCGCGGAAGTGAGCCGCCCCTGGTGTTACAGAAATACAGGCTAATCCCACTATCATAAAAAAAGTTACGGAACTTATTAGTTTTATGGCGAAGGTTAGGCCATTAGGGTATTGTAGTAAAACTCCAGGTTGTATGTACAGAAGGGAATGAATTTTTATTTACAAAACGCTTGTTTATATACAATTTTGAATCAAGAGAGAAAAAGATAATATTTACATGAAAGAAAGAGATAGAAAAGGGTATCCCGCGCATGCGCGCAGGAACGGTGCGCCGGCGCGCCAGTGGCGCCTCTGCGCATGCGTGACAGATCGCGGGTCGCGAATAAAATAAAACCGATTGACCTCCGGGCGCGAATCCTGGATAGTAGCAGCAGTCGTAACAGTTCGGACGCCTTCGGATCAAATCGCGAATTCCATAATTATTTGTAGAAAATAATATAAGGAATACAGCGGCCCGGCTCCTAGCCGGAGGGGATTACAGCGAAGCAGAACCATCGACGCCAGTCGCCCTCGCCGCATTTCTGACCCCGGTCCCTCTAAAAAGGACGCTCCGGACGAGGGAATGCGGGGACTGGCACCAGCTGGCGTCGACGAGCGTCGCTAAGACCCTGCAGGACCGCCCGCCCATGGACGAGCGGAAGAAAAACGTGCGGGTAGGTCGAGATCTCGATCTCGCGGCCTACCCCCCAAATCAAGACACCAGTCGCGGAGCGGGGGGAGGACACCGCTGCCGCCCGGGGACGAGGTGGGTAGCTGGGAGGACGGTTTTCTCCCTCTACCCCCCAACTATGCCCCCGGTTCGATCGCAGGCAGCGACGAATTCGATACGGCGGAGGACACCGCCGGCGAAGCCCCCGCCCCCCGCCCCGCGGAAACAGCGGAGACAGCACCAGAGCCTGCTCCAGGCCCTGCAAGCAGAGAACCAGAACAGGACAAGATACCACTCCCGGTCCCGACGACGCGACCCATCTTCTTCGCGCACGGAGAACAGCCAGGCGACCTGATTGACCAACTGCACCATGACACGGTTGCCGTTGCCAATTTTATGGAGTCACGCCCAGGGCTGTCAGACGGCCTGATAGCCTGGATGGCCGCGTACGTCCGTATCACGGAACACGAACTCGGCTTTGAGACCGAGCTACTCCCGGAGGACCATAACTTCATCACCTTCCTCAGAGCGCATCCAATCCCAAACCTGAGATCGGACAAGAGGAGGAGAGACTCCCCAGACGCCCCCGCAGCCCCCGAGAAGAGGACCTGCAGACAACCAACCCCCCAGGCAAACCCCCGGGACCCGAGATTGCGTCGCCGATCAAGGTCGCTGGAGGGGCCCTCACTTGCGACACCACAAAGCACCCATCAACCCACTACGGAGCCACCATGGAGGGCCCCCTCCCCGACCTCAACGATCGGGAAAATGGGATTCGCGGGGGTGGTATTGCGGAGACTGGACATCTCTGGCCGCCGCCACCCCCCCACCTCATTGATGCCCCAGTCAGAAAAAGAAATAGAAGAGCAACCTGACGCTAGGACACTGCCTCCAACGGAGGAAACAACGAAACCACCTCAGCAGCCCCAACCGGAGGAGGGGACCCCCAGGGGCCCGGACCCCTCAGTCCCCTTCATCGACATAGATCTACCTGAGACGCAGAAAAGCACCCATCCACCGGAGCCGCTGACGCGGGAGGCCCCGGAATCCAGGGACCAACCGCCGCCACCAGGCCCCACACCACCTGACGAGCCCAAACCCCAGCGAGACCCAGCCAGGAGCCGCCCAAGCACCAGGCCAGGAACTCAGGACCCACCAGCTGCATCAACAACAGCCACAACAGGGCCTCCAGCAAAGGCCCCAACCACTGCAGACAACAGCAAAGATCCCCCCATCGCACCAGCTGGCAAGGGGACCTACGCTGACAAAGCAGCCGCGCCCTCTCAGGCGACGACCGACAAGAAGAAGGAGCAGCAGCAAGCCCCCCAACCAAAGAAGGAGAAGTACCCGACCATGTCGGTCCCGGTCTTCCCAAACTGGACTAAGGAGCTGGCAGCCATAAAGGAAAAGCTAGGAAGAGCAGCCAACAACAAACCTACGGGGAGAGGCATCATCTTCCTACCTGCCACTGCCGAGGAGTACAGGGTGGTCTACGACCACCTGGAAAGCCTGGGCCAATCCATTGAGTGGCATGTCTACCAGCTGGAGAAGGATCGCCAAATGAAGGTGGCCCTGCGTGGACTACCATCAGACACACCAACGGAAGAAATCCAAGCGGCCTGCGTGGAAATGGGGTACCCTGTAGTCCACGTAAAACAGATAAACGCCAGGGAGGGCAGACCAGGCTGCGTCTACTTCCTCCAGCTGGCAGGCCCCCGAGGGACTTCACGAAGATATATTCGCTGAAAGAACTGCTCTGCATGACGTCAGTGAAGATTGAAGCATGGAAGGGGAAGTCTGGACCCCCACAATGTCACAACTGTCAGGGGTTCAGGCACCACTCCAAGGGCTGTCACAGGCCCCAAAGATGCGTCCGCTGTGCCAAAGACCACAAGGGCAAGAAATGCGACCTGCCGGACGAGGAAAAGTGCACATGCGCAAACTGCAGGGGCCCCCACCCTGCAAACTACAGAAAGTGCCCGGTCTACATTCGAGAGGCCAGGAACTGGAGGAAAGCAGGCACCAAGGCGCACACGGTGCCTACGAAGCGTGGGCCCGACACCAAGGCAACAGTCCCCAAGCCCACGGTGGCAGAGACGGCGCCGGCTTCCCTAATGGCGCCGGCCAACGCCCCCAAACAAAGGGGCGCCCCCGGAGACTCCCAAGGTGCGGGGAAAAAGAAGAAGCCAAAGAAGAAGAAGAAGCCAACAGACGCGGCACAGGAAGCCCAGAGAGCCCAGGCGAATACTCCTAGCCAGGACAAAGCACCAACCGCTGCTCCTACACCCCCAGCGGGCCAGGGCGACCTGGCCACCATGATTGCCGCGCTCCTCCAAGCAGCGGCCGCCCAGGGACCAGAAGCGGTCTCTAAAGCCCTCAAGACAGCCTTACCTACGGCCCTACCTTCACCCGCAAACTAAGGATTGTCTACTGGAATTGCCAGACGCTGACCGGCAAAGAGGGCCTCCTTCGAGTCTTCCTCCGAAACCAGAACGTGGACATCTTGCTGGTCAGCGAAACCCACGCAAAAAAGGAGCTGAAGATGGGGGCTACATGGTGTACCAACGAAACGAGATAAACCAGCAGGGACACCCGTTCCGTGGGCTCGCCGTGATGGTCCGAAGAACGATCGTCCACCAGCCAGTCGACTTCGTCCACCGAGACTCCTTCTCGGCGCTCGGCGTCGACATCCGGGTGGCCGATGGTGACCTCCGGCTGTACACCACCTACCGCCCACCTCAAACCCCAACGGCACGACTGAAGGCTGAGCTACGCGCCCTGTTCCAACACCCGGTGCCGACCATCATGGCAGGAGATTGGAACGCCAAGCACGTAGCTTGGAATTCCTCCAAGATCGACCATACCGGACGCGTGATCTACTCTGCAGCAGTGGACTACAACCTCGACATATCAGGACCTGAAGAGCCAACGCACTTCCCTGATAATCACAGCACCTGCGACATCATCGACTTTGTAGTCCACAAAGACGTAGCAGCTGCCATGACACAGGAGGTTCTCCCCGACCTCCCCTCTGACCACCGACCGATACTACTAACACTGGACACAGCCCCAAACTCCGTCCCGAAGAGGAAGCCGAGACGGAAGACAGACTGGGAGGCGTTCTCGGAGGCCCTAACCAACCCCACCACTGGGCCCATCAACACAGCCGAGGACGTAGAAGCAGCAGCGAACGCCATTGCCACCAATATCCAGCTGGCGATAGAATCCACCTCGCAAACCATCCCCGCAGGCGAAAGGTGCAAACCACTGCCCCAGGAGATCAGGGACCTACTGATAGAAAAGCGCCAGCTGCGACGGAGGTGGCAAAACACCCGCTGCCCAACAATGAAGACGGAGCTAAACCATCTGGTGGAGCTCGCTAAACTCAAGATTCGGAACCACAGAGCACAGGAGTGGGAGACCCATATCGCCAGCATTGACGGCACCATGCCGCCCTCAATCCACCGTCTCTGCAGACAAATGGGACAAACCGCAGACCCTGTGCGACCGCTGCACGACGAAGGAGGGGTCCTTCGATACAGGGCAGAAGAGAGAGCAGAACTGTTCGCAGACAGTCTGGAACGACAGTTCCAACCAAACCCGACTCTTAACCTGGACCACACGAGGGAAGTGGAGCAAAGAGTGGCAAGGTACTTCCAGCAGCCGCCGAGCGAGGAAGAAGAAGACGAAGATCCGGTCTTTTTCACCCCCGGCCAAGTCAAGAGAGCATTACAGAAGAGCAACCCCAGGAAGGCCCCAGGCCCCGACTCAATCCCGAACGAGGCACTGCGTCACCTGCCGCAGCACACCATAGCGGCGACGACGCGACTCTTCAATGGGATACTGCGCACGGGGCACTTCCCAACGTCCTGGAAACTTGGCCGGGTCATAATGATCCCCAAACCGGGAAAGGACCGAAGGAAACCGGCTAGCTACAGGCCGATCACGCTGCTGAGTACCTTGTCGAAGGTATTCGAGAAACTGCTCCTGGCCAAGCTCCAACCACACATCGAGCCCAGGCCGGAGCAGTTTGGATTCCGATCGGAGCACTCAACGACCCTCCAGCTGACGCGCGTGCTATCTTTCATGGCAGAGCGCATGGACCGGAAGGAGCATGTGGTGGCAGTGTTCCTCGACATGGAGAAGGCCTTCGACAGGGTCTGGCACGAGGGCTTGCTGGACAAACTGTCGACGTCTTCGGCCCCACGTCGAGTGATGCGCGTACTACACTCCTTCCTGACCCAGCGGCGCTTCCACGTGGCAGTGGAAGATAAGATCTCCTCCGAACGCCCAATCCTGGCGGGCGTTCCGCAAGGCAGCTGCCTCTCACCAGCCCTGTACGCGAGATTTACCGACGACATCCCGGTGGTCGGCGACGTCAAGCTGGGACTGTTTGCTGACGATGCTGTGTACTACGTGGCATCAATCTCACCAGCCCACGCCGCCCGCAAGATCCAACGACAGCTTGACGTCCTACCTGACTGGCTGACCAGATGGAGGCTCGCGGTAAACGTCGGAAAAACACAGGCGCTCCTATCCGGAGCCAAGAACCACCCGCCGCCACTCAAGCTCCTTGGCGAAGAGATCCAGTGGCAGCACACGGCAAAGTATCTGGGGGTCACGATCGATCGAGGCCTCACGATGAAATACCACGTGGACGAAGTGGTGCAGCGAGCGAAGACCGCCCGCGCTAAACTCCGACCAGTCCTCTCCAGCAGCCTCCCATTCCGCACCAAACTGGGGATCTATAAGGCTTACATACGGTCAAGACTGACCTACGCGTCTCCGGCCTGGTACTCCAGGACGGCTGAGTCTAATAGGCGGAGACTCAGGGCTCAAGAGACGCTAAGCCTCAGGACAATAGTAAGAGCCCCACGCTACGTGCGGAATGCGACAATCTTCCGAGACCTGAAGCACCAGAAGCTGGACGAGTTTGTGAGCCAGCTGGCAAGCAAAATGTTCACCAGTGCCGACATGTCACGATTGAACTATCGATTATGATCTGCAACTGAAACTGTCTGTCTGACACGTCAGAGAGAAATGTGTGCAAATTTATGATTACGATTGTATTTATAGAAGCTATTTACCCCCACCACTCGTCCTCATATAGCCACGCCCCTAACTCTCAAATGTTATACCTATTCGATTTTGGGCCAATTGACACCATCGCATATATGTGTTACCATAGAATATATAATATACTACAAGTACAGAAGGCCCACTGCTTTGATGTTCACGAAATGCCGCCTTTTTAAATGCCTACAAAATCTAACAAAGAAACGAGCCGCACGTGCGCAGCGTCGGACGATAGGGTTGCCTATTGATTAAAACGAATTAATACTCGGATAAAAATAAATATACTATTATATTCAAGTCTTGGGTAGATAGGTACTTTCTAGGTATATATACAGTACCTATCTATTATATTATTGTTTAAGTCCCAACATCACAAGCCTTATTGAAATTTTCCGTGGGACTTAATCAATAGTAAGTCTGTGTAAGATTATCCTATTTTATTCGTGATATCCATTTAACTAAGCTTTATTAGCCATTCCACACGCGGACATCGCATATGAACCTTAAGAAAGACTCGCGACATAAAGTAACAATAGAAATTGCGAACGTGCGTTCCGCGGGAACGCGCGCCACTCCTGATTACTTGTACTTGTAGCGCGACGATAGAATCGCGGAAGTGAGCCGCCCCTGGTGTTACAGAAATACAGGCTAATCCCACTATCATAAAAAAAAGTTACGGAACTTATTAGTTTTATGGCGAAGGTTAGGCCATTAGGGTATTGTAGTAAAACTCCAGGTTGTATGTACAGAAGGGAATGAATTTTTATTTACAAAACGCTTGTTTATATACAATTTTGAATCAAGAGAGAAAAAGATAATATTTACATGAAAGAAAGAGATAGAAAAGGGTATCCCGCGCATGCGCGCAAGGAACGGTGCGCCGGCGCGCCAGTGGCGCCTCTGCGCATGCGTGACAGATCGCGGGTCGCGAATAAAATAAAACCGATTGACCTCCGGGCGCGAATCCTGGATAGTAGCAGCAGTCGTAACAGTTCGGACGCCTTCGGATCAAATCGCGAATTCCATAATTATTTGTAGAAAATAATATAAGGAATACAGCGGCCCGGCTCCTAGCCGGAGGGGATTACAGCGAAGCAGAACCATCGACGCCAGTCGCCCTCGCCGCATTTCTGACCCCGGTCCCTCTAAAAAGGACGCTCCGGACGAGGGAATGCGGGGACTGGCACCAGCTGGCGTCGACGAGCGTCGCTAAGACCCTGCAGGACCGCCCGCCCATGGACGAGCGGAAGAAAAAACGTGCGGGTAGGTCGAGATCTCGATCTCGCGGCCTACCCCCCAAATCAAGACACCAGTCGCGGAGCGGGGGGAGGACACCGCTGCCGCCCGGGGACGAGGTGGGTAGCTGGGAGGACGGTTTTCTCCCTCTACCCCCCAACTATGCCCCCGGTTCGATCGCAGGCAGCGACGAATTCGATACGGCGGAGGACACCGCCGGCGAAGCCCCCGCCCCCCGCCCCGCGGAAACAGCGGAGACAGCACCAGAGCCTGCTCCAGGCCCTGCAAGCAGAGAACCAGAACAGGACAAGATACCACTCCCGGTCCCGACGACGCGACCCATCTTCTTCGCGCACGGAGAACAGCCAGGCGACCTGATTGACCAACTGCACCATGACACGGTTGCCGTTGCCAATTTTATGGAGTCACGCCCAGGGCTGTCAGACGGCCTGATAGCCTGGATGGCCGCGTACGTCCGTATCACGGAACACGAACTCGGCTTTGAGACCGAGCTACTCCCGGAGGACCATAACTTCATCACCTTCCTCAGAGCGCATCCAATCCCAAACCTGAGATCGGACAAGAGGAGGAGAGACTCCCCAGACGCCCCCGCAGCCCCCGAGAAGAGGACCTGCAGACAACCAACCCCCAGGCAAACCCCGGGACCCGAGATTGCGTCGCCGATCAAGGTCGCTGGAGGGGCCCTCACTTGCGACACCACAAAGCACCCATCAACCCACTACGGAGCCACCATGGAGGGCCCCCTCCCCGACCTCAACGATCGGGAAAATGGGATTCGCGGGGGTGGTATTGCGGAGACTGGACATCTCTGGCCGCCGCCACCCCCCCCACCTCATTGATGCCCCAGTCAGAAAAAGAAATAGAAGAGCAACCTGACGCTAGGACACTGCCTCCAACGGAGGAAACAACGAAACCACCTCAGCAGCCCCAACCGGAGGAGGGGACCCCCAGGGGCCCGGACCCCTCAGTCCCCTTCATCGACATAGATCTACCTGAGACGCAGAAAAGCACCCATCCACCGGAGCCGCTGACGCGGGAGGCCCCGGAATCCAGGGACCAACCGCCGCCACCAGGCCCCACACCACCTGACGAGCCCAAACCCCAGCGAGACCCAGCCAGGAGCCGCCCAAGCACCAGGCCAGGAACTCAGGACCCACCAGCTGCATCAACAACAGCCACAACAGGGCCTCCAGCAAAGGCCCCAACCACTGCAGACAACAGCAAAGATCCCCCCATCGCACCAGCTGGCAAGGGGACCTACGCTGACAAAGCAGCCGCGCCCTCTCAGGCGACGACCGACAAGAAGAAGGAGCAGCAGCAAGCCCCCCAACCAAAGAAGGAGAAGTACCCGACCATGTCGGTCCCGGTCTTCCCAAACTGGACTAAGGAGCTGGCAGCCATAAAGGAAAAGCTAGGAAGAGCAGCCAACAACAAACCTACGGGGAGAGGCATCATCTTCCTACCTGCCACTGCCGAGGAGTACAGGGTGGTCTACGACCACCTGGAAAGCCTGGGCCAATCCATTGAGTGGCATGTCTACCAGCTGGAGAAGGATCGCCAAATGAAGGTGGCCCTGCGTGGACTACCATCAGACACACCAACGGAAGAAATCCAAGCGGCCTGCGTGGAAATGGGGTACCCTGTAGTCCACGTAAAACAGATAAACGCCAGGGAGGGCAGACCAGGCTGCGTCTACTTCCTCCAGCTGGCAGGCCCCCCGAGGGACTTCACGAAGATATATTCGCTGAAAGAACTGCTCTGCATGACGTCAGTGAAGATTGAAGCATGGAAGGGGAAGTCTGGACCCCCACAATGTCACAACTGTCAGGGGTTCAGGCACCACTCCAAGGGCTGTCACAGGCCCCAAAGATGCGTCCGCTGTGCCAAAGACCACAAGGGCAAGAAATGCGACCTGCCGGACGAGGAAAAGTGCACATGCGCAAACTGCAGGGGCCCCCACCCTGCAAACTACAGAAAGTGCCCGGTCTACATTCGAGAGGCCAGGAACTGGAGGAAAGCAGGCACCAAGGCGCACACGGTGCCTACGAAGCGTGGGCCCGACACCAAGGCAACAGTCCCCAAGCCCACGGTGGCAGAGACGGCGCCGGCTTCCCTAATGGCGCCGGCCAACGCCCCCAAACAAAGGGGCGCCCCCGGAGACTCCCAAGGTGCGGGGAAAAGAAGAAGCCAAAGAAGAAGAAGAAGCCAACAGACGCGGCACAGGAAGCCCAGAGAGCCCAGGCGAATACTCCTAGCCAGGACAAAGCACCAACCGCTGCTCCTACACCCCCAGCGGGCCAGGGCGACCTGGCCACCATGATTGCCGCGCTCCTCCAAGCAGCGGCCGCCCAGGGACCAGAAGCGGTCTCTAAAGCCCTCAAGACAGCCTTACCTACGGCCCTACCTTCACCCGCAAACTAAGGATTGTCTACTGGAATTGCCAGACGCTGACCGGCAAAGAGGGCCTCCTTCGAGTCTTCCTCCGAAACCAGAACGTGGACATCTTGCTGGTCAGCGAAACCCACGCAAAAAAGGAGCTGAAGATGGGGGGCTACATGGTGTACCAACGAAACGAGATAAACCAGCAGGGACACCCGTTCCGTGGGCTCGCCGTGATGGTCCGAAGAACGATCGTCCACCAGCCAGTCGACTTCGTCCACCGAGACTCCTTCTCGGCGCTCGGCGTCGACATCCGGGTGGCCGATGGTGACCTCCGGCTGTACACCACCTACCGCCCACCTCAAACCCCAACGGCACGACTGAAGGCTGAGCTACGCGCCCTGTTCCAACACCCGGTGCCGACCATCATGGCAGGAGATTGGAACGCCAAGCACGTAGCTTGGAATTCCTCCAAGATCGACCATACCGGACGCGTGATCTACTCTGCAGCAGTGGACTACAACCTCGACATATCAGGACCTGAAGAGCCAACGCACTTCCCTGATAATCACAGCACCTGCGACATCATCGACTTTGTAGTCCACAAAGACGTAGCAGCTGCCATGACACAGGAGGTTCTCCCCGACCTCCCCTCTGACCACCGACCGATACTACTAACACTGGACACAGCCCCAAACTCCGTCCCGAAGAGGAAGCCGAGACGGAAGACAGACTGGGAGGCGTTCTCGGAGGCCCTAACCAACCCCACCACTGGGCCCATCAACACAGCCGAGGACGTAGAAGCAGCAGCGAACGCCATTGCCACCAATATCCAGCTGGCGATAGAATCCACCTCGCAAACCATCCCCGCAGGCGAAAGGTGCAAACCACTGCCCCAGGAGATCAGGGACCTACTGATAGAAAAGCGCCAGCTGCGACGGAGGTGGCAAAACACCCGCTGCCCAACAATGAAGACGGAGCTAAACCATCTGGTGGAGCTCGCTAAACTCAAGATTCGGAACCACAGAGCACAGGAGTGGGAGACCCATATCGCCAGCATTGACGGCACCATGCCGCCCTCAATCCACCGTCTCTGCAGACAAATGGGACAAACCGCAGACCCTGTGCGACCGCTGCACGACGAAGGAGGGTCCTTCGATACAGGGCAGAGAGAGAGCAGAACTGTTCGCAGACAGTCTGGAACGACAGTTCCAACCAAACCCGACTCTTAACCTGGACCACACGAGGGAAGTGGAGCAAAGAGTGGCAAGGTACTTCCAGCAGCCGCCGAGCGAGGAAGAAGAAGACGAAGATCCGGTCTTTTTCACCCCCGGCCAAGTCAAGAGAGCATTACAGAAGAGCAACCCCAGGAAGGCCCCAGGCCCCGACTCAATCCCGAACGAGGCACTGCGTCACCTGCCGCAGCACACCATAGCGGCGACGACGCGACTCTTCAATGGGATACTGCGCACGGGGCACTTCCCAACGTCCTGGAAACTTGGCCGGGTCATAATGATCCCCAAACCGGGAAAGGACCGAAGGAAACCGGCTAGCTACAGGCCGATCACGCTGCTGAGTACCTTGTCGAAGGTATTCGAGAAACTGCTCCTGGCCAAGCTCCAACCACACATCGAGCCCAGGCCGGAGCAGTTTGGATTCCGATCGGAGCACTCAACGACCCTCCAGCTGACGCGCGTGCTATCTTTCATGGCAGAGCGCATGGACCGGAAGGAGCATGTGGTGGCAGTGTTCCTCGACATGGAGAAGGCCTTCGACAGGGTCTGGCACGAGGGCTTGCTGGACAAACTGTCGACGTCTTCGGCCCCACGTCGAGTGATGCGCGTACTACACTCCTTCCTGACCCAGCGGCGCTTCCACGTGGCAGTGGAAGATAAGATCTCCTCCGAACGCCCAATCCTGGCGGGCGTTCCGCAAGGCAGCTGCCTCTCACCAGCCCTGTACGCGAGATTTACCGACGACATCCCGGTGGTCGGCGACGTCAAGCTGGGACTGTTTGCTGACGATGCTGTGTACTACGTGGCATCAATCTCACCAGCCCACGCCGCCCGCAAGATCCAACGACAGCTTGACGTCCTACCTGACTGGCTGACCAAATGGAAGCTCGCGGTAAACGTCGGAAAAACACAGGCGCTCCTATCTGGAGCCAAGAACCACCCGCCGCCACTCAAGCTCCTTGGCGAAGAGATCCAGTGGCAGCACACGGCAAAGTATCTGGGGGTCACGATCGATCGAGGCCTCACGATGAAATACCACGTGGACGAAGTGGTGCAGCGAGCGAAGACCGCCCGCGCTAAACTCCGACCAGTCCTCTCCAGCAGCCTCCCATTCCGCACCAAACTGGGGATCTATAAGGCTTACATACGGTCAAGACTGACCTACGCGTCTCCGGCCTGGTACTCCAGGACGGCTGAGTCTAATAGGCGGAGACTCAGGGCTCAAGAGACGCTAAGCCTCAGGACAATAGTAAGAGCCCCACGCTACGTGCGGAATGCGACAATCTTCCGAGACCTGAAGCACCAGAAGCTGGACGAGTTTGTGAGCCAGCTGGCAAGCAAAATGTTCACCAGTGCCGACATGTCACGACACGAGATTTTGAGAGGGATAGCCCCCCTCCACGCCCGCCCACCAGACGCACGCCGGCAGAGAGCCCAACCACGGGAGCTCATGCCGAGGACCTAGCTTCGTAGCCAAAAAGCCGCAGACTGGCCAACATGACCAAAAGCCATGATGGCCAATCAAACACCAACCAAGAAGAAGAAGAAAGAAAGCCAAACCACTGGCTAAGCGACAGATCGTGCCGCCATTGCGGCACGCGCAAGATGCAGCCAAAAAGGGCCTCGCCCTGAAATGGCCTCCTCACACCCCTCCAGAAAGGAGAGGAGTGTAAGATGACACGAGCAGCGCGAATCCTTTTCGCCGCCGGCTGCCGTGGAGTGCGCATCGCGTCGTCGCGCGCCGTGCCTCGCTCCGCTGCGTGTTTCTCCGCTGAAGATGAAGACACGACGAGGATGCTGCAGGCTCCGATGAATGTCTTGTCCTTGTCAGGACGATGATAAACTGTCCTTTTCAGGGCAATCCAAAAAATGCTCTTCTCAGAGCAACTTCAAAACTGTTCTTCTCAGAGCAAACTTCAATGTTTCACAATCGATAACTAACATCACTGTTCTTGTCAGAACAGTACTGTTTCAAGGACTGCACTACACATGTCAATCTATGTATATGTATATTATGTGTATCCCCACAGTTTTATTATAGTTTTGAAGGAAGTTTCTTGTTTTCAACTTCCGATGCAAAACCGACGGAGTGTTATATAATAATAACTTTTAGGCTTGACAAGTCTGTCTGCCTACCTGTGGCAATGAATAACTATTAATAATAACTAAATTATGCAACTTTCCCTTTTTATCTCGCCCAATAGCATCGCGTTATCGCTGCAAGCTACGCCCCCACCCGTTATCAACAGTGGAGGTAATCTGCGCTTGCACATTCTTCTGATAACAAAATAATAATAAGAAGCTACCTGCCAAATATCAAAGTAATTGCACTAATACTTATAAAATACCCGCGCATATATAATACTCAAAAGATATACCAAATAATCGCTCCTAAAGGAAAAAAAAGTGCGTCCCCCCCTCTAACTTTTGAACCATATGTTTAAAAAATATGAAAAAAATCACAAAAGTAGAACTTTATAAAGAATTTCTAGGAAAATTGTTTTGAACTTGATATTTAGGTTCATTATTCTAAGTAGATATTTCCATTCAAAGTAGTATTTTGATAAAGATTCGCATGACAACTATCTCGATCAAATCCCAAATATCGTCACTACTTTGAAAAAATCTAGTATCTCACGCTGCTCCTCAAAGTTAAAACGCAGTAAGTCTATATGCATTCCATACATACTTACTACAATTTTCTTTTCATTGACAGACGAAGATACAAGTTTTTTTAAAAGTAGTGGCGATATGTGCCATTTTAACGTTTTGAGGTACTTATATTCTAATTGTTTTGATTTTAATTGTCATCTAAGGGACTATCTACACACAGGCGAGGCGACGCACGTCGTAAGACGCGGAACGGACGCCAGCGACGCGCCGCCCGAGTGTAATTAAAAAAAAACCGCGTCTTACGACGTGCGTCGCCTGAGTGTGGGTTGCCGCTTATGGGTCGGTAAGGACAGGAGTTGGATAAATTACAAAAATAATAAAAGCATTTACCTGTTTTAAAATTTTTTTAATAGCAAGATTCACAATTAACATACCTCACATAATTATGTATCTGGGGGCACGGGAGTGTACTGAACTGTACCCTATTATTTAGGAAACTATTACCTACCCTAAATGATTCCCTCCAAACAAACAGTCAGCTAGTTTAGTCTTAATGTTAAAATAAACCTTATAATATTTAAATAAAACAATACAAGGGCCGTCCATGTCACACTATTTATATGAGCGATAGGGATGCACTGATGCGATAAATTTTATCGAACTAAATAGTGAAGAACTAAACAGGTGAAGATTTAAGAGATTGAATCTAAAAAATATGTAAATGAAACATAGTTTATTCACTAAATAATAAAATCATCCTTAACTATTAACTTTACATCCTATACTAATTACAACTTAAAAATAAAGCGAGACGATGTCTTCTTCCGTCGCCCAAAAGTCGAACTGACTCAAGGAGACCCGTGCACCTGCAGTTGCATCTATAGTACCAAAATTGGCCACCTCAGCCAGGTTTTCATTCTTCGCACTTGGCTCCACAATTCAATTTCAATTTCAATTTATTTATTCACAGATAAGCTTACAGTTAACACCAAGCGCTTAAAAGTTACAATGCTGCAGTATACTGGAGACGGCGCAGAATCCAAAGATGAACATCCAACGCCTTCGGGGAAATGTGGTGAAAGATGTTCCTCCACACAAGCCAACGGGAAAGCATAGGACTCTTCTTGGCGTGTCTGTAGCTGGGATTGCTGGGAACCCGTGTCCGGTGCAGAAGCGCGCCGAACTAGTCGTGGCAGCACTCGCTGACATGTCGAAACCGGCACAGGCTCCTGAGATGGACTTGTCGAGACCCGCTTGCTGGGAGGACTCGGCCAGCCACAATCAGCAACTTTTCTCTTCATTGGACATGTCCTCTTAGGCTCTGTTTCCGTCGGAAAACAGTACTCCAACATTTCTACTGTGGAAGAAAAAAAAACATGAGAACAATGCTAAGTGCAAACACTAAGTTTAGTAAACTATTTCATTAGCGGGGCAACTTACTTTCAGATTCCAGGTCCTCATTGGCTTTCCGCAGTCTCTCAGCGTCCCAGTATTTGTCGCGCTTCATCGACTTTTGTAGAAGCGTCGAGACCTCCGCTAGCAGGTCCGGAACAGACAACTGAAACAAACACAAGAATTATTAGAAAATCAAAAATACAAAAAAAAATAAGACAACAAAAAACAAATAGACACTTACAGTACTCTGCACACCGTCCTCTTTCGCCAAATTTTCTAGAGCTTCGTTCATAGCAGCTCTTCTCTCCTTCTCATACGACGCATTGAGAGCTCGTTTTTCATACTGTAACAAATATAGAAAATCACATTAAGTATAATATATACACATATTAATAAAGATTAAAAATAAAATAGTGAAAACTTACTAAAGTAAGAGAAACTCGACCTCTTCCTGCGGGTCTTCCCCGCTTACGGGGCACTGTGTTACGCGTTTGAATTATATCAGAAGACATTTTTCAAAGAAATTGAACTATCGATTATGATCTGCAACTGAAACTGTCTGTCTGACACGTCAGAGAGAAATGTGTGCAAATTTATGATTACGATTGTATTTATAGAAGCTATTTACCCCCACCACTCGTCCTCATATAGCCACGCCCCTAACTCTCAAATGTTATACCTATTCGATTTTGGGCCAATTGACACCATCGCATATATGTGTTACCATAGAATATATAATACTACAAGTACAGAAGGCCCACTGCTTTGATGTTCACGAAATGCCGCCTTTTTAAATGCCTACAAAATCTAACAAAGAAACGAGCCGCACGTGCGCAGCGTCGGACGATAGGGTTGCCTATTGATTAAAACGAATTAATACTCGGATAAAAATAAATATACTATTATATTCAAGTCTTGGGTAGATAGGTACTTTCTAGGTATATATACAGTACCTATCTATTATTTATTTATTTATTTATATTCAAATAAGTTACACAGCATAACAGTAAAACCAAAGCACTGTGAAACTAAAAAATAAAAACAATAGGTATAGCACATAAAACAGTAAAAATCAGACAAAAAAAAAACCAATATTCTATTTAGGCGACGACGTAACAGCGTGGCTCCGTTGCGTCGTATTATATTATTGTTTAAGTCCCAACATCACAAGCCTTATTGAAATTTTCCGTGGGACTTAATCAATAGTAAGTCTGTGTAAGATTGTCCTATTTTATTCGTGATATCCATTTAACTAAGCTTTATTAGCCATTCCACACGCGGACATCGCATATGAACCTTAAGAAAGACTCGCGACATAAAGTAACAATAGAAATTGCGAACGTGCGTTCCGCGGGAACGCGCGCCACTCCTGATTACTTGTACTTGTAGCGCGACGATAGAATCGCGGAAGTGAGCCGCCCCTGGTGTTACAGAAATACAGGCTAATCCCACTATCATAAAAAAAAGTTACTGAACTTATTAGTTTTATGGCGAAGGTTAGGCCATTAGGGTATTGTAGTAAAACTCCAGGTTGTATGTACAGAAGGGAATGAATTTTTATTTACAAAACGCTTGTTTATATACAATTTTGAATCAAGAGAGAAAGAGATAATATTTACATGAAAGAAAGAGATAGAAAAGGGTATCCCGCGCATGCGCGCAAGGAACGGTGCGCCGGCGCGCCAGTGGCGCCTCTGCGCATGCGTGACAGATCGCGGGTCGCGAATAAAATAAAACCGATTGACCTCCGGGCGCGAATCCTAGTCTACTGGAACGCTCAAGGGCTGCGGCACAAGATCGGGCAACTCCGCACGTTCCTGACGTCGAGGAACGTGGATGTCATGCTCGTTCAAGAGACGTTCCTGAACAACGACACAGCACTGAAATGCCCCGGCTACGTCACCTACAGGAAGGACGAGACCCGTCCCGACGGAGGGGCGTACCGTGGCCTCGCCATCATCATCCGAAGGTCCATCGTCCACCAGCCGGTGGAATACCAGCCCCTCGACTCCCTGCAGGCGCTAGGAGTCGACATCCGAGTCTCGGGCAACGACCTTCGGATATACTCGGTCTACCGTCCCGGCGGCAAACCTGGCACCCTTTCCACGGATATCCAGCGGCTACTCAGTCCCCCAATGCCGGTCATCATGGCGGGGGGACTGGAACGCCAAACACCCCGCCTGGAACTCTTCATGGCAGAACACAGAGGGACGGGCACTGTACAACGCAGCCGTGGACCACAACTTCGACATCTCAGGACCCGAAGAGCCGACTCACTACGACGTCGCGCACGGCTCCGAGGATGTCATAGACTTTGTGGTCCACAAGAACATCACCGCTGTCATGGAGCAAGAGGTGCTGATCGACCTGCCTTCAGATCACCGACCGGTACTCCTGACCCTGGAGGAGCTGCCGGTCAAGGCACTCTCGACCAAGCCAAGGACCAAAGTCTGCTGGGAGACCTACACAGACATCCTGGAGGAGAAACTCTTCCCTATGCCAGTCTCCACGGCGGAAGAGGTAGAGGCAGCTGCAGCCCAAATCGCCACCAACATCCAGGACGCGCTTACCAAGGCCTCGCGTACCATCCAGAGCGGCGGAAGACGTCCTCTCCTGCCGCAAAGGATCAAGGATCTGATTCAGCAGAAGCACGCCCTGCGAAGGAGGTGGCAAACCACCAGATGCCCCACATTAAGAGTGGAACTCAACGCCCTCGTAAAGAAGGTCCAGAAGGAGCTCCAACTCCACGATGCCGAGAGATGGGAGAGCCACATCGCGTCGATGGTCGATGACACCCCCTCCATTCATCGCCTATGCCGACAACTCGGCACGACGCGAGAGTCGGTTCGCCCTCTCCAAGACTCAGCCGGACAGCCCAAATATAAAGCGGAGGACAGGGCCGAGATCTTCGCCGAACACTTGGCCAAGCAGTTCCGCCCAAATCCCATCGGCGACCTGGAGCACCACAAAGCAGTAGAGGAACACCTGGAGAGGTACCTGGAGCAGCCGCCGACGCCAGACGAAGACCCGATCTTCTTCTCGCCCGGCCAAGTACAGCGGACACTCAGACGCTGCAAACCCCGCAAAGCCCCGGGCCCGGACTCGATCCCGAACGCGGCACTATGTCACCTACCACTACGACCCATAGTGGCGGTGACCAGCCTGTTCAACGGGATCATGCGCTCGGGGCACTACCCGAACGAGTGGAAACTTGGCCGGGTTATAATGCTGCCAAAACAAGGGAAAAACAGAGGAAGACCGGAGAGCTACAGGCCGATCACCCTGCTCAGCACCCTCTCCAAGGTGTTCGAGCGGCTCCTGCTGGGCAAGCTCCAGCCCTTCCTGGAGTTAAGACCTGAGCAGTTCGGCTTCCGCGACGGCCACAGTACCACCCTCCAGCTCACGAGGGTGATCCACCACATGGAGGAGGCGATGAACAAGAAGGAGCACACCGCAGCCTGCTGTCTAGACATGGAGAAGGCCTTCGACAGGGTGTGGCACGAGGGGCTAGTGTACAAACTGTCGAAGACCCAAGCCCCCAGACGGATCGTCAGAGTGGTGGCTTCATTCCTGACGAACCGACGCTTCCATGTCAGCGTAGAAGATGCCACTTCAGGAGAGCGCACGATCCTAGCCGGCGTGCCACAGGGCAGTGTCCTCTCTCCAGCCTGCTACTCCCTCTACACCGACGACTTCCCAGTCAGCGGAGACGTCAAGCTGGGCCTCTACGCGGACGACGCAATTCAATTCAATTCAATTCAAAATATCTTTATTCATGTAGGCCTAGTTACAAGCTCTTATGAATAGTTCATTACATATATATTATGATCTTAATCTAACCTAATTATCAGAGCAATTTATTGTTGTAAATTATTGTTCATAATAATATTGAGTCTATAATATACAATTTCATATAAAAATAATCGTTAAACAAAAAATATATAATTAGGTATATGTATATATAAAAATACATGTCTAGAATATTTCTAGGAAAAATCCAATGTCCAAAAAAATACAATATTAATTTCATCCACAATAATAATAATAATAAACGTAAAAATAAGAAACCATTTCGAATAACAATTAATCCCACGTTGTTTTATCATTCATGTAGTCTTGTGTTGTATAATAAGCTTTGGAAATGAGTACACGCTTTACATGATTCTTAAATTTATTAATTGACAAGTCAGTAATATGATTCGGAAGTTTATTATAAAATCGAACACAATTACCCATGAATGATTTTTTAATTTTACAGAGCCGTGTGAAGGGCACCGCGAGTTTATGTTTATTTCTAGTATTTATATTATGTACATCACAGTTTTTCTTAAAATTACAAATGTTTTTATGTACATACATAATATTCTCATAAATATATTGACAATGCACTGTCATTATATTAATGTCCTTAAATTTATCTCTAAGTGAGTCTCTATGGTTCATTTTATATATTGCTCGAATAGCCCTCTTCTGCAGAATAAATATGGTATTTATCTCTGAAGCACTGCCCCAAAGTAAAATACCATATGACATAATGCTGTGAAAGTAACTAAAATAAACTAATCGAGCTGTTTTCACGTCTGTTAACTGACGGATCTTGCTCACTGCAAAAGCTGCAGAACTAAGTCTATTCGAGAGGTTAACAATGTGGGGACCCCACTGAAGTTTAGAATCTAAAGTTATACCAAGAAAAACTGTACTATCTACCAGTTCTAATTCCTCATCCTTCACAACGACACTTGTTTGCTCATTCCTTACGTTACTATTAGTGACAAACTTAATACATTTAGTCTTTTTTTCATTTAATAATAAATTATTAGCATTGAACCAGTTCACTACTTTAGAGATAGCATTGTTTACATCACTGTGAGCTTGTTGCTGTCGTTTGAGTTTGAAAATAAGTGAGGTGTCGTCTGCAAACAATACTATATCATGGTGGGTCTTTACAAGGAATGGCAAGTCATTTATGTAGATAAGGAACAGGACGCGGCACTCTTCGCCGCGTCCCTGAACCCCCGCCACGCCGCCGTCAAGATCCAGAGGTCCCTCGACGCGCTCCCTAGCTGGCTGTCCAGGTGGAGGCTGGCGGTCAACGTAGGGAAGACACAGGCGATGTTCACCGGCTTCTCCAGGAAGCCCCCACCCCCTCTTCGCCTACTGGGAGAGGACATCCTATGGAAGCCGCAGGTCCGTTACCTGGGCGTCACAATAGACCAGCGGCTGACCATGAAGGCACATGTGGACGAGGTGGTTCGGCGAGCCAAGGTGGCCCGCACTCTGCTTCGCCCAGTCTTCAAGAGTAGCCTCCCGCGACGCACGAAGCTGGGGGTCTACAAAACCTATATACGGTCTCGCCTGACGTACGCAGCCCCAGCCTGGTACGCAATGGTATCAGAAACCAACAAGAAGAGGCTGCGTGCGCAGGAGAATATGACCCTCCGCACCATCCTCAACGCCCCCCGCTACGTGCGCAACGAGTCCCTGCAGGCTGGACTCAGATGGCAGAACCTGGACGCCTTCATCGCAGACCTCTCAACGCGAATGTTCGACCGCGCCGACCACTCCCACCACCAGCACCTACAGGGCATAGCGCTCCTCCACGCTCGCCCACCGGACAACCGCCGCTACCGTCAGCTGCCCAGGTCGCTGACAATTAAGGCCGACGAAGAGGAGGCTTCGTCGCCACCAACAAGAAGAAGATAGAGCGTCACAACAACGCCACAGATAGGCCACCAACCCATAGGCCTATCACCGCAGCCAAGCCTAGAGGGCAACAAAGGACCCGTCCGTAGTAGCGGACGGCGAACCAAAGCCGCCAAAAATCCCCAAAGGGATGGAAAGGCCGAGATCTTCCCCCAGAAGTGGGGTCGACAAGAGAGCTCACGAGAGCGCGAATCCTTTTCGCCGCCGGCTGCCGTGGAGTGCGCATCGCGTCGTCGCGCGCCGTGCCTCGCTCCGCTGCGTGTTTCTCCGCTGAAGATGAAGACACGACGAGGATGCTGCAGGCTCCGATGAATGTCTTGTCCTTGTCAGGACGATGATAAACTGTCCTTTTCAGGGCAATCCAAAAAATGCTCTTCTCAGAGCAACTTCAAAACTGTTCTTCTCAGAGCAAACTTCAATGTTTCACAATCGATAACTAACATCACTGTTCTTGTCAGAACAGTACTGTTTCAAGGACTGCACTACACATGTCAATCTATGTATATGTATATTATGTGTATCCCCACAGTTTTATTATAGTTTTGAAGGAAGTTTCTTGTTTTCAACTTCCGATGCAAAACCGACGGAGTGTTATATAATAATAACTTTTAGGCTTGACAAGTCTGTCTGCCTACCTGTGGCAATGAATAACTATTAATAATAACTAAATTATGCAACTTTCCCTTTTTATCTCGCCCAATAGCATCGCGTTATCGCTGCAAGCTACGCCCCCACCCGTTATCAACAGTGGAGGTAATCTGCGCTTGCACATTCTTCTGATAACAAAATAATAATAAGAAGCTACCTGCCAAATATCAAAGTAATTGCACTAATACTTATAAAATACCCGCGCATATATAATACTCAAAAGATATACCAAATAATCGCTCCTAAAGGAAAAAAAAGTGCGTCCCCCCCTCTAACTTTTGAACCATATGTTTAAAAAATATGAAAAAAATCACAAAAGTAGAACTTTATAAAGAATTTCTAGGAAAATTGTTTTGAACTTGATATTTAGGTTCATTATTCTAAGTAGATATTTCCATTCAAAGTAGTATTTTGATAAAGATTCGCATGACAACTATCTCGATCAAATCCCAAATATCGTCACTACTTTGAAAAAATCTAGTATCTCACGCTGCTCCTCAAAGTTAAAACGCAGTAAGTCTATATGCATTCCATACATACTTACTACAATTTTCTTTTCATTGACAGACGAAGATACAAGTTTTTTTAAAAGTAGTGGCGATATGTGCCATTTTAACGTTTTGAGGTACTTATATTCTAATTGTTTTGATTTTAATTGTCATCTAAGGGACTATCTACACACAGGCGAGGCGACGCACGTCGTAAGACGCGGAACGGACGCCAGCGACGCGCCGCCCGAGTGTAATTTAAAAAAAACCGCGTCTTACGACGTGCGTCGCCTGAGTGTGGGTTGCCGCTTATGGGTCGGTAAGGACAGGAGTTGGATAAATTACAAAAATAATAAAAGCATTTACCTGTTTTAAAATTTTTTTAATAGCAAGATTCACAATTAACATACCTCACATAATTATGTATCATATCAATATCACATAATTATGGGCACGGGAGTGTACTGAACTGTACCCTATTATTTAGGAAACTATTACCTACCCTAAATGATTCCCTCCAAACAAACAGTCAGCTAGTTTAGTCTTAATGTTAAAATAAACCTTATAATATTTAAATAAAACAATACAAGGGCCGTCCATGTCACACTATTTATATGAGCGATAGGGATGCACTGATGCGATAAATTTTATCGAACTAAATAGTGAAGAACTAAACAGGTGAAGATTTAAGAGATTGAATCAAAAAAATATGTAAATGAAACATAGTTTATTCACTAAATAATAAAATCATCCTTAACTATTAACTTTACATCCTATACTAATTACAACTTAAAAATAAAGCGAGACGATGTCTTCTTCCGTCGCCCAAAAGTCGAACTGACTCAAGGAGACCCGTGCACCTGCAGTTGCATCTATAGTACCAAAATTGGCCACCTCAGCCAGGTTTTCATTCTTCGCACTTGGCTCCACAATGCTGCAGTATACTGGAGACGGCGCAGAATCCAAAGATGAACATCCAACGCCTTCGGGGAAATGTGGTGAAAGATGTTCCTCCACACAAGCCAACGGGAAAGCATAGGACTCTTCTTGGCGTGTCTGTAGCTGGGATTGCTGGGAACCCGTGTCCGGTGCAGAAGCGCGCCGAACTAGTCGTGGCAGCACTCGCTGACATGTCGAAACCGGCACAGGCTCCTGAGATGGACTTGTCGAGACCCGCTTGCTGGGAGGACTCGGCCAGCCACAATCAGCAACTTTTCTCTTCGTTGGACATGTCCTCTTAGGCTCTGTTTCCGTCGGAAAACAGTACTCCAACATTTCTACTGTGGAAGAAAAAAACATGAGAACAATGCTAAGTGAAAACACTAAGTTTAGTAAACTATTTCATTAGCGGGGCAACTTACTTTCAGATTCCAGGTCCTCATTGGCTTTCCGCAGTCTCTCAGCGTCCCAGTATTTGTCGCGCTTCATCGACTTTTGTAGAAGCGTCGAGACCTCCGCTAGCAGGTCCGGAACAGACAACTGAAACAAACACAAGAATTATTAGAAAATCAAAAATACAAAAAAAAATAAGACAACAAAAAACAAATAGACACTTACAGTACTCTGCACACCGGCCTCTTTCGCCAAATTTTCTAGAGCTTCGTTCATAGCAGCTCTTCTCTCCTTCTCATACGACGCATTGAGAGCTCGTTTTTCATACTGTAACAAATATAGAAAATCACATTAAGTATAATATATACACATATTAATAAAGATTAAAAATAAAATAGTGAAAACTTACTAAAGTAAGAGAAACTCGACCTCTTCCTGCGGGTCTTCCCCGCTTACGGGGCACTGTGTTACGCGTTTGAATTATATCAGAAGACATTTTTCAAAGAAATTGAACTATCGATTATGATCTGCAACTGAAACTGTCTGTCTGACACGTCAGAGAGAAATGTGTGCAAATTTATGATTACGATTGTATTTATAGAAGCTATTTACCCCCACCACTCGTCCTCATATAGCCACGCCCCTAACTCTCAAATGTTATACCTATTCGATTTTGGGCCAATTGACACCATCGCATATATGTGTTACCATAGAATATATAATACTACAAGTACAGAAGGCCCACTGCTTTGATGTTCACGAAATGCCGCCTTTTTAAATGCCTACAAAATCTAACAAAGAAACGAGCCGCACGTGCGCAGCGTCGGACGATAGGGTTGCCTATTGATTAAAACGAATTAATACTCGGATAAAAATAAATATACTATTATATTCAAGTCTTGGGTAGATAGGTACTTTCTAGGTATATATACAGTACCTATCTATTATATTATTGTTTAAGTCCCAACATCACAAGCCTTATTGAAATTTTCCGTGGGACTTAATCAATAGTAAGTCTGTGTAAGATTGTCCTATTTTATTCGTGATATCCATTTAACTAAGCTTTATTAGCCATTCCACACGCGGACATCGCATATGAACCTTAAGAAAGACTCGCGACATAAAGTAACAATAGAAATTGCGAACGTGCGTTCCGCGGGAACGCGCGCCACTCCTGATTACTTGTACTTGTAGCGCGACGATAGAATCGCGGAAGTGAGCCGCCCCTGGTGTTACAGAAATACAGGCTAATCCCACTATCATAAAAAAAGTTACTGAACTTATTAGTTTTATGGCGAAGGTTAGGCCATATGGGTATTGTAGTAAAACTCCAGGTTGTATGTACAGAAGGGAATGAATTTTTATTTACAAAACGCTTGTTTATATACAATTTTGAATCAAGAGAGAAAGAGATAATATTTACATGAAAGAAAGAGATAGAAAAGGGTATCCCGCGCATGCGCGCAAGGAACGGTGCGCCGGCGCGCCAGTGGCGCCTCTGCGCATGCGTGACAGATCGCGGGTCGCGAATAAAATAAAACCTACCCACTACTTTGAAAAAATCTAGTATCTCACGCTGCTCCTCAAAGTTAAAACGCAGTAAGTCTATATGCATTCCATACATACTTACTACAATTTTCTTTTCATTGACAGACGAAGATACAATTTTTTTTAAAAGTAGTGGCGATATGTGCCATTTTAACGTTTTGAGGTACTTATATTCTAATTGTTTTGATTTTAATTGTCATCTAAGGGACTATCTACACACAGGCGAGGCGACGCACGTCGTAAGACGCGGAACGGACGCCAGCGACGCGCCGCCCGAGTGTAATTTAAAAAAAACCGCGTCTTACGACGTGCGTCGCCTGAGTGTGGGTTGCCGCTTATGGGTCGGTAAGGACAGGAGTTGGATAAATTACAAAAATAATAAAAGCATTTACCTGTTTTAAATTTTTTTTAATAGCAAGATTCACAATTAACATACCTCACATAATTATGTATCTGGGGGCACGGGAGTGTACTGAACTGTACCCTATTATTTAGGAAACTATTACCTACCCTAAATGATTCCCTCCAAACAAACAGTCAGCTAGTTTAGTCTTAATGTTAAAATAAACCTTATAATATTTAAATAAAACCATACAAGGGCCGTCCATGTCACACTATTTATATGAGCGATAGGGATGCACTGATGCGATAAATTTTATCGAACTAAATAGTGAAGAACTAAACAGGTGAAGATTTAAGAGATTGAATCAAAAAAATATGTAAATGAAACATAGTTTATTCACTAAATAATAAAATCATCCTTAACTATTAACTTTACATCCTATACTAATTACAACTTAAAAATAAAGCGAGACGATGTCTTCTTCCGTCGCCCAAAAGTCGAACTGACTCAAGGAGACCCGTGCACCTGCAGTTGCATCTATAGTACCAAAATTGGCCACCTCAGCCAGGTTTTCATTCTTCGCACTTGGCTCCACAATGCTGCAGTATACTGGAGACGGCGCAGAATCCAAAGATGAACATCCAACGCCTTCGGGGAAATGTGGTGAAAGATGTTCCTCCACACAAGCCAACGGGAAAGCATAGGACTCTTCTTGGCGTGTCTGTAGCTGGGATTGCTGGGAACCCGTGTCCGGTGCAGAAGCGCGCCGAACTAGTCGTGGCAGCACTCGCTGACATGTCGAAACCGGCACAGGCTCCTGAGATGGACTTGTCGAGACCCGCTTGCTGGGAGGACTCGGCCAGCCACAATCAGCAACTTTTCTCTTCGTTGGACATGTCCTCTTAGGCTCTGTTTCCGTCGGAAAACAGTACTCCAACATTTCTACTGTGGAAGAAAAAAAACATGAGAACAATGCTAAGTGAAAACACTAAGTTTAGTAAACTATTTCATTAGCGGGGCAACTTACTTTCAGATTCCAGGTCCTCGTTGGCTTTCCGCAGTCTCTCAGCGTCCCAGTATTTGTCGCGCTTCATTGACCTTTGTAGAAGCGTCGAGACCTCCGCTAGCAGGTCCGGAACAGACAACTGAAACAAACACAAGAATTATTAGAAAATCAAAAATACAAAAAAAAATAAGACAACAAAAAACAAATAGACACTTACAGTACTCTGCACACCGGCCTCTTTCGCCAAATTTTCTAGAGCTTCGTTCATAGCAGCTCTTCTCTCCTTCTCATACGACGCATTGAGAGCTCGTTTTTCATACTGTAACAAATATAGAAAATCACATTAAGTATAATATATACACATATTAATAAAGATTAAAAATAAAATAGTGAAAACTTACTAAAGTAAGAGAAACTCGACCTCTTCCTGCGGGTCTTCCCCGCTTACGGGGCACTGTGTTACGCGTTTGAATTATATCAGAAGACATTTTTCAAAGAAATTGAACTATCGATTATGATCTGCAACTGAAACTGTCTGTCTGACACGTCAGAGAGAAATGTGTGCAAATTTATGATTACGATTGTATTTATAGAAGCTATTTACCCCCACCACTCGTCCTCATATAGCCACGCCCCTAACTCTCAAATGTTATACCTATTCGATTTTGGGCCAATTGACACCATCGCATATATGTGTTACCATAGAATATATAATACTACAAGTACAGAAGGCCCACTGCTTTGATGTTCACGAAATGCCGCCTTTTTAAATGCCTACAAAATCTAACAAAGAAACGAGCCGCACGTGCGCAGCGTCGGACGATAGGGTTGCCTATTGATTAAAACGAATTAATACTCGGATAAAAATAAATATACTATTATATTCAAGTCTTGGGTAGATAGGTACTTTCTAGGTATATATACAGTACCTATCTATTATATTATTGTTTAAGTCCCAACATCACAAGCCTTATTGAAATTTTCCGTGGGACTTAATCAATAGTAAGTCTGTGTAAGATTGTCCTATTTTATTCGTGATATCCATTTAACTAAGCTTTATTAGCCATTCCACACGCGGACATCGCATATGAACCACTACTTTGAATAAAATAAAACCTACCCACTAAAAAATCTAGTATCTCACGCTGCTCCTCAAAGTTAAAACGCAGTAAGTCTATATGCATTCCATACATACTTACTACAATTTTCTTTTCATTGACAGACGAAGATACAAGATTTTTTTTAAAAGTAGTGGCGATATGTGCCATTTTAACGTTTTGAGGTACTTATATTCTAATTGTTTCGATTTTAATTGTCATCTAAGGGACTATCTACACACAGGCGAGGCGACGCACGTCGTAAGACGCGGAACGGACGCCAGCGACGCGCCGCCCGAGTGTAATTAAAAAAAACCCGCGTCTTCCGACGTGCGTCGCCTGAGTGTGGGTTGCCGCTTATGGGTCGGTAAGGACAGGAGTTGGATAAATTACAAAAATAATAAAAGCATTTACCTGTTTTAAATTTTTTTAATAGCAAGATTCACAATTAACATACCTCACATAATTATGTATCTGGGGGCACGGGAGTGTACTGAACTGTACCCTATTATTTAGGAAACTATTACCTACCCTAAATGATTCCCTCCAAACAAACAGTCAGCTAGTTTAGTCTTAATGTTAAAATAAACCTTATAATATTTAAATAAAACAATACAAGGGCCGTCCATGTCACACTATTTATATGAGCGATAGGGATGCACTGATGCGATAAATTTTATCGAACTAAATAGTGAAGAACTAAACAGGTGAAGATTTAAGAGATTGAATCAAAAAAATATGTAAATGAAACATAGTTTATTCACTAAATAATAAAATCATCCTTAACTATTAACTTTACATCCTATACTAATTACAACTTAAAAATAAAGCGAGACGATGTCTTCTTCCGTCGCCCAAAAGTCGAACTGACTCAAGGAGACCCGTGCACCTGCAGTTGCATCTATAGTACCAAAATTGGCCACCTCAGCCAGGTTTTCATTCTTCGCACTTGGCTCCACAATGCTGCAGTATACTGGAGACGGCGCAGAATCCAAAGATGAACATCCAACGCCTTCGGGGAAATGTGGTGAAAGATGTTCCTCCACACAAGCCAACGGGAAAGCATAGGACTCTTCTTGGCGTGTCTGTAGCTGGGATTGCTGGGAACCCGTGTCCGGTGCAGAAGCGCGCCGAACTAGTCGTGGCAGCACTCGCTGACATGTCGAAACCGGCACAGGCTCCTGAGATGGACTTGTCGAGACCCGCTTGCTGGGAGGACTCGGCCAGCCACAATCAGCAACTTTTCTCTTCATTGGACATGTCCTCTTAGGCTCTGTTTCCGTCGGAAAACAGTACTCCAACATTTCTACTGTGGAAGAAAAAAACATGAGAACAATGCTAAGTGAAAACACTAAGTTTAGTAAACTATTTCATTAGCGGGGCAACTTACTTTCAGATTCCAGGTCCTCATTGGCTTTCCGCAGTCTCTCAGCGTCCCAGTATTTGTCGCGCTTCATCGACTTTTGTAGAAGCGTCGAGACCTCCGCTAGCAGGTCCGGAACAGACAACTGAAACAAACACAAGAATTATTAGAAAATCAAAAATACAAAAAAAAATAAGACAACAAAAAACAAATAGACACTTACAGTACTCTGCACACCGGCCTCTTTCGCCAAATTTTCTAGAGCTTCGTTCATAGCAGCTCTTCTCTCCTTCTCATACGACGCATTGAGAGCTCGTTTTTCATACTGTAACAAATATAGAAAATCACATTAAGTATAATATATACACATATTAATAAAGATTAAAAATAAAATAGTGAAAACTTACTAAAGTAAGAGAAACTCGACCTCTTCCTGCGGGTCTTCCCCGCTTACGGGGCACTGTGTTACGCGTTTGAATTATATCAGAAGACATTTTTCAAAGAAATTGAACTATCGATTATGATCTGCAACTGAAACTGTCTGTCTGACACGTCAGAGAGAAATGTGTGCAAATTTATGATTACGATTGTATTTATAGAAGCTATTTACCCCCACCACTCGTCCTCATATAGCCACGCCCCTAACTCTCAAATGTTATACCTATTCGATTTTGGGCCAATTGACACCATCGCATATATGTGTTACCATAGAATATATAATACTACAAGTACAGAAGGCCCACTGCTTTGATGTTCACGAAATGCCGCCTTTTTAAATGCCTACAAAATCTAACAAAGAAACGAGCCGCACGTGCGCAGCGTCGGACGATAGGGTTGCCTATTGATTAAAACGAATTAATACTCGGATAAAAATAAATATACTATTATATTCAAGTCTTGGGTAGATAGGTACTTTCTAGGTATATATACAGTACCTATCTATTATATTATTGTTTAAGTCCCAACATCACAAGCCTTATTGAAATTTTCCGTGGGACTTAATCAATAGTAAGTCTGTGTAAGATTGTCCTATTTTATTCGTGATATCCATTTAACTAAGCTTTATTAGCCATTCCACACGCGGACATCGCATATGAACCTTAAGAAAGACTCGCGACATAAAGTAACAATAGAAATTGCGAACGTGCGTTCCGCGGGAACGCGCGCCACTCCTGATTACTTGTACTTGTAGCGCGACGATAGAATCGCGGAAGTGAGCCGCCCCTGGTGTTACAGAAATACAGGCTATTCCCACTATCATAAAAAAAAGTTACTGAACTTATTAGTTTTATGGCGAAGGTTAGGCCATTAGGGTATTGTAGTAAAACTCCAGGTTGTATGTACAGAAGGGAATGAATTTTTATTTACAAAACGCTTGTTTATATACAATTTTGAATCAAGAGAGAAAGAGATAATATTTACATGAAAGAAAGAGATAGAAAAGGGTATCCCGCGCATGCGCGCAGGGAACGGTGCGCCGGCGCGCCAGTGGCGCCTCTGCGCATGCGTGACAGATCGCGGGTCGCGAATAAAATAAAACCGATTGACCTCCGGGCGCGAATCCTTTTCGCCGCCGGCTGCCGTGGAGTGCGCATCGCGTCGTCGCGCGCCGTGCCTCGCTCCGCTGCGTGTTTCTCCGCTGAAGATGAAGACACGACGAGGATGCTGCAGGCTCCGATGAATGTCTTGTCCTTGTCAGGACGATGATAAACTGTCCTTTTCAGGGCAATCCAAAAAATGCTCTTCTCAGAGCAACTTCAAAACTGTTCTTCTCAGAGCAACTTCAAAACTGTTCTTCTCAGAGCAAACTTCAATGTTTCACAATCGATAACTAACATCACTGTTCTTGTCAGAACAGTACTGTTTCAAGGACTGCACTACACATGTCAATCTATGTATATGTATATTATGTGTATCCCCACAGTTTTATTATAGTTTTGAAGGAAGTTTCTTGTTTTCAACTTCCGATGCAAAACCGACGGAGTGTTATATAATAATAACTTTTAGGCTTGACAAGTCTGTCTGCCTACCTGTGCCAATGAATAACTATTAATAATAACTAAATTATGCAACTTTCCCTTTTTATCTCGCCCAATAGCATCGCGTTATCGCTGCAAGCTACGCCCCCACCCGTTATCAACAGTGGAGGTAATCTGCGCTTGCACATTCTTCTGATAACAAAATAATAATAAGAAGCTACCTGCCAAATATCAAAGTAATTGCACTAATACTTATAAAATACCCGCGCATATATAATACTCAAAAGATATACCAAATAATCGCTCCTAAAGGAAAAAAAGTGCGTCCCCCCTCTAACTTTTGAACCATATGTTTAAAAAATATGAAAAAAATCACAAAAGTAGAACTTTATAAAGAATTTCTAGGAAAATTGTTTTGAACTTGATATTTAGGTTCATTATTCTAAGTAGATATTTCCATTCAAAGTAGTATTTTGATAAAGATTCGCATGACAACTATCTCGATCAAATCCCAAATATCGTCACTACTTTGAAAAAATCTAGTATCTCACGCTGCTCCTCAAAGTTAAAACGCAGTAAGTCTATATGCATTCCATACATACTTACTACAATTTTCTTTTCATTGACAGACGAAGATACAAGTTTTTTAAAAGTAGTGGCGATATGTGCCATTTTAACGTTTTGAGGTACTTATATTCTAATTGTTTTGATTTTAATTGTCATCTAAGGGACTATCTACACACAGGCGAGGCGACGCACGTCGTAAGACGCGGAACGGACGCCAGCGACGCGCCGCCCGAGTGTAATTTAAAAAAAACCGCGTCTTACGACGTGCGTCGCCTGAGTGTGGGTTGCCGCTTATGGGTCGGTAAGGACAGGAGTTGGATAAATTACAAAAATAATAAAAGCATTTACCTGTTTTAAAATTTTTTTAATAGCAAGATTCACAATTAACATACCTCACATAATTATGTATCTGGGGGCACGGGAGTGTACTGAACTGTACCCTATTATTTAGGAAACTATTACCTACCCTAAATGATTCCCTCCAAACAAACAGTCAGCTAGTTTAGTCTTAATGTTAAAATAAACCTTATAATATTTAAATAAAACAATACAAGGGCCGTCCATGTCACACTATTTATATGAGCGATAGGGATGCACTGATGCGATAAATTTTATCGAACTAAATAGTGAAGAACTAAACAGGTGAAGATTTAAGAGATTGAATCAAAAAAATATGTAAATGAAACATAGTTTATTCACTAAATAATAAAATCATCCTTAACTTTACATCCTATACTAATTACAACTTAAAAATAAAGCGAGACGATGTCTTCTTCCGTCGCCCAAAAGTCGAACTGACTCAAGGAGACCCGTGCACCTGCAGTTGCATCTATAGTACCAAAATTGGCCACCTCAGCCAGGTTTTCATTCTTCGCACTTGGCTCCACAATGCTGCAGTATACTGGAGACGGCGCAGAATCCAAAGATGAACATCCAACACCTTCGGGGAAATGTGGTGAAAGATGTTCCTCCACACAAGCCAACGGGAAAGCATAGGACTCTTCTTGGCGTGTCTGTAGCTGGGATTGCTGGGAACCCGTGTCCGGTGCAGAAGCGCGCCGAACTAGTCGTGGCAGCACTCGCTGACATGTCGAAACCGGCACAGGCTCCTGAGATGGACTTGTCGAGACCCGCTTGCTGGGAGGACTCGGCCAGCCACAATCAGCAACTTTTCTCTTCATTGGACATGTCCTCTTAGGCTCTGTTTCCGTCGGAAAACAGTACTCCAACATTTCTACTGTGGAAGAAAAAAAACATGAGAACAATGCTAAGTGAAAACACTAAGTTTAGTAAACTATTTCATTAGCGGGGCAACTTACTTTCAGATTCCAGGTCCTCATTGGCTTTCCGCAGTCTCTCAGCGTCCCAGTATTTGTCGCGCTTCATCGACTTTTGTAGAAGCGTCGAGACCTCCGCTAGCAGGTCCGGAACAGACAACTGAAACAAACACAAGAATTATTAGAAAATCAAAAATACAAAAAAAAATAAGACAACAAAAAACAAATAGACACTTACAGTACTCTGCACACCGGCCTCTTTCGCCAAATTTTCTAGAGCTTCGTTCATAGCAGCTCTTCTCTCCTTCTCATACGACGCATTGAGAGCTCGTTTTTCATACTGTAACAAATATAGAAAATCACATTAAGTATAATATATACACATATTAATAAAGATTAAAAATAAAATAGTGAAAACTTACTAAAGTAAGAGAAACTCGACCTCTTCCTGCGGGTCTTCCCCGCTTACGGGGCACTGTGTTACGCGTTTGAATTATATCAGAAGACATTTTTCAAAGAAATTGAACTATCGATTATGATCTGCAACTGAAACTGTCTGTCTGACACGTCAGAGAGAAATGTGTGCAAATTTATGATTACGATTGTATTTATAGAAGCTATTTACCCCCACCACTCGTCCTCATATAGCCACGCCCCTAACTCTCAAATGTTATACCTATTCGATTTTGGGCCAATTGACACCATCGCATATATGTGTTACCATAGAATATATAATACTACAAGTACAGAAGGCCCACTGCTTTGATGTTCACGAAATGCCGCCTTTTTAAATGCCTACAAAATCTAACAAAGAAACGAGCCGCACGTGCGCAGCGTCGGACGATAGGGTTGCCTATTGATTAAAACGAATTAATACTCGGATAAAAATAAATATACTATTATATTCAAGTCTTGGGTAGATAGGTACTTTCTAGGTATATATACAGTACCTATCTATTATTTATTTATTTATTTATTATTCAAATAAGTTACACAGCATAACAGTAAAACCAAAGCACTGTGAAACTAAAAAATAAAAACAATAGGTATAGCACATAAAACAGTAAAAATCAGACAAAAAAAAAACCAATATTCTATTTAGGCGACGACGTAACAGCGTGGCTCCGTTGCGTCGTATTATATTATTGTTTAAGTCCCAACATCACAAGCCTTATTGAAATTTTCCGTGGGACTTAATCAATAGTAAGTCTGTGTAAGATTGTCCTATTTTATTCGTGATATCCATTTAACTAAGCTTTATTAGCCATTCCACACGCGGACATCGCATATGAACCTTAAGAAAGACTCGCGACATAAAGTAACAATAGAAATTGCGAACGTGCGTTCCGCGGGAACGCGCGCCACTCCTGATTACTTGTACTTGTAGCGCGACGATAGAATCGCGGAAGTGAGCCGCCCCTGGTGTTACAGAAATACAGGCTAATCCCACTATCATAAAAAAAGTTACTGAACTTATTAGTTTTATGGCGAAGGTTAGGCCATTAGGGTATTGTAGTAAAACTCCAGGTTGTATGTACAGAAGGGAATGAATTTTTATTTACAAAACGCTTGTTTATATACAATTTTGAATCAAGAGAGAAAGAGATAATATTTACATGAAAGAAAGAGATAGAAAAGGGTATCCCGCGCATGCGCGCAGGGAACGGTGCGCCGGCGCGCCAGTGGCGCCTCTGCGCATGCGTGACAGATCGCGGGTCGCGAATAAAATAAAACCGATTGACCTCCGGGCGCGAATCCTTTTCGCCGCCGGCTGCCGTGGAGTGCGCATCGCGTCGTCGCGCGCCGTGCCTCGCTCCGCTGCGTGTTTCTCCGCTGAAGATGAAGACACGACGAGGATGCTGCAGGCTCCGATGAATGTCTTGTCCTTGTCAGGACGATGATAAACTGTCCTTTTCAGGGCAATCCAAAAAATGCTCTTCTCAGAGCAACTTCAAAACTGTTCTTCTCAGAGCAAACTTCAATGTTTCACAATCGATAACTAACATCACTGTTCTTGTCAGAACAGTACTGTTTCAAGGACTGCACTACACATGTCAATCTATGTATATTATGTGTATCCCCACAGTTTTATTATAGTTTTGAAGGAAGTTTCTTGTTTTCAACTTCCGATGCAAAACCGACGGAGTGTTATATAATAATAACTTTTAGGCTTGACAAGTCTGTCTGCCTACCTGTGCCAATGAATAACTATTAATAATAACTAAATTATGCAACTTTCCCTTTTTATCTCGCCCAATAGCATCGCGTTATCGCTGCAAGCTACGCCCCCACCCGTTATCAACAGTGGAGGTAATCTGCGCTTGCACATTCTTCTGATAACAAAATAATAATAAGAAGCTACCTGCCAAATATCAAAGTAATTGCACTAATACTTATAAAATACCCGCGCATATATAATACTCAAAAGATATACCAAATAATCGCTCCTAAAGGAAAAAAAAGTGCGTCCCCCCCTCTAACTTTTGAACCATATGTTTAAAAAATATGAAAAAAATCACAAAAGTAGAACTTTATAAAGAATTTCTAGGAAAATTGTTTTGAACTTGATATTTAGGTTCATTATTCTAAGTAGATATTTCCATTCAAAGTAGTATTTTGATAAAGATTCGCATGACAACTATCTCGATCAAATCCCAAATATCGTCACTACTTTGAAAAAATCTAGTATCTCACGCTGCTCCTCAAAGTTAAAACGCAGTAAGTCTATATGCATTCCATACATACTTACTACAATTTTCTTTTCATTGACAGACGAAGATACAAGATTTTTAAAAGTAGTGGCGATATGTGCCATTTTAACGTTTTGAGGTACTTATATTCTAATTGTTTTGATTTTAATTGTCATCTAAGGGACTATCTACACACAGGCGAGGCGACGCACGTCGTAAGACGCGGAACGGACGCCAGCGACGCGCCGCCCGAGTGTAATTTAAAAAAAACCGCGTCTTACGACGTGCGTCGCCTGAGTGTGGGTTGCCGCTTATGGGTCGGTAAGGACAGGAGTTGGATAAATTACAAAAATAATAAAAGCATTTACCTGTTTTAAAATTTTTTTAATAGCAAGATTCACAATTAACATACCTCACATAATTATGTATCTGGGGGCACGGGAGTGTACTGAACTGTACCCTATTATTTAGGAAACTATTACCTACCCTAAATGATTCCCTCCAAACAAACAGTCAGCTAGTTTAGTCTTAATGTTAAAATAAACCTTATAATATTTAAATAAAACAATACAAGGGCCGTCCATGTCACACTATTTATATGAGCGATAGGGATGCACTGATGCGATAAATTTTATCGAACTAAATAGTGAAGAACTAAACAGGTGAAGATTTAAGAGATTGAATCAAAAAAATATGTAAATGAAACATAGTTTATTCACTAAATAATAAAATCATCCTTAACTATTAACTTTACATCCTATACTAATTACAACTTAAAAATAAAGCGAGACGATGTCTTCTTCCGTCGCCCAAAAGTCGAACTGACTCAAGGAGACCCGTGCACCTGCAGTTGCATCTATAGTACCAAAATTGGCCACCTCAGCCAGGTTTTCATTCTTCGCACTTGCTCCACAATGCTGCAGTATACTGGAGACGGCGCAGAATCCAAAGATGAACATCCAACGCCTTCGGGGAAATGTGGTGAAAGATGTTCCTCCACACAAGCCAACGGGAAAGCATAGGACTCTTCTTGGCGTGTCTGTAGCTGGGATTGCTGGGAACCCGTGTCCGGTGCAGAAGCGCGCCGAACTAGTCGTGGCAGCACTCGCTGACATGTCGAAACCGGCACAGGCTCCTGAGATGGACTTGTCGAGACCCGCTTGCTGGGAGGACTCGGCCAGCCACAATCAGCAACTTTTCTCTTCATTGGACATGTCCTCTTAGGCTCTGTTTCCGTCGGAAAACAGTACTCCAACATTTCTACTGTGGAAGAAAAAAAACATGAGAACAATGCTAAGTGAAAACACTAAGTTTAGTAAACTATTTCATTAGCGGGGCAACTTACTTTCAGATTCCAGGTCCTCATTGGCTTTCCGCAGTCTCTCAGCGTCCCAGTATTTGTCGCGCTTCATCGACTTTTGTAGAAGCGTCGAGACCTCCGCTAGCAGGTCCGGAACAGACAACTGAAACAAACACAAGAATTATTAGAAAATCAAAAATACAAAAAAAAATAAGACAACAAAAAACAAATAGACACTTACAGTACTCTGCACACCGGCCTCTTTCGCCAAATTTTCTAGAGCTTCGTTCATAGCAGCTCTTCTCTCCTTCTCATACGACGCATTGAGAGCTCGTTTTTCATACTGTAACAAATATAGAAAATCACATTAAGTATAATATATACACATATTAATAAAGATTAAAAATAAAATAGTGAAAACTTACTAAAGTAAGAGAAACTCGACCTCTTCCTGCGGGTCTTCCCCGCTTACGGGGCACTGTGTTACGCGTTTGAATTATATCAGAAGACATTTTTCAAAGAAATTGAACTATCGATTATGATCTGCAACTGAAACTGTCTGTCTGACACGTCAGAGAGAAATGTGTGCAAATTGTATTTATAGAAGCTATTTACCCCCACCACTCGTCCTCATATAGCCACGCCCCTAACTCTCAAATGTTATACCTATTCGATTTTGGGCCAATTGACACCATCGCATATATGTGTTACCATAGAATATATAATACTACAAGTACAGAAGGCCCACTGCTTTGATGTTCACGAAATGCCGCCTTTTTAAATGCCTACAAAATCTAACAAAGAAACGAGCCGCACGTGCGCAGCGTCGGACGATAGGGTTGCCTATTGATTAAAACGAATTAATACTCGGATAAAAATAAATATACTATTATATTCAAGTCTTGGGTAGATAGGTACTTTCTAGGTATATATACAGTACCTATCTATTATATTATTGTTTAAGTCCCAACATCACAAGCCTTATTGAAATTTTCCGTGGGACTTAATCAATAGTAAGTCTGTGTAAGATTGTCCTATTTTATTCGTGATATCCATTTAACTAAGCTTTATTAGCCATTCCACACGCGGACATCGCATATGAACCTTAAGAAAGACTCGCGACATAAAGTAACAATAGAAATTGCGAACGTGCGTTCCGCGGGAACGCGCGCCACTCCTGATTACTTGTACTTGTAGCGCGACGATAGAATCGCGGAAGTGAGCCGCCCCTGGTGTTACAGAAATACAGGCTAATCCCACTATCATAAAAAAAAGTTACTGAACTTATTAGTTTTATGGCGAAGGTTAGGCCATATGGGTATTGTAGTAAAACTCCAGGTTGTATGTACAGAAGGGAATGAATTTTTATTTACAAAACGCTTGTTTATATACAATTTTGAATCAAGAGAGAAAGAGATAATATTTACATGAAAGAAAGAGATAGAAAAGGGTATCCCGCGCATGCGCGCAAGGAACGGTGCGCCGGCGCGCCAGTGGCGCCTCTGCGCATGCGTGACAGATCGCGGGTCGCGAATAAAATAAAACCTACCCACTACTTTGAAAAAATCTAGTATCTCACGCTGCTCCTCAAAGTTAAAACGCAGTAAGTCTATATGCATTCCATACATACTTACTACAATTTTCTTTTCATTGACAGACGAAGATACAATTTTTTTTAAAAGTAGTGGCGATATGTGCCATTTTAACGTTTTGAGGTACTTATATTCTAATTGTTTTGATTTTAATTGTCATCTAAGGGACTATCTACACACAGGCGAGGCGACGCACGTCGTAAGACGCGGAACGGACGCCAGCGACGCGCCGCCCGAGTGTAATTTAAAAAAAACCGCGTCTTACGACGTGCGTCGCCTGAGTGTGGGTTGCCGCTTATGGGTCGGTAAGGACAGGAGTTGGATAAATTACAAAAATAATAAAAGCATTTACCTGTTTTAAATTTTTTTTAATAGCAAGATTCACAATTAACATACCTCACATAATTATGTATCTGGGGGCACGGGAGTGTACTGAACTGTACCCTATTATTTAGGAAACTATTACCTACCCTAAATGATTCCCTCCAAACAAACAGTCAGCTAGTTTAGTCTTAATGTTAAAATAAACCTTATAATATTTAAATAAAACCATACAAGGGCCGTCCATGTCACACTATTTATATGAGCGATAGGGATGCACTGATGCGATAAGTTTTATCGAACTAAATAGTGAAGAACTAAACAGGTGAAGATTTAAGAGATTGAATCAAAAAAATATGTAAATGAAACATAGTTTATTCACTAAATAATAAAATCATCCTTAACTATTAACTTTACATCCTATACTAATTACAACTTAAAAATAAAGCGAGACGATGTCTTCTTCCGTCGCCCAAAAGTCGAACTGACTCAAGGAGACCCGTGCACCTGCAGTTGCATCTATAGTACCAAAATTGGCCACCTCAGCCAGGTTTTCATTCTTCGCACTTGGCTCCACAATGCTGCAGTATACTGGAGACGGCGCAGAATCCAAAGATGAACATCCAACGCCTTCGGGGAAATGTGGTGAAAGATGTTCCTCCACACAAGCCAACGGGAAAGCATAGGACTCTTCTTGGCGTGTCTGTAGCTGGGATTGCTGGGAACCCGTGTCCGGTGCAGAAGCGCGCCGAACTAGTCGTGGCAGCACTCGCTGACATGTCGAAACCGGCACAGGCTCCTGAGATGGACTTGTCGAGACCCGCTTGCTGGGAGGACTCGGCCAGCCACAATCAGCAACTTTTCTCTTCGTTGGACATGTCCTCTTAGGCTCTGTTTCCGTCGGAAAACAGTACTCCAACATTTCTACTGTGGAAGAAAAAAAACATGAGAACAATGCTAAGTGAAAACACTAAGTTTAGTAAACTATTTCATTAGCGGGGCAACTTACTTTCAGATTCCAGGTCCTCATTGGCTTTCCGCAGTCTCTCAGCGTCCCAGTATTTGTCGCGCTTCATCGACTTTTGTAGAAGCGTCGAGACCTCCGCTAGCAGGTCCGGAACAGACAACTGAAACAAACACAAGAATTATTAGAAAATCAAAAATACAAAAAAAAATAAGACAACAAAAAACAAATAGACACTTACAGTACTCTGCACACCGGCCTCTTTCGCCAAATTTTCTAGAGCTTCGTTCATAGCAGCTCTTCTCTCCTTCTCATACGACGCATTGAGAGCTCGTTTTTCATACTGTAACAAATATAGAAAATCACATTAAGTATAATATATACACATATTAATAAAGATTAAAAATAAAATAGTGAAAACTTACTAAAGTAAGAGAAACTCGACCTCTTCCTGCGGGTCTTCCCCGCTTACGGGGCACTGTGTTACGCGTTTGAATTATATCAGAAGACATTTTTCAAAGAAATTGAACTATCGATTATGATCTGCAACTGAAACTGTCTGTCTGACACGTCAGAGAGAAATGTGTGCAAATTTATGATTACGATTGTATTTATAGAAGCTATTTACCCCCACCACTCGTCCTCATATAGCCACGCCCCTAACTCTCAAATGTTATACCTATTCGATTTTGGGCCAATTGACACCATCGCATATATGTGTTACCATAGAATATATAATACTACAAGTACAGAAGGCCCACTGCTTTGATGTTCACGAAATGCCGCCTTTTTAAATGCCTACAAAATCTAACAAAGAAACGAGCTGCACGTGCGCAGCGTCGGACGATAGGGTTGCCTATTGATTAAAACGAATTAATACTCGGATAAAAATAAATATACTATTATATTCAAGTCTTGGGTAGATAGGTACTTTCTAGGTATATATACAGTACCTATCTATTATATTATTGTTTAAGTCCCAACATCACAAGCCTTATTGAAATTTTCCGTGGGACTTAATCAATAGTAAGTCTGTGTAAGATTGTCCTATTTTATTCGTGATATCCATTTAACTAAGCTTTATTAGCCATTCCACACGCGGACATCGCATATGAACCTTAAGAAAGACTCGCGACATAAAGTAACAATAGAAATTGCGAACGTGCGTTCCGCGGGAACGCGCGCCACTCCTGATTACTTGTACTTGTAGCGCGACGATAGAATCGCGGAAGTGAGCCGCCCCTGGTGTTACAGAAATACAGGCTAATCCCACTATCATAAAAAAAGTTACTGAACTTATTAGTTTTATGGCGAAGGTTAGGCCATTAGGGTATTGTAGTAAAACTCCAGGTTGTATGTACAGAAGGGAATGAATTTTTATTTACAAAACGCTTGTTTATATACAATTTTGAATCAAGAGAGAAAGAGATAATATTTACATGAAAGAAAGAGATAGAAAAGGGTATCCCGCGCATGCGCGCAGGGAACGGTGCGCCGGCGCGCCAGTGGCGCCTCTGCGCATGCGTGACAGATCGCGAGTCGCGAATAAAATAAAACCGATTGACCTCCGGGCGCGAATCCTTTTCGCCGCCGGCTGCCGTGGAGTGCGCATCGCGTCGTCGCGCGCCGTGCCTCGCTCCGCTGCGTGTTTCTCCGCTGAAGATGAAGACACGACGAGGATGCTGCAGGCTCCGATGAATGTCTTGTCCTTGTCAGGACGATGATAAACTGTCCTTTTCAGGGCAATCCAAAAAATGCTCTTCTCAGAGCAAACTTCAATGTTTCACAATCGATAACTAACATCACTGTTCTTGTCAGAACAGTACTGTTTCAAGGACTGCACTACACATGTCAATCTATGTATATGTATATTATGTGTATCCCCACAGTTTTATTATAGTTTTGAAGGAAGTTTCTTGTTTTCAACTTCCGATGCAAAACCGACGGAGTGTTATATAATAATAACTTTTAGGCTTGACAAGTCTGTCTGCCTACCTGTGGCAATGAATAACTATTAATAATAACTAAATTATGCAACTTTCCCTTTTTATCTCGCCCAATAGCATCGCGTTATCGCTGCAAGCTACGCCCCCACCCGTTATCAACAGTGGAGGTAATCTGCGCTTGCACATTCTTCTGATAACAAAATAATAATAAGAAGCTACCTGCCAAATATCAAAGTAATTGCACTAATACTTATAAAATACCCGCACATATATAATACTCAAAAGATATACCAAATAATCGCTCCTAGAGGAAAAAAAAGTGCGTCCCCCCCTCTAAGTTTTGAACCATATGTTTAAAAAATATGAAAAAAATCACAAAAGTAGAACTTTATAAAGAATTTCTAGGAAAATTGTTTTGAACTTGATATTTAGGTTCATTATTCTAAGTAGATATTTCCATTCAAAGTAGTATTTTGATAAAGATTCGCATGACAACTATCTCGATCAAATCCCAAATATCGTCACTACTTTGAAAAAATCTAGTATCTCACGCTGCTCCTCAAAGTTAAAACGCAGTAAGTCTATATGCATTCCATACATACTTACTACAATTTTCTTTTCATTGACAGACGAAGATACAAGTTTTTTAAAAGTAGTGGCGATATGTGCCATTTTAACGTTTTGAGGTACTTATATTCTAATTGTTTTGATTTTAATTGTCATCTAAGGGACTATCTACACACAGGCGAGGCGACGCACGTCGTAAGACGCGGAACGGACGCCAGCGACGCGCCGCCCGAGTGTAATTTAAAAAAAACCGCGTCTTACGACGTGCGTCGCCTGAGTGTGGGTTGCCGCTTATGGGTCGGTAAGGACAGGAGTTGGATAAATTACAAAAATAATAAAAGCATTTACCTGTTTTAAAATTTTTTTAATAGCAAGATTCACAATTAACATACCTCACATAATTATGTATCTGGGGGCACGGGAGTGTACTGAACTGTACCCTATTATTTAGGAAACTATTACCTACCCTAAATGATTCCCTCCAAACAAACAGTCAGCTAGTTTAGTCTTAATGTTAAAATAAACCTTATAATATTTAAATAAAACCATACAAGGGCCGTCCATGTCACACTATTTATATGAGCGATAGGGATGCACTGATGCGATAAATTTTATCGAACTAAATAGTGAAGAACTAAACAGGTGAAGATTTAAGAGATCGAATCAAAAAAATATGTAAATGAAACATAGTTTATTCACTAAATAATAAAATCATCCTTAACTATTAACTTTACATCCTATACTAATTACAACTTAAAAATAAAGCGAGACGATGTCTTCTTCCGTCGCCCAAAAGTCGAACTGACTCAAGGAGACCCGTGCACCTGCAGTTGCATCTATAGTACCAAAATTGGCCACCTCAGCCAGGTTTTCATTCTTCGCACTTGGCTCCACAATGCTGCAGTATACTGGAGACGGCGCAGAATCCAAAGATGAACATCCAACGCCTTCGGGGAAATGTGGTGAAAGATGTTCCTCCACACAAGCCAACGGGAAAGCATAGGACTCTTCTTGGCGTGTCTGTAGCTGGGATTGCTGGGAACCCGTGTCCGGTGCAGAAGCGCGCCGAACTAGTCGTGGCAGCACTCGCTGACATGTCGAAACCGGCACAGGCTCCTGAGATGGACTTGTCGAGACCCGCTTGCTGGGAGGACTCGGCCAGCCACAATCAGCAACTTTTCTCTTCGTTGGACATGTCCTCTTAGGCTCTGTTTCCGTCGGAAAACAGTACTCCAACATTTCTACTGTGGAAGAAAAAAAACATGAGAACAATGCTAAGTGAAAACACTAAGTTTAGTAAACTATTTCATTAGCGGGGCAACTTACTTTCAGATTCCAGGTCCTCATTGGCTTTCCGCAGTCTCTCAGCGTCCCAGTATTTGTCGCGCTTCATCGACTTTTGTAGAAGCGTCGAGACCTCCGCTAGCAGGTCCGGAACAGACAACTGAAACAAACACAAGAATTATTAGAAAATCAAAAATACAAAAAAAAAATAAGACAACAAAAAACAAATAGACACTTACAGTACTCTGCACACCGGCCTCTTTCGCCAAATTTTCTAGAGCTTCGTTCATAGCAGCTCTTCTCTCCTTCTCATACGACGCATTGAGAGCTCGTTTTTCATATTGTAACAAATATAGAAAATCACATTAAGTATAATATATACACATATTAATAAAGATTAAAAATAAAATAGTGAAAACTTACTAAAGTAAGAGAAACTCGACCTCTTCCTGCGGGTCTTCCCCGCTTACGGGGCACTGTGTTACGCGTTTGAATTATATCAGAAGACATTTTTCAAAGAAATTGAACTATCGATTATGATCTGCAACTGAAACTGTCTGTCTGACACGTCAGAGAGAAATGTGTGCAAATTCGCAACTGACTGATCGTCCCCTGCTCGTGTGTTCTCTTGTCGACCCCACTTCTGGGGGAAGATCTCGGCCTTTCCATCCCTTTGGGGATTTTTGGCGGTTTTGGTTCGCCGTCCGCTACTACGGACGGGTCCTTTGTTGCCCTCTAGGCTTGGCTGCGGTGATAGGCCTATGGGTTGGTGGCCTATCTGTGGCGTTGTTGTGACGCTCTATCTTCTTCTTGTTGGTGGCGACGAAGCCTCCTCTTCGTCGGCCTTAATTGTCAGCGACCTGGGCAGCTGACGGTAGCGGCGGTTGTCCGGTGGGCGAGCGTGGAGGGGCGCTATGCCCTGTAGGTGCTGGTGGTGGGAGTGGTCGGCGCGGTCGAACATTCGCGTTGAGAGGTCTGCGATGAAGGCGTCCAGGTTCTGCCATCTGAGTCCAGCCTGCAGGGACTCGTTGCGCACGTAGCGGGGGGCGTTGAGGATGGTGCGGAGGGTCATATTCTCCTGCGCACGCAGCCTCTTCTTGTTGGTTTCTGATACCATTGCGTACCAGGCTGGGGCTGCGTACGTCAGGCGAGACCGTATATAGGTTTTGTAGACCCCCAGCTTCGTGCGTCGCGGGAGGCTACTCTTGAAGACTGGGCGAAGCAGAGTGCGGGCCACCTTGGCTCGCCGAACCACCTCGTCCACATGTGCCTTCATGGTCAGCCGCTGGTCTATTGTGACGCCCAGGTAACGGACCTGCGGCTTCCATAGGATGTCCTCTCCCAGTAGGCGAAGAGGGGGTGGGGGCTTCCTGGAGAAGCCGGTGAACATCGCCTGTGTCTTCCCTACGTTGACCGCCAGCCTCCACCTGGACAGCCAGCTAGGGAGCGCGTCGAGGGACCTCTGGATCTTGACGGCGGCGTGGCGGGGTTCAGGGACGCGGCGAAGAGTGCCGCGTCGTCCGCGTAGAGGCCCAGCTTGACGTCTCCGCTGACTGGGAAGTCGTCGGTGTAGAGGGAGTAGCAGGCTGGAGAGAGGACACTGCCCTGTGGCACGCCGGCTAGGATCGTGCGCTCTCCTGAAGTGGCATTTTCTACGCTGACATGGAAGCGTCGGTTCGTCAGGAATGAAGCCACCACTCTGACGATCCGTCTGGGGGCTTGGGTCTTCGACAGTTTGTACACTAGCCCCTCGTGCCACACCCTGTCGAAGGCCTTCTCCATGTCTAGACAGCAGGCTGCGGTGTGCTCCTTCTTGTTCATCGCCTCCTCCATGTGGTGGATCACCCTCGTGAGCTGGAGGGTGGTACTGTGGCCGTCACGGAAGCCGAACTGCTCAGGTCTTAACTCCAGGAAGGGCTGGAGCTTGCCCAGCAGGAGCCGCTCGAACACCTTGGAGAGGGTGCTGAGCAGGGTGATCGGCCTGTAGCTCTCCGGTCTTCCTCTGTTTTTCCCTTGTTTTGGCAGCATTATAACCCGGCCAAGTTTCCACTCGTTCGGGTAGTGCCCCGAGCGCATGATCCCGTTGAACAGGCTGGTCACTGCCACTATGGGTCGTAGTGGTAGGTGACATAGTGCCGCGTTCGGGATCGAGTCCGGGCCCGGGGCTTTGCGGGGTTTGCAGCGTCTGAGTGTCCGCTGTACTTGGCCGGGCGAGAAGAAGATCGGGTCTTCGTCTGGCGTCGGCGGCTGCTCCAGGTACCTCTCCAGGTGTTCCTCTACTGCTTTGTGGTGCTCCAGGTCGCCGATGGGATTTGGGCGGAACTGCTTGGCCAAGTGTTCGGCGAAGATCTCGGCCCTGTCCTCCGCTTTATATTTGGGCTGTCCGGCTGAGTCTTGGAGAGGGCGAACCGACTCTCGCGTCGTGCCGAGTTGTCGGCATAGGCGATGAATGGAGGGGTGTCATCGACCATCGACGCGATGTGGCTCTCCCATCTCTCGGCATCGTGGAGTTGGAGCTCCTTCTGGACCTTCTTTACGAGGGCGTTGAGTTCCACTCTTATTGTGGGGCATCTGGTGGTTTGCCACCTCCTTCGCAGGGCGTGCTTCTGCTGAATCAGATCCTTGATCCTTTGCGGCAGGAGAGGACGTCTTCCGCCGCTCTGGATGGTACGCGAGGCCTTGGTAAGCGCGTCCTGGATGTTGGTGGCGATTTGGGCTGCAGCTGCCTCTACCTCTTCCGCCGTGGAGACTGGCATAGGGAAGAGTTTCTCCTCCAGGATGTCTGTGTAGGTCTCCCAGCAGACTTTGGTCCTTGGCTTGGTCGAGAGTGCCTTGACCGGCAGCTCCTCCAGGGTCAGGAGTACCGGCCGGTGATCTGAAGGCAGGTCGATCAGCACCTCTTGCTCCATGACAGCGGTGATGTTCTTGTGGACCACAAAGTCTATGACATCCTCGGAGCCGTGCGCGACGTCGTAGTGAGTCGGCTCTTCGGGTCCTGAGATGTCGAAGTTGTGGTCCACGGCTGCGTTGTACAGTGCCCGTCCCTCTGTGTTCTGCCATGAAGAGTTCCAGGCGGGGTGTTTGGCGTTCCAGTCCCCCGCCATGATGACCGGCATTGGGGGACTGAGTAGCCGCTGGATATCCGTGGAAAGGGTGCCAGGTTTGCCGCCGGGACGGTAGACCGAGTATATCCGAAGGTCGTTGCCCGAGACTCGGATGTCGACTCCTAGCGCCTGCAGGGAGTCGAGGGGCTGGTATTCCACCGGCTGGTGGACGATGGACCTTCGGATGATGATGGCGAGGCCACGGTACGCCCCTCCGTCGGGACGGGTCTCGTCCTTCCTGTAGGTGACGTAGCCGGGGCATTTCAGTGCTGTGTCGTTGTTCAGGAACGTCTCTTGAACGAGCATGACATCCACGTTCCTCGACGTCAGGAACGTGCGGAGTTGCCCGATCTTGTGCCGCAGCCCTTGAGCGTTCCAGTAGACTATACGCAGTTTAGCTAGGCCTGTGCTGCGTATGGAGGGCGGCAGTGAGCGCCTGTGCTACTGCGGCGAGCTGCCCCACCAGGGCGGCCAGGTCCGGGGTAGCGGCAGGCGGGTTGGAGTTCGTGATTGTTGATGCTGCTGGAGGTGCTGACGTCGCGCTCGGGGCTGCATCGGGAGGGGCTGGAGCTCCCTTCTTCTTCTTTTTTTTTCCCTTTGTGGAGGTTGTCTTGGCCTTCGGTTGGCCCGGCGCCTTGTGCTGCGATCCGCTAACCCCCCTTTGGGTGGGGGGGTTGGCCGGGGCCATCAGTGATGCTGGCGCCGACTCTTCCACCGTGGGCTTGGGGATCGTAGCTTTTGTGGCGGGGCCTGGTTTCTTCGGGACGGGGGCTGAGAGGGCAGAGCACCCAGCCCTTGGGTTCTTCATTTCCCGCTTGTAAACGGGGCAGTTTTTGCTGTTGGCCGGGTGAGGGCCTTTGCAGTTTTTGCAGGTGGCTTCTTGGTCTCGAGGGCGCGTGCATTCTCTGGCGTGGTGGGGTTCGGCGCATCGGACGCAGGCGAGCTCCCTGTGGCATCCGTGCGATGAGTGCCTGAAGCCTTGGCAGTGGTGGCACTGTTTGGGTCCCCTCTTGCCCCTCCATGCCTCCACTTTGACCCCGTGGATGTGGAGGAGCTCGGTCACCCCGTAGATCGCTGGCGCGTGGTCCCTGGCGGGTCCCTCTAGCTGCACGAAGTAGATGCAGCCAGGTCGACCCGCTCTCGCATTGATCTGTTTGGCGTATTCTACCGGGTGGCCCTTCTCCTTCAAGGCGTCCTTGATGTTTTCTATTGGCGTGTTGACGGGGAGGCCCCTGATGGCCACCTTGTGTCTCTTCTCGTCCTCCAGCCCGTAGACGTGGAAGAGGGGCACGGTGACGGGGGGTTCTCCTTTTTTCTTGGCCTCTTCATTCTGCCTTAACGCTTCGGCTTTGACGTCCCTCAGATGGCGGTCGACCAGGCGGTACTCCTTTTCCGACGCTGGCTCGAACCGCACACCTGCCCCCATGTTCTTGGTGATGGGGGATTCCCCGAGCTTCGCCGCGATGTCCCGCAAGACCCTCGGCCAGTCGGGTAAGATTTCGGCAACGATGTGTGGGTACTTGGGTTTGTTGATTTTTTTTTCTACCCTCACATCGTCGCTGCAAGGCTGCATGTCACTATTGCTCTTTTTAGCGACTTCGGTATTATTTTTTTGGGTGCAGTTATTATTTTTTTTTGAATTAGTGGCAGCCTTGCTGCCGAGGGTCGCAGGGCCAACGCTTGCGAGTCCGGGGTCCAGGGGAGGGGCCGCGGCGGTCACGTGGCTGTAGGCGGGGGTGCAGGCAGTCGAGGTCTCCGGCCGGGGGGCTACGGAGCGGGCACGGAGTCGGGGGTCGGTCGGCGGCGAGATGTTGGTGCAGGACCTTTTCAGATCCTGCCTGGCTGTGGGGCTGCCGTGCAGCTTCCTCTTCCCTGATGGGGACGAGAAGAAGTCCTGCGCCTGGAGCTCGTCGAGGATGCGGCGCAGCGGTTCGTCTTCGGGCTTCAGCTCTGTGGTTTCCCCGATAGAGTAGGCCTGGAGTCTCAGGTACGCGCCCATCCATTTAAAAAATGGGTACGGCATGTAACCCGCCTCCGCCAGTTTCGTTATTAGCTCACGGGTGTGCGCTAACAACTCGCTGGGCGAGGCCTCTCCGGGGATCGGAGAGAGCGGGCGGCTGGAGAGGGCCGCAGCTGTGGTGGTGTCGGTGGCGTAGGCCAGGTTGCTGATGAGAGCGGCGATCTCGTCTTCAACGGCGGCGCCAGTAGAGCTGTTGGCGTCGTCGTCCTTGGTCGGGGCGGAAAAGTTGCTAAGTTGGCTATCGTCCTTCCCCGCGGCGGCGGGGGGGTCGGCTGCCTTCGGCAACTTTTCCGTCGGTAGGTCGAGAAACTCGCGTTTCGATCTACCCACCCCATCGGCGGGGACGGGGGGGGTCGCGAGCTTCTTCGTCGGTGCGGTGGGTACTTCGGAAATCGTTAGTTTCGAAGTACCCGCCCGACCCGCGGGGTCGGGGAGGCTTCGGCCGTTCGTCGGCCATCGGGCGCAGTCGGTGTCAGAAGGCGGGTCCAGTGCGACGCATCGCTGCCGCTCGGCACCTAGCTCTGAGACTTCTTCCTAGGTGATTCTGTTTGAGCAGGGCCTAGGAAATGTGAAGTCTAGAGCCGGGGCGATCGGCAGGGCAGCGTGGAGTGCAGGTAGTCCCCTCCGGCGAACCGGGCGCTATCCAGCAGAGTTTTTCGCTCAGGAAAAGTCGGCAGGATCAGCAGGAGCAGCAGGTAGAGTCCGAGCAGAGCAAGTGGATCCGGGGGGCTGTCCGTGCAAATTTATGATTACGATTGTATTTATAGAAGCTATTTACCCCCACCACTCGTCCTCATATAGCCACGCCCCTAACTCTCAAATGTTATACCTATTCGATTTTGGGCCAATTGACACCATCGCATATATGTGTTACCATAGAATATATAATACTACAAGTACAGAAGGCCCACTGCTTTGATGTTCACGAAATGCCGCCTTTTTAAATGCCTACAAAATCTAACAAAGAAACGAGCCGCACGTGCGCAGCGTCGGACGATAGGGTTGCCTATTGATTAAAACGAATTAATACTCGGATAAAAATAAATATACTATTATATTCAAGTCTTGGGTAGATAGGTACTTTCTAGGTATATATACAGTACCTATCTATTATATTATTGTTTAAAGTGCGTCCCCCCCTCTAAGTTTTGAACCATATGTTTAAAAAATATGAAAAAAATCACAAAAGTAGAACTTTATAAAGAATTTCTAGGAAAATTGTTTTGAACTTGATATTTAGGTTCATTATTCTAAGTAGATATTTCCATTCAAAGTAGTATTTTGATAAAGATTCGCATGACAACTATCTCGATCAAATCCCAAATATCGTCACTACTTTGAAAAAATCTAGTATCTCACGCTGCTCCTCAAAGTTAAAACGCAGTAAGTCTATATGCATTCCATACATACTTACTACAATTTTCTTTTCATTGACAGACGAAGATACAAGTTTTTTAAAAGTAGTGGCGATATGTGCCATTTTAACGTTTTGAGGTACTTATATTCTAATTGTTTTGATTTTAATTGTCATCTAAGGGACTATCTACACACAGGCGAGGCGTAAGAGGCGTAAGACGCGGAACGGACGCCAGCGACGCGCCGCCCGAGTGTAATTTAAAAAAAACCGCGTCTTACGACGTGCGTCGCCTGAGTGTGGGTTGCCGCTTATGGGTCGGTAAGGACAGGAGTTGGATAAATTACAAAAATAATAAAAGCATTTACCTGTTTTAAAATTTTTTTAATAGCAAGATTCACAATTAACATACCTCACATAATTATGTATCTGGGGGCACGGGAGTGTACTGAACTGTACCCTATTATTTAGGAAACTATTACCTACCCTAAATGATTCCCTCCAAACAAACAGTCAGCTAGTTTAGTCTTAATGTTAAAATAAACCTTATAATATTTAAATAAAACAATACAAGGGCCGTCCATGTCACACTATTTATATGAGCGATAGGGATGCACTGATGCGATAAATTTTATCGAACTAAATAGTGAAGAACTAAACAGGTGAAGATTTAAGAGATTGAATCAAAAAAATATGTAAATGAAACATAGTTTATTCACTAAATAATAAAATCATCCTTAACTATTAACTTTACATCCTATACTAATTACAACTTAAAAATAAAGCGAGACGATGTCTTCTTCCGTCGCCCAAAAGTCGAACTGACTCAAGGAGACCCGTGCACCTGCAGTTGCATCTATAGTACCAAAATTGGCCACCTCAGCCAGGTTTTCATTCTTCGCACTTGGCTCCACAATGCTGCAGTATACTGGAGACGGCGCAGAATCCAAAGATGAACATCCAACGCCTTCGGGGAAATGTGGTGAAAGATGTTCCTCCACACAAGCCAACGGGAAAGCATAGGACTCTTCTTGGCGTGTCTGTAGCTGGGATTGCTGGGAACCCGTGTCCGGTGCAGAAGCGCGCCGAACTAGTCGTGGCAGCACTCGCTGACATGTCGAAACCGGCACAGGCTCCTGAGATGGACTTGTCGAGACCCGCTTGCTGGGAGGACTCGGCCAGCCACAATCAGCAACTTTTCTCTTCGTTGGACATGTCCTCTTAGGCTCTGTTTCCGTCGGAAAACAGTACTCCAACATTTCTACTGTGGAAGAAAAAAAACATGAGAACAATGCTAAGTGAAAACACTAAGTTTAGTAAACTATTTCATTAGCGGGGCAACTTACTTTCAGATTCCAGGTCCTCATTGGCTTTCCGCAGTCTCTCAGCGTCCCAGTATTTGTCGCGCTTCATCGACTTTTGTAGAAGCGTCGAGACCTCCGCTAGCAGGTCCGGAACAGACAACTGAAACAAACACAAGAATTATTAGAAAATCAAAAATACAAAAAAAAAAATAAGACAACAAAAAACAAATAGACACTTACAGTACTCTGCACACCGGCCTCTTTCGCCAAATTTTCTAGAGCTTCGTTCATAGCAGCTCTTCTCTCCTTCTCATACGACGCATTGAGAGCTCGTTTTTCATACTGTAACAAATATAGAAAATCACATTAAGTATAATATATACACATATTAATAAAGATTAAAAATAAAATAGTGAAAACTTACTAAAGTAAGAGAAACTCGACCTCTTCCTGCGGGTCTTCCCCGCTTACGGGGCACTGTGTTACGCGTTTGAATTATATCAGAAGACATTTTTCAAAGAAATTGAACTATCGATTATGATCTGCAACTGAAACTGTCTGTCTGACACGTCAGAGAGAAATGTGTGCAAATTTATGATTACGATTGTATTTATAGAAGCTATTTACCCCCACCACTCGTCCTCATATAGCCACGCCCCTAACTCTCAAATGTTATACCTATTCGATTTTGGGCCAATTGACACCATCGCATATATGTGTTACCATAGAATATATAATACTACAAGTACAGAAGGCCCACTGCTTTGATGTTCACGAAATGCCGCCTTTTTAAATGCCTACAAAATCTAACAAAGAAACGAGCCGCACGTGCGCAGCGTCGGACGATAGGGTTGCCTATTGATTAAAACGAATTAATACTCGGATAAAAATAAATATACTATTATATTCAAGTCTTGGGTAGATAGGTACTTTCTAGGTATATATACAGTACCTATCTATTATATTATTGTTTAAGTCCCAACATCACAAGCCTTATTGAAATTTTCCGTGGGACTTAATCAATAGTAAGTCTGTGTAAGATTGTCCTATTTTATTCGTGATATCCATTTAACTAAGCTTTATTAGCCATTCCACACGCGGACATCGCATATGAACCTTAAGAAAGACTCGCGACATAAAGTAACAATAGAAATTGCGAACGTGCGTTCCGCGGGAACGCGCGCCACTCCTGATTACTTGTACTTGTAGCGCGACGATAGAATCGCGGAAGTGAGCCGCCCCTGGTGTTACAGAAATACAGGCTAATCCCACTATCATAAAAAAAAGTTACTGAACTTATTAGTTTTATGGCGAAGGTTAGGCCATTAGGGTATTGTAGTAAAACTCCAGGTTGTATGTACAGAAGGGAATGAATTTTTATTTACAAAACGCTTGTTTATATACAATTTTGAATCAAGAGAGAAAGAGATAATATTTACATGAAAGAAAGAGATAGAAAAGGGTATCCCGCGCATGCGCGCAGGGAACGGTGCGCCGGCGCGCCAGTGGCGCCTCTGCGCATGCGTGACAGATCGCGGGTCGCGAATAAAATAAAACCGATTGACCTCCGGGCGCGAATCCTTTTCGCCGCCGGCTGCCGTGGAGTGCGCATCGCGTCGTCGCGCGCCGTGCCTCGCTCCGCTGCGTGTTTCTCCGCTGAAGATGAAGACACGACGAGGATGCTGCAGGCTCCGATGAATGTCTTGTCCTTGTCAGGACGATGATAAACTGTCCTTTTCAGGGCAATCCAAAAAATGCTCTTCTCAGAGCAACTTCAAAACTGTTCTTCTCAGAGCAAACTTCAATGTTTCACAATCGATAACTAACATCACTGTTCTTGTCAGAACAGTACTGTTTCAAGGACTGCACTACACATGTCAATCTATGTATATGTATATTATGTGTATCCCCACAGTTTTATTATAGTTTTGAAGGAAGTTTCTTGTTTTCAACTTCCGATGCAAAACCGACGGAGTGTTATATAATAATAACTTTTAGGCTTGACAAGTCTGTCTGCCTACCTGTGGCAATGAATAACTATTAATAATAACTAAATTATGCAACTTTTCCTTTTTATCTCGCCCAATAGCATCGCGTTATCGCTGCAAGCTACGCCCCCACCCGTTATCAACAGTGGAGGTAATCTGCGCTTGCACATTCTTCTGATAACAAAATAATAATAAGAAGCTACCTGCCAAATATCAAAGTAATTGCACTAATACTTATAAAATACCCGCGCATATATAATACTCAAAAGATATACCAAATAATCGCTCCTAAAGGAAAAAAAGTGCGTCCCCCCCTCTAACTTTTGAACCATATGTTTAAAAAATATGAAAAAAATCACAAAAGTAGAACTTTATAAAGAATTTCTAGGAAAATTGTTTTGAACTTGATATTTAGGTTCATTATTCTAAGTAGATATTTCCATTGAAAGTAGTATTTTGATAAAGATTCGCATGACAACTATCTCGATCAAATCCCAAATATCGTCACTACTTTGAAAAAATCTAGTATCTCACGCTGCTCCTCAAAGTTAAAACGCAGTAAGCCTATATGCATTCCATACATACTTACTACAATTTTCTTTTCATTGACAGACGAAGATACAAGTTTTTTTAAAAGTAGTGGCGATATGTGCCATTTTAACGTTTTGAGGTACTTATATTCTAATTGTTTTGATTTTAATTGTCATCTAAGGGACTATCTACACACAGGCGAGGCGACGCACGTCGTAAGACGCGGAACGGACGCCAGCGACGCGCCGCCCGAGTGTAATTTAAAAAAAACCGCGTCTTACGACGTGCGTCGCCTGAGTGTGGGTTGCCGCTTATGGGTCGGTAAGGACAGGAGTTGGATAAATTACAAAAATAATAAAAGCATTTACCTGTTTTAAAATTTTTTTAATAGCAAGATTCACAATTAACATACCTCACATAATTATGTATCTGGGGGCACGGGAGTGTACTGAACTGTACCCTATTATTTAGGAAACTATTACCTACCCTAAATGATTCCCTCCAAACAAACAGTCAGCTAGTTTAGTCTTAATGTTAAAATAAACCTTATAATATTTAAATAAAACAATACAAGGGCCGTCCATGTCACACTATTTATATGAGCGATAGGGATGCACTGATGCGATAAATTTTATCGAACTAAATAGTGAAGAACTAAACAGGTGAAGATTTAAGAGATTGAATCAAAAAAATATGTAAATGAAACATAGTTTATTCACTAAATAATAAAATCATCCTTAACTATTAACTTTACATCCTATACTAATTACAACTTAAAAATAAAGCGAGACGATGTCTTCTTCCGTCGCCCAAAAGTCGAACTGACTCAAGGAGACCCGTGCACCTGCAGTTGCATCTATAGTACCAAAATTGGCCACCTCAGCCAGGTTTTCATTCTTCGCACTTGGCTCCACAATGCTGCAGTATACTGGAGACGGCGCAGAATCCAAAGATGAACATCCAACGCCTTCGGGGAAATGTGGTGAAAGATGTTCCTCCACACAAGCCAACGGGAAAGCATAGGACTCTTCTTGGCGTGTCTGTAGCTGGGATTGCTGGGAACCCGTGTCCGGTGCAGAAGCGCGCCGAACTAGTCGTGGCAGCACTCGCTGACATGTCGAAACCGGCACAGGCTCCTGAGATGGACTTGTCGAGACCCGCTTGCTGGGAGGACTCGGCCAGCCACAATCAGCAACTTTTCTCTTCGTTGGACATGTCCTCTTAGGCTCTGTTTCCGTCGGAAAACAGTACTCCAACATTTCTACTGTGGAAGAAAAAAAACATGAGAACAATGCTAAGTGAAAACACTAAGTTTAGTAAACTATTTCATTAGCGGGGCAACTTACTTTCAGATTCCAGGTCCTCATTGGCTTTCCGCAGTCTCTCAGCGTCCCAGTATTTGTCGCGCTTCATCGACTTTTGTAGAAGCGTCGAGACCTCCGCTAGCAGGTCCGGAACAGACAACTGAAACAAACACAAGAATTATTAGAAAATCAAAAATACAAAAAAAAAATAAGACAACAAAAAACAAATAGACACTTACAGTACTCTGCACACCGTCCTCTTTCGCCAAATTTTCTAGAGCTTCGTTCATAGCAGCTCTTCTCTCCTTCTCATACGACGCATTGAGAGCTCGTTTTTCATACTGTAACAAATATAGAAAATCACATTAAGTATAATATATACACATATTAATAAAGATTAAAAATAAAATAGTGAAAACTTACTAAAGTAAGAGAAACTCGACCTCTTCCTGCGGGTCTTCCCCGCTTACGGGGCACTGTGTTACGCGTTTGAATTATATCAGAAGACATTTTTCAAAGAAATTGAACTATCGATTATGATCTGCAACTGAAACTGTCTGTCTGACACGTCAGAGAGAAATGTGTGCAAATTGCATGCGGGGTCATCTAGCACTCCTCCCCTTTCTGGGGAGGAGAGAGGAGGCCATCTCAGGGCGAGGCCCTCTTTGGCTGTATCTGTCGCGTGCTGTAACGACAGCACGGTCTTCTGGCCCTATTTTAAATAGGGTTTCTTCTCTCTTTTCTCTTCTTTCCCTTTTCTGTGTGATGGCCATAAGTGGCTATCTGCATCTTTTTCGTATAGTGTCATCTTTGCTCTTATGTATCTTCTGCTAGTTGCACGAGCTCGCGTGGTTGGGCTCGTGCTCTGCTACTATCTGGTGGGCGGGCGTGGAGGGGCGCGATTCCCTGTAGCAATGGGTGATGGGACGAGTCTGCCCGGGCGAACATTCTTCGCGCCAGTAGCGCGATGAACTCGTCCAGGCTCTCCATCCTCAGGTCCCGGTATAGTGTTGCGTTTCTCACGAAGTAGGGGGCTCTGACTATCGCTCTGAGGCTGAGCGTCTCCTGGGCTCTGAGTTTCCTCCTGTTCGTCTCAGCCGTCCTGGCGTACCAAGCAGGAGCAGCGTAGGTCAGCCTCGAGCGGACGTACGTCTTGTATATCCCCAGCTTCGTGGAGATGGGGAGGTTGCTGGTGAGCACGGGCCTGAGGAGGGTGCGTGCGGTCTTCGCGCGTCCTACAACTTCTGCCGTGTGCTGCATCATTGTTAGCCCTCTGTCCAGGGTAACCCCCAGATATTTGACTGTGTGCTTCCAGGTAATTTCTTGTCCCTGGAGCTTGAGGGGCGGCGGATGGTGGGTCGCTCCTGTAAGGAGTGCCTGGGTCTTCTGCACGTTCACGGCGAGCCTCCATTTGGCCAGCCATTCTGGTAGGACGTCAAGTTGGCGCTGGATCTTGGTTGCGGCGTGCCTCGGTGAAATGGACGACACGAAGTATGCCGCGTCGTCCGCAAATAGGCCCAACTTGACGTCGCCGACCACCGGGATGTCGTCCGTGTACCATGCATAACACGCTGGTGAGAGGCAGCTTCCCTGCGGGACTCCAGCAAGGATGGGGCGCGCCGATGACGTAGCGTCCTCAACCGCCACTTGGAAGCGCCTGTCTGTGAGGAACGAGCGGATGACGCGGACCACTCGACTCGGAGCTGAAGACGTCGACAGCTTGGCCAGGAGTCCTTCGTGCCAGACCCTGTCGAACGCCTTCTCCATGTCGAGGAAGACCGCGACTGCGTGCTCGCCCCGCGCCATCTTCTCTGCCATAAAGGAGATTACTCTTGTCAATTGCAGCGTGGTTGAGTGCTCTGCTCGGAAGCCGAATTGTTCCGGTCTCGGCTGTATGTGTGGTTGTAGTTTCCCGAGCAGGAGCCTCTCAAATACCTTGGACAGGGTACTGAGCAGGGTGATGGGCCGGTAACTACCGGGTCTTCTCCTGTCCTTCCCTGGCTTTGGAAGCATGATGACCCGGCCAAGTTTCCAGGTCTCTGGGAAATGCCCCGAGCGCATGATCCCATTGAACAGCCTCGTCACCGCCACGATGGTGTGCTGTGGCAGGTGACGGATCGCCATGTTCGGGATCGAATCGGCGCCGGGGGCTTTTCTGGGGTTGACTCTTCTGGTTGCGCGTCTAACTTGGCCGGGTGAGAAGAAGACCGGTTCTTCGTCTTCGCTCGGCTGCTGCTCAAAGTACCCTGCTAGTTTTCTTTCCACCTCCCTCGTGTGGTGGATGTACTCGCTTGGGTTGGGCTGGAACGTTCGCTCAAGGTGGTCGGCGAACAGTTCTGCACGATCCTCGGCCTTGTATCTGCTGGTCCCTTGGTCGTCCACCAGTGGTCTGACTGCCTCTGCGGTTGTCCCCAGCTGCTTGCACAGGCGATGAATTGAGGGGACTTCGTCGCCTATGCTCGCAATGTGGGCCTCCCACTCAGCTGCAGCGTTGAGTCTCAGCTTCGACTTGACCTCTTCGATCATGGCGTTTAGCTGGGCCTTGAGTGTAGGGCATCTGGTGTGCTGCCATCTTCTCCTGAGTTGGCGCTTTTGCTGGATCATGTCTCTCAACTCCGCTGGGAGAGGCTTGTATCTCCCCCCCGCGGAGGTGGTGTGCGTAGCTGTTTCAAGCGCCAGCTGGATGTTCTGGGTGATGGTAGCTGTAGCAGTTTCCACTTGCTCGGCTGTGGTTACAGGCCCAATCTGCGGGTTTTCTAGGGCTTGAGCGAAGGTCTCCCAGTTGGTTGTCTTCTTCTCTCTTCTCCTGGGCACAGAGTTGGGCGCCGCGTCCACCACCATGAGCACCGGGCGATGGTCCGACGGTAGGTGGGGCAGTGCTTCGTGGTAGATGGCGTAGTCCACGTTTTTGTGGATGGCGAAGTCTATGATGTCACAGGTCATCTGCCCGTCCGCGTAGTGTGTGGGTTCTCCTGGGCCTGTGACATCGTAGTTCTGGTCCAGTGTTGCGCTGTATAGCGCCTTCCCGGCTGCGTCATTCCTGGTTGCGTTCCAGGCTATGTGTTTGGCGTTCCAGTCCCCGGCTGCGATGGTCGGCCCCGAGGACTGGAGAAGAGTACGCAGGTCCTGCTTCAGTTTCCTCAGTGGGGTCAGAGGGGGCCTGTACACCGCGTAGAGCCGGAGGTCTCCATCTGCCACCCTAATGTCGACTCCGAGCGCCTGGAAGGAGTCGAGGTGCACGAAGTCGACAGGCTGGTGGATGATGGTCCTTCTGACCATCACGGCTAACCCTCGGAACGGGTGTCCCATCTGGTTTGTTTCGTTCCGCTGGTACACGATGTAGCCCCCCATCTTGAGGTCCTTTTTGAGGAACGTTTCGCTGACCAGCAATATGTCGATATTCTGCTCGCGAAGGAACGTGCGGAGCAGGGCTTCCTTGCTGGTCAGCGATTGGGCGTTCCAATATACCACTCTCAGCTTACTGTTGAAGGCGCTGAGAGGGTAACGCCATCTTCTGCAAATTTATGATTACGATTGTATTTATAGAAGCTATTTACCCCCACCACTCGTCCTCATATAGCCACGCCCCTAACTCTCAAATGTTATACCTATTCGATTTTGGGCCAATTGACACCATCGCATATATGTGTTACCATAGAATATATAATACTACAAGTACAGAAGGCCCACTGCTTTGATGTTCACGAAATGCCGCCTTTTTAAATGCCTACAAAATCTAACAAAGAAACGAGCCGCACGTGCGCAGCGTCGGACGATAGGGTTGCCTATTGATTAAAACGAATTAATACTCGGATAAAAATAAATATACTATTATATTCAAGTCTTGGGTAGATAGGTACTTTCTAGGTATATATACAGTACCTATCTATTATATTATTGTTTAAGTCCCAACATCACAAGCCTTATTGAAATTTTCCGTGGGACTTAATCAATAGTAAGTCTGTGTAAGATTGTCCTATTTTATTCGTGATATCCATTTAACTAAGCTTTATTAGCCATTCCACACGCGGACATCGCATATGAACCTTAAGAAAGACTCGCGACATAAAGTAACAATAGAAATTGCGAACGTGCGTTCCGCGGGAACGCGCGCCACTCCTGATTACTTGTACTTGTAGCGCGACGATAGAATCGCGGAAGTGAGCCGCCCCTGGTGTTACAGAAATACAGGCTAATCCCACTATCATAAAAAAAAGTTACTGAACTTATTAGTTTTATGGCGAAGGTTAGGCCATTAGGGTATTGTAGTAAAACTCCAGGTTGTATGTACAGAAGGGAATGAATTTTTATTTACAAAACGCTTGTTTATATACAATTTTGAATCAAGAGAGAAAGAGATAATATTTACATGAAAGAAAGAGATAGAAAAGGGTATCCCGCGCATGCGCGCAGGGAACGGTGCGCCGGCGCGCCAGTGGCGCCTCTGCGCATGCGTGACAGATCGTGGGTCGCGAATAAAATAAAACCGATTGACCTCCGGGCGCGAGGATAGCCACACGGACCACCAACAGTCGCTCGGACGCTCCTCCTGCTCTGCTCTCTGCCATCCTCGCTGAAATTTTCTAAGAAAATTGCTGCGGGATCGCGCCTGGCCTCCGGCCTGAGGGGAAGCCCAGCACCCATAGAAACCTCGCCAATCGCCCTAGCCGACGGACTTCAATCTAGGTCTTACCTGGAGAGAGGTCTGAAAGCTAGGCGCTGAGCGGCGAAAATGCGTCGCGACGGATCCGCCCCCTGAACCCGACTGCGCACGATGCCCCAACACGCGCCGAGGCGCCCCCCCGGCCCCCCGGGTAGGGTGGGTACCTTGAGAAACGTGTTCCGCCATCTACCCGCACGAGGTGCATCGAAAACCGCGACCCCCCCCGACCAGCCGGTTGAGGTGGGTAGGCCGCAACGCGGATTTTTCGATGTACCGACAGAAAAACCACCACTTCAAGAACCCGCCTCTGGCTCCCCGGAGCCGAGGCCTGACGTCACATCGACCCCGAACACCTCTACGACCCCGCGGGAAGTCCCTTTCCGGCCTCCCCCGTGCAGTCACCAGGATCGTGATCGTATCCTGGCCGACAGCCCGGGCAAAGCCGGGTCCCTGCCCGTGTCGCCTATAACGGCACGCGCAAGGGATATGATCCATAGGCTCAAGGGATACTTCCGCGGCGAGGAAGTGGAGCTCCGGCCAGAAGACCACGAGGCCCTTCGCAAAGCGGAGGCCAACCCCGAGTCCAGTATCGCCAAAGCGCTGGAACTACTGGGCAAACCACCAGCCCCAACCAAGCAGCCGCCGTCGTTCACGGATATCATCCGGAGCATCGGCCCCCCACCGTTTATCGCGCCATATAAGGAGGAAGACGCCACGGACCGGCCCGGGGCCCCCATCCCGGGCCTCCCAACCAAGCAGCCGCCGTCGTTCACGGAGATCATCCGGAGCATCGGCCCCCCACCGTATATCGCGCCGTATAAGGAGGAAGACATCACGGACCGGCCAGTGGCCCCCTTCCTGGGGGCCGCGGCCACCACCCCGCCTGGACCCGACAGCACGCCCAACGCCGCAGCCGCCCCTGCGGCTCCCAGGCCCGCGATCGTGCCCACGGCCCCGCAACCCCTGCCGCAGGCGAGCGGTGACTCAGTCGCCGCCCCAACGCACCCCGAGGCCCTCAAGCCCAGGACCCCGACCGCCGCCACAACACACACCAGCAGCCCCGCGTCCGCCGCAGCGCCCGCTGTGGCAAACGGACAGCAGGCCGCACCCCCCGCGGCCCCCAGCACCCGCAGAACACGCAAGCCGAGCGCTGGCCCCCGCAAGGGCGCCAAACGCGCTCCTACTTGCTCAAGGCGCCCCCACAGGGCACCATGGAACCCGCCAACCCAGCGCCCACCGCAGTCTCCCCGACCGGCCCCGGACCACCGGCCGGCCACTGCCCCCGCCGGCAGTCCGCCGCGCCGCTACACGCGCGCCCGCCGGACGAACGCCGCCACCGCTGCCAGCCCTCACGAGCCGACAGCCCAGGACGACGAGCAGGGTACCTCGTCGCCCCCGACAACCCACGCAAGCCTAGAGGACACCAGCCACCCCACAAGGACGACGGAAATGGAGCACCCATCGCCCCCACTACGCCGCTGACAGGCCACCTGACAGCCGCAGACTGGCCACCAACACCAACGGCGGCCAGTACAAGAAGCCACGCCTAGAAGGCACCCGCTCCACCCACTGAGCTTGCGTCAGGCCTGTCCCGGTCAGACGGGCTAGACGCAATCTCGCAGAAGCCACAGCTCTCAACGAGGGCAATGAAAAGACCCGCCCACTGTCGTGGGCGGCGGCAAAAACCGCCAAAAATCCAAAACCAAGGATGGGAAGGCCACCGATGACCTCATCTGAGGCACATCGATGAAGACTCGTTCGTTCCGGGCGCGAATCCTTTTCGCCGCCGGCTGCCGTGGAGTGCGCATCGCGTCGTCGCGCGCCGTGCCTCGCTCCGCTGCGTGTTTCTCCGCTGAAGATGAAGACACGACGAGGATGCTGCAGGCTCCGATGAATGTCTTGTCCTTGTCAGGACGATGATAAACTGTCCTTTTCAGGGCAATCCAAAAAATGCTCTTCTCAGAGCAACTTCAAAACTGTTCTTCTCAGAGCAAACTTCAATGTTTCACAATCGATAACTAACATCACTGTTCTTGTCAGAACAGTACTGTTTCAAGGACTGCACTACACATGTCAATCTATGTATATGTATATTATGTGTATCCCCACAGTTTTATTATAGTTTTGAAGGAAGTTTCTTGTTTTCAACTTCCGATGCAAAACCGACGGAGTGTTATATAATAATAACTTTTAGGCTTGACAAGTCTGTCTGCCTACCTGTGGCAATGAATAACTATTAATAATAACTAAATTATGCAACTTTCCCTTTTTATCTCGCCCAATAGCATCGCGTTATCGCTGCAAGCTACGCCCCCACCCGTTATCAACAGTGGAGGTAATCTGCGCTTGCACATTCTTCTGATAACAAAATAATAATAAGAAGCTACCTGCCAAATATCAAAGTAATTGCACTAATACTTATAAAATACCCGCGCATATATAATACTCAAAAGATATACCAAATAATCGCTCCTAAAGGAAAAAAAAGTGCGTCCCCCCCTCTAACTTTTGAACCATATGTTTAAAAAATATGAAAAAAATCACAAAAGTAGAACTTTATAAAGAATTTCTAGGAAAATTGTTTTGAACTTGATATTTAGGTTCATTATTCTAAGTAGATATTTCCATTGAAAGTAGTATTTTGATAAAGATTCGCATGACAACTATCTCGATCAAATCCCAAATATCGTCACTACTTTGAAAAAATCTAGTATCTCACGCTGCTCCTCAAAGTTAAAACGCAGTAAGCCTATATGCATTCCATACATACTTACTACAATTTTCTTTTCATTGACAGACGAAGATACAAGTTTTTTTAAAAGTAGTGGCGATATGTGCCATTTTAACGTTTTGAGGTACTTATATTCTAATTGTTTTGATTTTAATTGTCATCTAAGGGACTATCTACACACAGGCGAGGCGACGCACGTCGTAAGACGCGGAACGGACGCCAGCGACGCGCCGCCCGAGTGTAATTTAAAAAAAACCGCGTCTTACGACGTGCGTCGCCTGAGTGTGGGTTGCCGCTTATGGGTCGGTAAGGACAGGAGTTGGATAAATTACAAAAATAATAAAAGCATTTACCTGTTTTAAAATTTTTTTAATAGCAAGATTCACAATTAACATACCTCACATAATTATGTATCTGGGGGCACGGGAGTGTACTGAACTGTACCCTATTATTTAGGAAACTATTACCTACCCTAAATGATTCCCTCCAAACAAACAGTCAGCTAGTTTAGTCTTAATGTTAAAATAAACCTTATAATATTTAAATAAAACAATACAAGGGCCGTCCATGTCACACTATTTATATGAGCGATAGGGATGCACTGATGCGATAAATTTTATCGAACTAAATAGTGAAGAACTAAACAGGTGAAGATTTAAGAGATTGAATCAAAAAAATATGTAAATGAAACATAGTTTATTCACTAAATAATAAAATCATCCTTAACTATTAACTTTACATCCTATACTAATTACAACTTAAAAATAAAGCGAGACGATGTCTTCTTCCGTCGCCCAAAAGTCGAACTGACTCAAGGAGACCCGTGCACCTGCAGTTGCATCTATAGTACCAAAATTGGCCACCTCAGCCAGGTTTTCATTCTTCGCACTTGGCTCCACAATGCTGCAGTATACTGGAGACGGCGCAGAATCCAAAGATGAACATCCAACGCCTTCGGGGAAATGTGGTGAAAGATGTTCCTCCACACAAGCCAACGGGAAAGCATAGGACTCTTCTTGGCGTGTCTGTAGCTGGGATTGCTGGGAACCCGTGTCCGGTGCAGAAGCGCGCCGAACTAGTCGTGGCAGCACTCGCTGACATGTCGAAACCGGCACAGGCTCCTGAGATGGACTTGTCGAGACCCGCTTGCTGGGAGGACTCGGCCAGCCACAATCAGCAACTTTTCTCTTCGTTGGACATGTCCTCTTAGGCTCTGTTTCCGTCGGAAAACAGTACTCCAACATTTCTACTGTGGAAGAAAAAAACATGAGAACAATGCTAAGTGAAAACACTAAGTTTAGTAAACTATTTCATTAGCGGGGCAACTTACTTTCAGATTCCAGGTCCTCATTGGCTTTCCGCAGTCTCTCAGCGTCCCAGTATTTGTCGCGCTTCATCGACTTTTGTAGAAGCGTCGAGACCTCCGCTAGCAGGTCCGGAACAGACAACTGAAACAAACACAAGAATTATTAGAAAATCAAAAATACAAAAAAAAAATAAGACAACAAAAAACAAATAGACACTTACAGTACTCTGCACACCGTCCTCTTTCGCCAAATTTTCTAGAGCTTCGTTCATAGCAGCTCTTCTCTCCTTCTCATACGACGCATTGAGAGCTCGTTTTTCATACTGTAACAAATATAGAAAATCACATTAAGTATAATATATACACATATTAATAAAGATTAAAAATAAAATAGTGAAAACTTACTAAAGTAAGAGAAACTCGACCTCTTCCTGCGGGTCTTCCCCGCTTACGGGGCACTGTGTTACGCGTTTGAATTATATCAGAAGACATTTTTCAAAGAAATTGAACTATCGATTATGATCTGCAACTGAAACTGTCTGTCTGACACGTCAGAGAGAAATGTGTGCAAATTTATGATTACGATTGTATTTATAGAAGCTATTTACCCCCACCACTCGTCCTCATATAGCCACGCCCCTAACTCTCAAATGTTATACCTATTCGATTTTGGGCCAATTGACACCATCGCATATATGTGTTACCATAGAATATATAATACTACAAGTACAGAAGGCCCACTGCTTTGATGTTCACGAAATGCCGCCTTTTTAAATGCCTACAAAATCTAACAAAGAAACGAGCCGCACGTGCGCAGCGTCGGACGATAGGGTTGCCTATTGATTAAAACGAATTAATACTCGGATAAAAATAAATATACTATTGTAGAGGGTGAAAATCCGAAGAGGGGTGGGGCGTGCGCGTGAGCGAAGGAAAAGGCGGCGTGTAGCAGTCTTAGGCGTTTATTCAGCCAACACTATGCTAAAATTGCTAAATACCTATTCTATCGAGGTTCCAAAGGCCGTACAGCGTCCTTGAGGACAACCGACGAGCGCAAAGGGGAGCGTGGTAGACGTAATCAAATGGCTTTACAAAGGTCCCAAACGGTACACTATGTGTGCGCAATTGACTCCTAGCTAATTCTCAAATAAAACATTGTTCAGTACATGAGGTCGTTATCCCAGGAAAAATCTTAATAGCGACAACTAACTTTGAAATGCGCCACAGCACAGCGACATCTATTGAGCTTTGTGTGTAACAGACAAGTTGATCTTAGTACTAACATTGTTGTTTGTTTTTTACATGTTTGTTTACTTATTTACAATCTTTACATTTACTAATTACTTCAGTAAAATATACAAGTTACGGGAACCGTGTTCCATGTTTTAAATATTTAAACACCGAAGTTCAATATCACAATATTGGTACCCGTGGCGCCATCTGTTGACGGACGGCCAAACTAACAATTTTGAGGAATTTTATCTAAGAGGTACGTATTGACATGATTACTATAAAATTCTAGGCACCCGTTAACACATGTTGCACTAGGTTTTAGAATTTTAAGAGTACGGGAACACTTAAATATTTGCTAAGTTCACTCGGAAAACCAGTACCGGTGGCGCCATCTAGTAGCGGCCCGTTAAACTAAGCTTGTTTGCACTGAGTTTATACGTTTTGGTAAATGTTCGCGTTACAGTCTCCCCCTCTGGAACTGCAGTCGACCCGGCGCAGTGACAGGAAAGTCGACGTTGAGTTGTAGTCAGTGTGGGAGCACGTCCGCGTTCATTTCCGGTTGCTGGTACAGGGGTAGTCTCTGGGTCTCCCCCTCTTCCATAAGACTGTAGGTGCGTTCCGTAGTGTTTAGCTACTGCACACTTCGGGCAACTGCTCCTAACAACGCCTGGCGTACCGCACCCATAACAAGTGTTGACGGGCGGTGGCGGAGACGGCGCTGGCGCTGCTGTCGCGGTTGTCGCAGTACAGGTAGTGGTTGTGGCTGGTAGCAGCACTTCAACTTTCACCGCTTCTCGAGCGGTCGCTTGTAGAGGCAAAGTACGTATTGCGTCATTGAGACGTTTGAAACACGTAGCTACTGTCAGGAACGGTTGCAAGCAGGCTGGATCCCGTTTTCCGACGAAGAAGAAAGTTGCCTTCGCGAAGGAGCTATGCTTAACCGGCAGCGGAGCAGGACGTACAGCGCTGGTGATCGCCTCCAATAGCTGCTGGAACTGTCCTTCTGACATGTTAACAGCCATTTCTACACGTTGTTCCCGCAAAATCTTCGCTCTTCGTGTCTCGATAGTCATCAACCTCGTGACGTCACAGCACGGCCTCGAGTTGGGCGCCAGATGTAGAGGATGAAAATCCGTAGAGGGGTGGGGCGTGCGCGTGAGCGAAGGAAAAGGCGGCGTGTAGCAGTCTTAGGCGTTTATTCAGCCAACACTATGCTAAAATTGCTAAATACCTATTCTATCGAGGTTCCAAAGGCCGTACAGCGTCCTTGAGGACAACCGACGAGCGCAAAGGGGAGCGTGGTAGACGTAATCAAATGGCTTTACAAAGGTCCCAAACGGTACACTATGTGTGCGCAATTGACTCCTAGCTAATTCACAAATAAAACATTGTTCAGTACATGAGGTCGTTATCCCAGGAAAAATCTTAATAGCGACAACTAACTTTGAAATGCGCCACAGCACAGCGACATCTATTGAGCTTTGTGTGTAACAGACAAGTTGATCTTAGTACTAACATTGTTGTTTGTTTTTTACATGTTTGTTTACTTATTTACAATCTTTACATTTACTAATTACTTCAGTAAAATATACAAGTTACGGGAACCGTGTTCCATGTTTTAAATATTTAAACACCGAAGTTCAATATCACAATATTGGTACCCGTGGCGCCATCTGTTGACGGACGGCCAAACTAACAATTTTGAGGAATTTTATCTAAGAGGTACGTATTGACATGATTACTATAAAATTCTAGGCACCCGTTAACACATGTTGCACTAGGTTTTAGAATTTTAAGAGTACGGGAACACTTAAATATTTGCTAAGTTCACTCGGAAAACCAGTACCGGTGGCGCCATCTAGTAGCGGCCCGTTAAACTAAGCTTGTTTGCACTGAGTTTATACGTTTTGGTAAATGTTCGCGTTACACTATTATATTCAAGTCTTGGGTAGATAGGTACTTTCTAGGTATATATACAGTACCTATCTATTATATTATTGTTTAAGTCCCAACATCACAAGCCTTATTGAAATTTTCCGTGGGACTTAATCAATAGTAAGTCTGTGTAAGATTATCCTATTTTATTCGTGATATCCATTTAACTAAGCTTTATTAGCCATTCCACACGCGGACATCGCATATGAACCTTAAGAAAGACTCGCGACATAAAGTAACAATAGAAATTGCGAACGTGCGTTCCGCGGGAACGCGCGCCACTCCTGATTACTTGTACTTGTAGCGCGACGATAGAATCGCGGAAGTGAGCCGCCCCTGGTGTTACAGAAATACAGGCTAATCCCACTATCATAAAAAAAGTTACTGAACTTATTAGTTTTATGGCGAAGGTTAGGCCATTAGGGTATTGTAGTAAAACTCCAGGTTGTATGTACAGAAGGGAATGAATTTTTACGAACGAACGAGTCTTCATCGATGTGCCTTATTAGGACATCGGTGGCCTTCCCATCCTTGGATTTGGATTTTCGGCGGTTTCTTCCGCCGCCCACGACAGTGGGCGGGTCTTTTCGCTGTCCTTGAAAAGGACTCAGGCGGCGTTAACCTTGTCAGGCCAGGGGTGGCCTGTCATGGCTTTTTGTTGTGTTTCTTCTTTTCTTCTTCTCCTACTATGGCTGGTACTCTTCTTCCGGCAACACCAGGCTCCTGGGGAGTGGGCGCTGCCGGCAGCGGTACTGGAATTCCGGCGGGCGAGCGTGTAGGGGCGCGATCCCTTGTAGGTGTGGGTGCCGGGATGTGTCAGCTCTCGCGAACATCTTCTTGGACATGCTGCTGATAAAGGCATCCAGGTTTTGCCATTGCACTCCCCGGATGATGTCTACGTTCCGCACGTAGCGGGGAGCTTTCACAATCAGGCGCAGGGTCACATTCTCCTGCGCACGCAGACGCTTCTTCTGGGAGTCTGATACTAGTGCGTACCAGGCAGGCGCTGCGTACGTCAGGCGGGACCGTATATAGGTCTTAGCTATCCCCAGCTTCGTGCGGCGGGGGAGGTTGCTCAGAAATATGGGCTTCAACTTGGCTCTGGCTGTTTTTGCTCGGCTGATGATTTCGTCTATGTGGGGCTTCATAGATAGGCGCCGGTCGATGCTAACTCCCAGATATTTTATCTTCGGCGCCCATGCTATGTTCTCTCCATTGAGTCGGAGACGTGGTGGCGGTTTGTTGGAGTCTCCAGTCAGTAGTGCCTGGGTCTTTCCCACGTTGATCGACAACCTCCACCTGGATAGCCAGTCGGGCAGTGCGTCGAGGGACCTCTGGATCTTCTTGGCCGCTTGCTTCGGGTTCATGGACGTGGCAAAGAGTGCCGCGTCGTCAGCATAGAGGCCCAGCATGACTCCTGGCTCGACTGGCAGGTCATCGGTGTAGAGGGCGTAGCAGGTCGGTGACAGTACGCTGCCCTGCGGAACTCCCGCGTGGATCGGGTGCTCCTCCGAGATAGCGTCCTCCACCGCTACTTGAAAGCGGCGGTTTGTCAAGAAGGAGGCCACCACCTTGACAATTCGCCTGGGTGCTTCGGTCTTCGACAGCTTGTAGGTAAGTCCCTCGTGCCACACTCTGTCGAAGGCCTTCTCCATGTCGAGGCATACGGCTGCGGTGAACTCCTTCTTGTTCCTGGCGTGAGTCATTGTGTGAATGACCCTGGTCAGCTGAAGCGTCGTGGAGTGCCCTTCCCGGAAGCCGAATTGTTCTGGGCGAGGCTCTACGTAGGGCTGGAGTTTTCCCAGTAAGAGTCTCTCGAACACTTTGGAGAGGGTGCTCAGCAGGGTGATCGGACGATAGCTCTCCGGTCTTCCTCTTTCCTTTCCAGGTTTTGGGAGCATTATGACCCGACCAAGTTTCCACGGGGTCGGGAAGTGGCCCGAGCGCATGATCCCGTTAAACAGGCGCGTCACCGCCACAACTGTGTGTTGCGACAGGTTTCTGAGCGCCGTGTTTGGGATCTCGTCGGGGCCCGGGGCTTTCTTGGGGTTGCAGCGGTGGAGAGCTCGCTGCACTTGGCCGGGGGTGAAGAAGACCGGGTTGTCTTCTGCTGCCAGCGGCTGCTGGAAGTATCTCTCCAAGTGTTCGTTGACCTCTGCGACGTGTTGGTGGTTGCTTGCTGGGTTAGGCTGGAACTGGCGGCTTAGGCATTCGGCGAAGATTTCCGCCCTATCTTCCGCCTTGTATTTTAGGTGCCCTTGGGAGTCCTTGAGTGGGCGAATCGGGTCTTGCGTCGCGCCGAGTTGACGGCATAGACGGTGAATGGAGGGAACATCACCGTCTATGGACGCAATGTGATCCTCCCAGCTCGTTGCTGCGTGGTCGCTTAGCTCGTTCTGAACTCTCTTCACCAGGGCGTTCAGTTCGGCTTTGAGTGTAGGGCATCTGGTCACCTGCCATCTTCTTCTCAGGACGTGTTTGCGCTTGATGAGGTCCAGCACCCTTTGAGGTAGGGGAGATATTCTCCTGCTTCGCCGGGTGGTGTGCGCTGCGGTGTTAAGTGCGTCCTGGATGCCGGTGGTGATTGCTATGGTTGCGGTTTCCACTTCTTCTGCTGAGGAGACTGCCATGGTCGGGGGTTTCCCCTCCAGGGCTTGGACGTAGGTCTCCCAGCAGATGCGGCGTCTTGGTCGTGAGCTGATTTTGATGGGGAGGTCCTCCAGTGTTAGCAGGATCGGGCGGTGGTCCGAAGGCAGGTCAGGAAGGGCCTCTTGACGGATGGTGGCCGTGATGTCCTTGTAGACCGCAAAGTCTATGATGTCGGCCCCGTGCGCGTCGTAGTGTGACGGTTCTTCGGGTCCAGACACCTCGAAGTTGTGGTCCACTGCTGCATTGTAGATGACACGGCCAGCGGAGCACTGCCTCGACGCGTGCCATGCCGTGTGCTTGGCGTTCCAGTCCCCCGCCAGGAGGATCGGCATTGGGGGACTTAGAAGCTTCAGCAGGTCTCGTTGGAGGTGACGCGGAGGGCCACCTGGTCTGTAGATAGCGTACAGTCGAAGATCGTGGCCCGTGACTCTAATGTCGACTCCCAGGGCGTAAAGGGAGTCGAGGGGCTGGAATTCCACCGGCTGGTGGATGATGGATCTCCGAACTAGTACTGCCAGTCCCCGGTACGCTTGGCCGTTCTGTGTCTCCTCCTCCTTTCGGTATACGGCGTAGCCTGGGATCTTCAGAGGGGCGTCAGCGCGCAGGAAGGTTTCGCTCAGCAGCATTACGTCCACGTTCTGCGCCGAGACGAAATGGCGTAAAAGTCCTATCTTGGACTTTAGCCCGTGCGCGTTCCAGTGTATCACGCGTAGGTGCGCAATTATGGCGATTTGGAGTTGGCGAGGGCATCTGTGAGCGCCTGTGCCACTTTCGCGAGCTGAGCCACTATTGCGGCGAGCTCGGGCATGGCGGTAGGCGGTGAGGTGGTGGTGGCCAGTGCAGGGGTTTGCTTGGCCTGCTGGGCTGGGCCTGGCTTGGCAGTGGGGGCTTCAGTCGGAGAAGTCTTCTTCTTCTTTTTTTTATTTTTCTGTTTTGTGGCAGCTGCTGTTGGTTGTGCTGCTGGTGCCCCCCTTTGGGCGGGGGGGTTGGCTGGGGCCATCAATGAGGATGGTGCTGTTTCTTCCACTGTGGTGGTAGGAACCGAAGCTCTGGTGGCGGGGCCCGGGCGTAGAGGGGCCAGGAGGGCAGTCTTCC